>NC_071388.1:16840699-17149652 GCF_022682495.2 Desmodus rotundus | reverse complement strand
AACTGTCTGCTCTCTGGATTCTGCACGGTAAATTCCAACCTCCTTATTCTTTCCAGAGTTCCAGCTCTGGTTCCTCAACTCACAAAATCTCCAAGCTCCACTTGGGTGACCTGCCCTGGTGCTGTGGCCTAGAAACTCTCTCCAGACAACAGTTTGAGCTAATTGCAAGGCTCCTTTCATTTTTTCCCCTTAAGGATCGTCAAACTTCATTACCAAAGGAGCACTGTCTTGAAAGCCATTAATTATTATGTACATTTTGTCTGACTTAGCATTTATTTCAGGTAGAAGGATAGATCTAATTTCCATTATGCCATGTTGTCCTGTGAAGAACAACAATTATTTCATTTTTTAAATTGAATTACATTTGACTGTTGCTTAATGATACAAACTTGTAATTAGCAGTAGCTAAGTCCTAGAGATCTAATGCACGGTATAGTGGATATAGAGAAGCTTTATTTTTGAATTTTTACTTTGGAAACATGTTTTTTATAGACTTATGCAATGTAGACACTAGTCGATCTAATGATTTTTTAATTCCCAGAAAATAAATGAGTAGAGTGTGCTTTCAATGTTAAAATGCATGTCCTCAATCATGTTTTGAAACAAAAGACTTGTTTTAAAATTGTAGAGTTCTTTTTTCTATGACTCAGGTATTAATAGAGTTGCAATAATAACTAACATTATTAATGTGATTATAATCTTCCTGTGTATTATACTCTATTATTTCCTGCTGGGTGATGAAACTTTGGGCTTCCCATGAGATTCAGTTTGATATTCTGGTTTGCTACATGAAGCCCATTGTTTCTTGTTTCTAGCAAGAACATGGATTAGTTTTTATTTCCAGGAAGACTTTTTTATCCCTGAGAATGTTTGAGGGTTTGTGTCTTAAGCATGTTAAAACCACAGATTCTTTTAGAAGATGTCATCAGCAACTTCTTAGAGATGGGAAGGGAAGGAAAAAGAGAGGGAGAGAAACATCAATGTGTGGTTGCCTGTCATGCACCCCCTTTGGGGACATGGCCTGCAACCCTGGCATGTGCCCTGACTGGGAATCAAACCAGTGACTCTTTGGTTTTTAGGCCCACACTCAATCCACTGAACTACACCAGCCAAGGAAGCAACTTTTTATCTCAATGAGAATTTGGTTATCCTAGGAGATAGCTGTTCCAATACCTCTTGCTTTGTACAGCCATAGCTGTATTGGTAAATCTATAATTTTCTGTTAATAGAGTCAAACATGTCTGTACTTTTAATATATTACCATTTTTTACAAACACCTACAGTTTTCACACTTTATAATACCACAGATGTAAAATTTGTAAAGAAATTAAAATATACCATTTTGTATAACAGTTTAAATGTATATGTTAAAAGGAACAATCTTCCTTCAGAATCTTCCTGAAATTGGAAGGAGCATAATTTCATAGGGAAGAAATCTATAAGTTTGCTTGAAAAAAGTAAGAAATCTCATTGCCTCAAATTTGGAGAAATCTGAGATAAGTATAGTGCAAGCAATTTGTGATGGAAGAAAAGCAAAAAGGAGGAGCCCATAATTTCCCTTCCTTTAAGTATAACACGTGCTGACAGAAACAGCCATACTCACTATTTTGAGGAGTTACAATTGGCAAATCAGGTTACATTTTTGAACAGAGAAAAAAATTCAAAGCTTAAATCCTTCCAACAATAACAAGATCTAATGATAACATTAATACTAGTTAACATTTATAACAGACTAATCATGTTGTAAGACCTGTTCAAAATTTGTATGCAGATAATCTCATATGATCCTCAAATAACCTTATGAAATATGAATTATCATTAATATCAAAGTCGGCCTCAATCAACAGTTTGATTTCAGTGGACCTTATCGGTAAATGGGCCCTTCTTTATGGGACTCTGCATGTGTGACCCAGATGGTTCGTGAGTAACTGTAGTCTGTTTCCACAGTTGATGACCCCAAGGAGGGGTGATTCTTAGTCTAGAAGTCTATAGTTTTCTACATGACAGAACTGACCTCCAGGTCCTTTGTAAAAGAGCAAGTGTCATCGAGTTCCACCTTTTGACCAGGGACCTCATTTGATGTCAGTTTTGCAGAGCTGGAACTGAGTCTGAAGAGATGCAGCATCCTAGTAGACAACTGGTTGCTGCTTAGCAGAACCATCCATGAACCAGACCCAGGCATTTAGGGCAATCTCCATGAGCCAGGGACCCCATATGAATGAACTTCTTTGCTTCAAGAGGTGCAAGGCATGAAGTCCCCATATACTGAAAGCATAGCTGCCAGTTTTTCATGAGAGATCACTGAGGCAAGACAGTTGTGTTCTTGAATACCATTTCCATATTGGGGCTCTTATTAATACCTTGTTAGTTATTGAGTTACAGTAGGACCACCGCAAAATGGAGATATCTGGCCAAGAGTCACAAGGCCTCTATGGTTCAGACATTCATTTTCAGTAAGAGCCTAGTAGCAAGCTAATAGATACTTTTCAGGAGAGATGTTCATAGAAACTGAGTCAGGGAGATCTCAAGTTCAAAATTCCAAAAAGCACCTCTGGGTGGAAGCTGGCTCTCTTTCTTAGAGGCTCCAATCAACAAAATAAGTCACAGAGACTTTTTATTTGCCTCCATACCCAAATGCCCAACATGTGCTTGGCATCTTTTTCAGTGGTAGGGTTCTGAAGATACAACAGCTTTCCCTTGACTATTGGATGGGTCATCATGAATCTACCCGTATAGTCTCAACATTTTTCAATACTTACCAAAGGACTGGTGTTTATTGGCTATCCCTGCTGGTGAAACTTCTGATATCATTGCAGCTGGGACAATTAATACTCTTGCTTCTGACTTACTAAGTCCCCAGCAGGGCATCAGCATCTGTATAATGCAAGAATTGGATATTAGATGGTAAAGATCATCATGACAAATATGGAGTCATCCACTAGATTTAAATGTCAGGAGAATGACCAGTTTCTCTCTACTTACAGCTCTTCCTTGATCAGATTGATTGGCCCTTGTCAACTGAGGACATTCAAGAAATCCATCTCTTTCTACCACACTTGCAGGTGTAGCAGCAACAAAAAGAGTGCAACTAAATGGCACAAAGGGCCCTGCATACAAGGCCATGTTAGCTTCTTTTCCCTTGTGGAACTTGCTGAATCATTTGAATCTAAATATTTCCTCTTAATACCAGTTGTGGTAGGGTGGAGACTTGGGCATCTGTATGTAACAAAGCCATAGTTTGAGTACCTACTTTCCCCAAAGTAATCCCCAAAGAATATTCAGCCTTTCTTGTCTTAAAGGAGTTGAGTTAGGGGTAGAGAGAGACAAGAGATTAGGGAACATGGGAAGAGAGCTTTCTACTAGTAAATAAGTCCCATTTACTTTTCATGTCAGGCAGACAGATGACTCAAACAGCTACAATTTTTAGTTTACCCAAAGCCCTATGTACCGACTTTGGAACTCTTTGACTTACTCTCTTTCTTCCTGAGATGTAAAGAACAAACAAAAGACTCTTTGGGTGGTGTGTTATCATCTTATATTCCACTTCTTAGCATTATTAAAATCTAGCACTGAAGTGGTGGTTCTCATTGTTCCTTGCCCACAACTTCAGAGGGTTTGCTACTGGACCATGGAGAGTATTCTTACGTTCCCTACCCTGACCACATAAGGACCATTATTTTTCTCTTTGAACAAGCCAGACCTCTGTCAGCAATCACCTTCCAATAATCTCCAAAACTGTCAAGAAGGGTCTAAGAATTTACCATACTTGCAAGCTAGCAAGTTAGGCTGCCACAGTGTTATGAGAGATGCTTCTAAGATAGGAGACTCCTGGCTCAGAGACAAAGAACTGCATTAATCATGGCACTGTGACAGTCTGAGTGACAAACGCCATGGCGGCGGTTCAGAGGTGGGCATAGGTAGGTGCTGTACTAAGTGGGTTCGTGTCATAGCTGAGGAACCTTAAGCTTAGGAAACTCCCAGTTTTATAAACGGGACTTCAAACAAACCTACCTAAGCTTTGGTCCAGCAGCAGGCGTTATCTTTTTCCTGGTCAGGAAATGATTCCACTTTCTGCATCTCTAATTTGCTTGCTTTGGAAACAATGTTTTATCTTCCAAGTTTTTTTCATGCACAAAAACCACTGAAAAGGTAGTCTTGAATAAAAACTATCACAGACATATGCAAACACCATGGAGAGTTGCCCACCAAACAGTATTTTCCATTCTTTTTTCCCAGTAATTGTCTCCAGAAAAGAAGAGGCAAAAGGAGAGAGTCCTCTGGGCAGTATTTAAGACCACCGCCAGTCCCCACTTAAATGGAAAAGCCATACTTTAAAAGATCCATAAATATTGGAGTTAAAAGATAATTATTTGTTCATACAAAATATTTTAACAATAAAAAAGAAAACTATAAAATTATTGGTAAGTTCATAAAATGCAGTTTGTGTAAAGATCTGTATTTGATTTTATGCATCTGTTTACACTTTAGGCATTGTGGTCCCTGTAGTCCTAATGCAGCCTAACTGTGTCTAACTGGGCACTGACAAAATAATAAAAGAAAAACATGAAAGTCACTAGAAGATTTTTGTGAATATTTAATTATGATAAATTGTAGGTACATTTCCATAAAGGTATTAAAATGAAATTGTTAAAGTGAGACATAGATATCTGATTATTTCATAAATATTACCATATTAGGGGTGGGAATAAAAAAGAGAAAAAAATGAACATGAATGAGAAAGAAAGAGTCCACTATTTTACTGCATCTGTAAATCTCCAGAAATTTGGTGAGTGGCACAGCTAAGAAAGTTTGGCAGAGTCTATACATGGCCCATATTTTTAAAAATTATGCATGCTTTCTTACCACATGTAATGAAAAATGTTAATTATGAAAATTATAATAAAAACATGGACAGAAAAATTATAATAAAAACATGAACAGATGAAAACTTAAAAGAGAAAAAGGAAAAGTAATGTAGTATTGGCTACTGACTGAGGAGGCACTGACGAGTAAAATACAACATTCAACTGTGAACTGGCTTCTCCTTGGCTGTGCAAACCTAGTTCGCTGAGACCCTCTTTGTCAGCGCTGCTACCGCCTTCGACGTCCTTTGTGAGCAGTGGAGGTCTTTAACATTTGGCATCTCCAGTGTTTGCTTTATTACAGCCTCTCAGAAGCTGACAAAATACGACACTGAACTGTACTTGGGCTTCGTAGTCTGCAAGATTCTGAATGGGAAGATATGTTTGTGCTCTGCCTAAGGCTGTCCAATAATGCTTCACAGAAAAGGCAAACCCTTCCCCTATGAATCTCCAGTATCAAACAATACTGTGAGCAAATTGTACATCAATACCAAAAAATGTGCTAAAGTGGGTATTTTATCATCTCTTCTTCCTTGTTCCACTCAATAATTATCCTACCTTTGTTTTTGTCCTCTCCTCTTTTCCAGTGTCCTGATAGAATATGAAAGATGGATGTGCCAGAAACAGAGATGTGCGTGATCTTTCTTTTCCTGGAGTGGGGGCTGGAGGAGTGGGGATAAGTAAACCTGTGGGTTTAACTCAAGTATTTCTTAACATAGATGTTAATTTTTGCATCTGATATTTCTAAAACACTATAAAACATTTCAAACACTATTTAATTTTAATAAGATGTTGATGCCTCAGCAATAATCCTTGAAGATAAGTTCATCCTAAATGTAACTTAAACCTGAAAATATCTTTAAAAATTCAAACACGATATAGGCATTCTTTCAGTTGCTCTAGTGAAATAATTGCAATGCTTAGTACAAAGAATAAAATTGTCAGCTAGTAAAATTTAAATACATTTGGAGTTTGTTTTGTGGTGCTCTGCTCTGTGTGTGGGCAAAAACAATAAGGCAGAAACTAATAAAATAATGTATGTCAACTTTAATTGAAAATAAAAATGATTAAAAATAAAAAATAAGCAAAGTTTTACTTTAAGGAGTCGACATTTTAATGAAGTAAGATAACAAAATATGAGGCTTGTCCAGAAAATATCCAGCCATGTACTATGAAAAGTAGAGACATCTATTGAAGACAATAAAAGATATAAGAAACATTGTACATAGGACAATGATGCCTCAGTCCTATTCAAAGTAGGCATCTTGGGACCTCACAAATTTCTCCCCATTGCCATCAGCTGCCCCGTCATATTTTCCTGAATATCATAGACAGTCTGAAATCTTTTCCCTTTCAAAGATGATTTTAGTTTGGGGAAAAGCCAGATGACACAGGACACCAAATCTGGACTGTAGAGAGGACTGAGTCACCTGGGTGATTTGATGTTTCACCAAAAATCTCTGCACAAGATGTGATACCTCAGCCAGTATGTTGTCGTGAAGAAGCTGGCAATCACCAGTTGCCCATAGCTGAGGTCTTCTGAATCTTCCAAATAGTTTCCATAGGGAAACGTTCAAGCTTAACACCAAATCTGATGCAGATTCATTGTTCTACTTAGTCATTTTGACTGTCACATCCACACAGCACACGTGCTCACTCAATGGTGTCCACTGTCCCCACTGACTAGTACAGTGAAGTCATCATTATTCACCCAAGTGCAGTCTCCTTGCTTGCCAGGTTACATTGGTGTTGCACAGACCGTTCTCATTATGTTAACAATGGTTGGACTTTATCTGGACAGTCCTTGTTACATGTGGAACACAGTAGGTAGTGTACTCATATTTTATCATTTCTCTGATATGTGGGAAAGAGTAAAATTTAGTAACTAAATATTACATTGAAAAAATAAAGCAAATAAAGTCTTAATTAGTTATTATTTCACACAAGTAATAGTAACTATAAATAATTGAAATAATGGTATGTTTAATAACTTTTATGTAAATAAAATTTTAAAAATCATTTAAATGAAATATATTTTATGGCACTGTCAGCATCCCAAAATGATTATAAGCTATTCAAATTAGTAAATGGATTTTTAATAAACTTTATTTAAATAAATAAAAGAAATGATTTATTCTTACTTTAAGAACAATTATAGACTGAGAAGTAGCAATTACATGCTTGACAGTATCATACATTGCAGGATTCGTTTTAATTAATAGTAGCATCAAACCAATGAATAAAGGAACAACACACCACAGAGCAGCAATTATTCTTTACTCTAATGGAAACATAGATGTGTAGTAATATAATTAGAAATTTAAGCTGTGAGTCACTGTTTCTTTAGACATCTTTATTAGATATAATTCACATACTATGAAGTTCACAATTTAATAGCATACAGTTCAATGCATATTAGCTTATTTACAGAGTTGTACAACTATCACTGCAATCTAATTTTAAAACATTTGGGTCGCCCAGTAAAGGAACCCACCCACATTAGCTAGCAGTCCTTCTTCATCCCCTGTTCTCATTCCCCTCTCCTGTGGGCAACCACTAATTTGCTTGCCTCAATGGATTTGCCTGTTGTGGACATTTCATGGAAGTGTAGTCACACAATAGGTTGTCTTTCGTGAATGTTTTCTCTCAGTTCTAAGTCATTCTTAAAACATCCAGCTGGTTTTTACATAACTAAAAGTGGTACTGTTAATTATATATGTGTGTGTGTGTGTACATATATATATATGTGTATATATATATAATAAGTATTCAAAAACCATTTTGTACGTTAAGAGTAAAAATGTGAGAGCATGGTTTCCATGGTACTATATTCAGAAACTATCTAAGTTTCTATGGACATTAGGACTGTGCTTTCTGTGTCACTCAAAAAACACTGTGAGGATGAATTTCAGGAACACACTGGATGCTGCAATCTATATGCATGTATGCAAATGTCCTATGTCAAGAACAATTGCTTGATGCCTCTGAGTTCCCTGTTATAGCTTTTGTCTGTCTTTCCAGAGGGCACAGATGAGCACAGCATCTAGCACAATACAGAAAATATAAATGAAGTACAAATATTGTAATTTATCTAAACTGTTTATAGTGTTACCCAATGCTACCTTATCATAAGAACTTCAGCAAACCTCAGTTGAAATAGTATACTCTGATTAACTAATGTAATACTCAGTTTATAAATTGTACATCGGCTTAACCTTCTCAATCACATTTATAATTAAGTAGCATTTTTTGAAAAGGTTCAACAAGCTATATGAATCAGTAAATAGGTGGAAGAGACATAGGCTGTTTATTCAACAAATAAATACTGTATAATATGTACTAAGTGTTTGCTAGACACTGAGATTGTATTGGTGGCCAAGAAAAGAGTGTTATTGTCTTAGACATTTAAAAATAGAGAAAAATATAAAATTGAACAAGAGCTTGCAATACTTTCAAATAATTATCATAATAAGGTAAGTAACAAGTACTATGTGAGTACATAAATGAGTCTGAGAGGATGCAGAAAAGGTTCTGAAATCTTTGTGAAGAGCTATGTATTATAAAGGATTTCACCCACTAGGAAAATTCTCTGTTAATAGATTTATTTTCCTAATCGGGAGATGGCAACAATGACAGAACATGTAACTTTCTTTTGCCCAAGGAAACTTTCTAATATGTGAGTAAATGTTTAAATAAAAAGTATAAATCACCTTATTTCATTTGATCACCATCATAATTGTTAATAGAAGTATTTGTTAATAGGCAAAGGAAATATTGAGTTAAACATGGAAGCTTGAACTAGTGTGTTATTTTCTCCATTTTCTCTTCTAAAAAGTTTTTTAAAAAAAAATGAAAAAGTGATTTAAAAGGACAAAGAGAATGGGGAGAGAATGCCATAACAGACTTACAAGTATCCATTTAGGAAAGAGAGGTCAGCTGCCTGGGAATTCACTTAACACAGCTGAGAAAAGCAAAGGTCAATTTCCTGAGTGAGGGAAGCCAACAAGAAGCAAACAGATTTTCACTTCAGAACTTAAAGACTGAGCCATGGGACCATCAGGGGGTGCTTAAGCCAAGTAGAACCAGAACAAGGCAATAAAGCAGAAGTGACTGAAGTCAGAGTAAAGAAGAGTTAGATTCTCCCCTCCCCCCATTGAGCCATGCTGTTCTATATTCCTTATACCGAGGAAGGATTGAAGTAAAGATTCATTTCTGAAAGAACACGCCCTAGAAGCTCATGGTAAATCGGACACTGGGGACAAGAGGCCTGCATAGGGCAGAGTGTAGGCAATAGTCATGCTTCTGAATATGGTAAAGCATGTATTCTATCCCTTTCTAGCTCCCAAGATCTGGTGTTCAGGTTTATAACCAAAGGAAGAGTTTAGAGTATTGACATTTGCAGAAAATGATTGACCCACAAGAAATGACGCAGACCTCTGAGATTCACCATCAAAAGACTTGATTGCCTGCCCAATCACTATACACCGAAGACGGGTGTTAAAGCAGCATCCTTTTCTCCAATCAGTGTTTAGAGGCTTGTCCCTAAATATAAGCAGAGAACTAAGAATTATCATACATTTCAGGAAAACCTTTGTCATGAGAGGCAATGGCTAAAACAAAACAAAAAAAAAAAAAGGAAAAATCAGAAGAAAAATAGAAAATGATCAGAATCAAAAGAAAATCTCAAAAGAAAAAAAAGGTATTCATATTTGAATAAAAATGTATCACATTATTGAAACAAAAGTTGGAAGCCATAAAAACTTTTCAGAAATGAAATAGCAGTAGACCAAAAAAAGCAACAGCTTTTCTAACCACTTTTCTGTACATCTGCAACTAATATTGAATAATACTGAATGTGAACTGTAATTAAAGAAATTTAAAAAATATGTAAGCAAAGAAAATGGCTTTATGTTTTTAAAGATAACAGCTTTTGAGATTTGATCAGGCCTCACTAGAGTTCTGAACCAATGGAAAATAGCACCACAGAGAGAACAAAATAACTTTATCACTGACAGTGCTGATATCGAAGAATGTGACATGCTTGTAGGCAAGTCTCGATTGTAAAGTTAAGTGCCAGGCTGAGATAGATTTCCTCATCACTGGTCCTGCTGGAAAAGGCAGGTTTAGCTGCTTTATAAGGACTGAACTTTACCTAAAAACATTTCTGGAATTAAGAAACGAAATGTGGCAAAATCTATACTTCTTTCAGGAAACTCACTGACAAGAGAAAAGGGGGGAAGGGATTGGTGAACCAGATCCAGTTTATTCTTCCAAATCATATTAAACTTGCTGCCTAGGTCAAAGGATATAATAGGGCAAAAAGTGACCAGGAATGGGATGCTAGTGGGCATCTCTAAATAGAAGCATAGCACCAACTGGTTCTTTTTGTATCTACCCGGCACCCCAGGAAAACTGTGTATCTTTTGGTAGCAGGTGGCTTGGACTCTCAACAGAGGGTGCAAGCCAAAAGTTTATTCAGTGTCGCATTTCCCATAACAAGTCATGTCCAGACACATTGATCTACATGTCCATTAAGAAGTGTAGAAACGATAAAGTAACATCACAAAAAACATTGCAATAATGTAAATTATCCACCTAGAGATGCCACAAATTTGAATAGAAACCTTCTCTCATAATACATTTCTATGGAAACATTGTCCAAGAATTAAACTCCCTGGCAATTAACA
This sequence comes from Desmodus rotundus, assembly GCF_022682495.2. NCBI lineage: Eukaryota > Metazoa > Chordata > Mammalia > Chiroptera > Phyllostomidae > Desmodus > Desmodus rotundus. The sequence goes on along the minus strand of NC_071388.1, from coordinate 17,139,103 downwards.
TCCAAAGTTGTATAAAAGAAAAGGTATCAAACGCCAAAATCTAGTTACTGCCCTGATTATTTTCAAGAGTGGTGGAATGTGCTGTACAAATAGCTGAAGGTTAATTAGCAGTATAACTGAATAGTAATGCTGCCAGTCTCCGTCAGACAAATTAAAAATAAATAAATAAATAAAAGAGTGATGGAATTGAAGGTCCACATTACCCTCCCCCCCACACACATACTTCCCTGTTCACTCTCAGCGAGCGTGGGATTGATGAATGTGGTTCTTTCAGTGGCAGTGTGTCCTACACAAACATGGGAAGGGTTCTTCAAAGACCCCAGGATTTAAATGGTCTTATGTTGCTCATTTTTTAGAATTCAAATACTAGGTTAGATCATAGAGGTTATCACAGAATATATACACAATATAGACACCCAATTTAAAAAACAAGTCAGAAACTAAAATTTGAAGTGGTTATTTCTGCCCCACCCCCTCAATCTATTCCCCAAAGTCTGCCTTCCCTATTATAAAAAACCAAAACAGAGACTCATTTTAAGAAAAGGCAGTGTGCAAAGACATCACTGGTGTGTAACTCACCACAAGGTCAGTCAGTGCGAGGTGACCACAGCCCACTAAACTGAAACTCAGTTTCTCACCAAGGAGTCATATTTTCTCAGTAATGTAATTCTGAAACAGGGTGCATCCAAGAGGAGGACCCCAAGAAGGGATTTATAATGGGGTCCAGAACTCAAGGTGTTCAGGAAATATTAGAAAAATATATATAGGATGTCCTCACCCCCACAAGCCTGAGCTGGGGGAAGAGACAAATGGAGCAGGGCCATTCAGAGCTGCTTTGCATAGCAACAGCTTTGCAGCTTGCCCCTGGTGTGGTCATTTAACATATCTATAACCTTTAACTGGTTTCATGGATATGTTAAATAGCTGTGGCCTTGCTTTGAGCCAGGGGGATGGGAGTGACTTCCACCCAAGATGTAACTGGGAAGCAACGCCCCCTGGTTACAGCGCCTGTGTGAGAGCTTGGAGAAGATTGGCTCCATGCCATGGGGCCACACCTGCCCAGACTTACTATGCAGCCCAGTAAAGCTGGAAGAATAGGGAATGCTGGCAGGTGTAACTGATTGTAGGAGGAGTCGGAAATGGGGCTGCAGAGGAAGGCAGGTGCTGAGATTTAAAACCCAGGAATGGCAGCCATAGAGACAAGAGGACCACGCAGTTCTGAAGAAGAAGGAGGACCACGAGGTTTTGGGGGAGAAGGGAGAGGATCGTGCAGTTTGGCAAAGTGAATAGAGAGGGCCATGTGGTTTTGGGGTGTTCCTTGTTGCCACGCGGCTTAGGCAGCAGGAGAGACTTTGCCGGGAAGAAAAGGGGAGAAAGGACTCTTGCTGGTGGGCCATGAGAAGGTGCCACATGGCTTTGGATTAACTGGATATTGCAGCAGCCGCACAGCTTATAGTGCCAGGAGCCTGAATCACGGACTTCTACTTATTTTCCTGAGATATGGTACCCCCAACTGGGTAGAGGGAGAGGGAAGGATTGTCCATCTGTGGGTATTCTAGAGGACTTTAGTATCTTAATGAAGATATTAAGTCATTACTCTAAGTCTGTGTAACTTTTAAATAAATAATTTCTTTCCTTTTCACCAGTCTCTGGCACTGAGAGACGTCTTTCCTCTGGCGGCGGGCATTTCAAACCTAGTAGGTGTGTGCATGGGGGGGACCTCCAGAGAGAGAGAAAGGGGGGATCCTTTCTGTAATAATATATTGTGAACCACCCCTCGGCTGTTCTGTAACAATTCTACTAGTAGGGGTAGAGACAAGTGACATATATTTTCACACTGTATCTTTTCTCAAAGTTCCATTTGCAACATTGCTGTCTTCTGCAAGATTTCCAAATTTATAGTACAGTCTGCTCCAGTCAGAGGTCTTATGGCTGGGGCTTCTGTTCTCTGTCCACCATGCTCAGAATCTCTTAATGTCCTTTCCCCTTTGACCCTATTTATGGCTATGTGTTGATGGTGGGCTCTGTCCAGTGACAGAGCGTCCCTTATCTATTTTTATCTAGAGCTTTCAGTTCTGCCACAGAAGTGGCTGCCTCTTGCTTGGGAGTTGATTAGCATCTGTTGTGGGGGAGCTTTGTCGCAGAGTCCCTCCATCCACCATGGGTGAAAAGAAATCTACAAGACATGATCTGCTTGGGGAGGAAAGGTAGCCAATCTCTCAAAGAAGAAGGACCAAGAGCCTTTTCCTCAATGGGCTTTTATTGGGTTCAGTTTGCACAGGAATACAGGTAAAGCTCATCAGTCATTGTCAGGCAGTAAGGATCAAACAATAGATAACATACAAAGAACTCTGAGGGCTTATTCTGAGTCAGGGTCAGTTAGCTAAAGGGCTATAAGACTTTGGGAAGCAAACTCATTTCAGCCTTAGACCCTTATCATTTAAATTGAGAGTATTAGCAAAGCAGGTTTCACAGGATTTTTCTGCATTCTTTCTTAGGCCTGATCGCCCTGGGTAATCCGCCCTTTCCAGCACTGGACTGCACCGCCCTCTGTCATTGTTTCAGGTTTAAATCAGGCAGGGGAAATAAGGCAGCCAAGAGATTAGGAGACTTCTTGCAAACAGAATGAGGACTCAGCCTATGTCAAAGCCGAGGGGTGAGGGTCCATCACTACCTTTTCCTATAGCCCCCAAGTCCTTCCCTGTAGGCCTCTTCGTGACCATGCCTGTCTTAGGTCATCCCTCCCTTGAGGAATCTTACCCCATCATTGGCTAACTGGTCAGACTCAGGGCCAAGCAAGGTAAAGTAAAGTGGGCAGGGGTGGTGCCCCTGCCAGGGAGATAAGCTTTGTCTCCTTAGTGGCTTATGGTCCCAAGGTCTCTGACTCAGCCTTAGCCATTGGAGGTTACAGCTTCTGAAACCAGGCAGGGCAGTTCCCAACACTCTATGAACACTGCTTCTAAAGAAAGTTACTATCTTTTCTAACATTTGTTTCATCTGCAGAATTTGCTGTAGACACTTCTTGGACTAAAACTGCCCTTGACTATTCAAAGCCCAATAACCTAAGGGGAACTAACTACTTTGCTCAGTGCTCCTCAAGATGGCATCTCTATTCTGCTTCTGGTTGAGATAAATATTCTAAATAAAATATTTTGCTGCCTCTTTTCACCAGTAGTGGGATGTTCCTCTAACGGTTTATTTTTGAGAAAGTTCAGCTACGTTTATATCAGGTTAACCTATTTCAACCTTTGGTTAATTTTCTCTCATTTTTAAATTCTCAAGCACAAATATGTAAAATCTTAAATTTCTGTTAATTCTGAATTCCTTATTTTCTTTATATTCCCAGTACTTGTAATCTCATTATGATTTTTGTCTAATATTTTCTCTATTGATTTTAGGCTGCCATAGAACTCACTGTCCAGACACATCCCCTCAACAGTTGCCTTCCCGAGGTGGACAATTCAATCCAAAAGATATGCTCCCATCGATACTCAATAAAAGACTGAAATTACTGTATTTCTTTTTGTGTGTGTTTGTGATATCTCCTTAACATGACCCCTTTTCACCTTAGGCTCAAAATTCTATGGTTTAGAAATTCCAAGAAATTCACAATCTTAGAGTCTAAATTCTAAAATTTTCTCAAGCATATACTCTCCAGGCATGGGCTTGTCCAGTGCATACCCTTCCAAGAGTTGCATCATTTTTGAACTTGCCACTAACTGAATATTTTCCAGTTCTTGGACATGTTGATGAATTCAAAGTGTTCCAATAATTTATTCTTTGGGGAAGGAAAATCAACCTGAGATACAAACTGATGTAGTTGACCACAATAAGGACTTTTAAGTTTTTTTTTTTTTTTTTAATGGGAACTTTTGTGATACATTTAGACAGGGAACATAAAAAAGAAAAGAAACAAGAATTAAAGTAATTGTTAACTTTAAGGAATTCCAGATTTGTTCAAGATGGTAAATATAGTTGTATTTTGCTTTTTTATTTCAGCTATACAAAATTATTACCTACGTACATTTAGTCTTGGGCTTTTATTTTATTTCTGTACTGAATCTTGATCAAACACGATCATTTCTGTGATCTTATCTCTAAAATGTTAAACTTAATTGTGATATTTATGATCCTCAGTCTTCTCATGGTTTCTTATTCCCTTTTCTCACTTTATATAGTTTCTGACTTCATTAAGACTTCAGTCTCTTGACCTTTAAGATTTTCTCAATTAATTAGTCCTTTTATATCTTCTCATTTTTTATTTCTTCATACTTGACCTGTGATTCGTAATTTCAACCGTCTTTTAAAAACTTTTTGTGATCTACAACTTTTATCTATGATTTTTATCTCAAATTTTCTTAAAACGACTCCAATCACAAAGCATTCTAACTGTCCAGTATTTCTGTTCTTACCCTAGGTTTTTGTAAACTGCTGTGAACAAACCAAACCAAAACAAAGCAAAATCATACAGCTGTGCAGAAATGTGTCAATAAAAATTCATGTCTTATAACCATGTGTGCCTAAGCTAAGGTTACCCAATATTCCTATACATTCTCAATAGCTCTCCTGTGCATTTCCTACTGTAAGTACTTCAAACCTTTAATACTCTGTCAACCATCTACCTCCAACACACTGTCAAGAAAAAGAACACAGTCCTTCAATACAATGCTTCTCCATCACTGCACTGAAATCCAGATTTAGTCATTTATATGTTATCTCAGGGGGAAACATAGCCATTCTTTCTTCCACCTACCTATTGCTAAACATACCAACTTAGCAGCCTTGTTTTTGACCATCTTTCCCCATCCTTCTAGGACAAAAATATAGTGTCCATGAGCCTTTCAAAGACTAACTCCTTTATTGGTGATCTAGATCCCTCCTATGCTGCCTTCTATCTATTCCATTCTTGCACTCATCTCTCTGTTTTACAATATTGATCTCTCCCTTTTCATGAGATCATTTTCATAAGGCCACAAATCTGATCTATTTGCTCCCATCTTGTAACAGCACACACTCTCTAGCCTCATCCTCCTATGATCTGTTGCCTTTTCCGTTTCTCTAATCCATCACATGGTCCACTTCTGTGCTATCTGGCATAGAAATAAACACCATAAAATAGTCATTTATAATGCCCGCCTCTGCCTTTTTGAACTCATTCTGGTCTATAACTCCAACCAGGGCTAGCTATGTAATTCACAGGTCCCAGTGTGAAATGGAAATGCAAGGGCCTGTACTTCAATTAGAAAATATAATTATTAAAGCTGTAAGATATAAAGCTTTTCCTTAAAATATGTTATTATTTATAAAACATAATTGGAATAACAGTGAAACATAAACTTACACATTAAAATGAATAATTTTAGTGTTAATTTTATGTACTATAATGAATAATAAAATTTCATCAATGTGATCTCTTGGTTGATAGTAATATTTTTCTGATTTACTGTTCTGAAAATTCACTTATCAGGTCATCAAAATTTATACATTTAGCAATTCCATTTTAACTGATATAATTCATAGTGATATAAGTTTTTCTTGGCAAACGGAAGGTGCCAGGGAATATTTGATGATTTTTCTTTTGAGAAGGAAGTGTCTGATGACACAACTGTTACTAGAGCTGTTGAGAATATTTTATGTGTGATGATGATATTCAAATAAATTCTGATGAATTATTTTGAAATATAAATTTTGGTACTTCTAAAGCTGATGATTCTTGTGGAACTATAATTCTAAGAAGTATTATTTCTTCATATGCATGGGCTTCATGTCAATCTGAATTTAATTTTAGATGTAAATTTATACAATGGCATTTTAGTATTTGCTCTGACATTTCCTGTAACCTGTGGAGGTTGTACCAGAAACCAAAAGTTACTTACTGACTTGTGTATAATTCAAAGTGCAAGTTAATGTGTTTTATCACTGTATCTTTAATCACAAATAACATTAATTTAAATGTTGGTTTCTTCTTTGGTTATTTGTCCATCTAAATAATCTTATGAAAATAGTGTTCTTTGCTATTTAATTTGGTGATATTTAAACTTAATTTCTATTCTCTAAGCTTGATAAGATTGATTTGCAATGTTGAAACAGTTTTCAGAAATAAGTTTCTAAATTTGTTGAAGAAATATAACAACTACCATATATGTTTTTTGAGCATTGTCCTATGGATGCTTGTAATGTGTAAGAATTTACTGACAATATTTCTTTTTGGGGCACAGTAGAATGTTTTACATTCAGACCTGAATTAATAGAGTGTTGATGCTGCATAGGTGCAGTCAGAGGACCAAGGGTCTCAGCACTGCCCCCTGTGGAACATCCTCTCTCTGTAGCAGCTGCTGCTGTCAATCGGCTCCAGCAATATCCCAACAGCCATAGAGCTTTGGGTGTCTCAGCAGGAAGACACGTATCTGTACATCCAATAGCCTGTTAGCCAGCCAGCTCTATCCACTCCTAGCATATCGAAGCTGCTGGCTCACATCCTTCACTTTTTCCATTACACCTATCATAGACTGAATTGTGTTCTTTGAAAATTCTTATTTAAGTGCTAACTTCCATTATCTCAGATGTGACTGTATTTTGAGATGGAAATTTAAAGAGGTAATTATATATGGGTGGGCCCTAATTCAGTATGGCTGGTGTCCTTTAGAGAAGATAAAATTTGGACACACAAGGAGACACAGGAGGCACGCAAACCCAGAGGAAAGAGTTTGTGAGAACATCGCAACCAGGCAGCCACCTGCAAGTGCAGAAGAGATGCCTCAGGAGAAACCAAACTTGCTGATACCTTGATCTTGGACTCCCAGCCTCCAGAACTGAGAAATGAATTATTTTGTTTAAGCCATCTAGTCTGTGGTATGCATTTGCACTAGCAAACTAACATATGCCGTTTACAAAGCACAGGCTCAATGATAAAATTATTAAGAACTTCAAAACATTGACAGCATGGCAATAAACCAAAAGAAGATTAAACCAAACTGTGAGGGAATGCGGACCTGAGAGACGGCACAGTCTGCATGCCCATGAAGCTAGTTCTGACTCCACCAAACCTGTTCTTGGCAAATGGCGATATAACTTCTATGCCCCAATCCTAGTGGCCGTTCTTATTCCTTACCTTAAATATTGGCGTGCTGAGGCTTGATTCCTTGGCCCTTTCCTCTGAATTTTTATCTTCCTTTAAGTTCTCAACTAGTCCTGCTGCTTTGATTAACACTAATTTGCTAATTCAATTAAAGCCATATTTTTGCCTATCTTGTGCCTAATAAGCATCTCAACTATCCTTCAACTTTAACCTACAATTTCTAAAAATGAATAAATTATTATTCAAAACTGTCATTTTGCTTCTGTTTGCAAAAATATTAACTAACCTTTAAATATTGTTAACTATATTGAACAAAAATTATATTGAACATAATTTTATATAAATTATCTATATAATTCTTACAATAATTTTGTAAAGTACTAATAATTTCCCCATTTTAAAGATTATGTAACTATAGACTAGAGTTGTTAGGCCAGACTGCTAATAGAAGCTTGGAATCTGGACCCAGGAGTCCTATGTATTTCGCACATGGTATCTGTTGACACTATATCTTTTTTATTCTATAAATAATGAAAGGGGACACAGAGTGCCCCACTGCCCAAGCCAGAAGACGAAGGCACCATCCTGGCTTCCTTCTGCCAAATCTCACCAGGCTCCAAGTCCCATTTTTTTTAACTTCAAAATAAGTCTTAAACCCAATCCCTGATCATTTCCACTTATACTACTTACTGTGCATCTTTTCCTGTCTCGGTTACTGCAATAACCTAGCCACTTGTCCTCGCCAGTTATCAAACCATCCCAGGTTTACGTTAATCAAAGGCAAACACAGGTCAGATCTAAGCAAGCCAAGGTTCAGCACAGCACACAGGCATTTTGGGATCTGGTTTCTGCTGAGTCTAGCTCGTTATTAACATCACCCCGCCCCCATCACACCCGTGCCTCCATCTGGCTTTGTGTTCCTGTGATGCTCCGGTGTCTCTTTAACTTGCATAAGCTTCTTCTCTCAGTGGGCCCCAAGCCTTCCACGTCTTTCTATGTCTGGCTAGTTTATATGTCACCTTTGAAACAGTCTTTCTTAATTCTTTTCACTCCCAGCTCTGAGTTGGTATTCCGCTTTTATTGTGTACAACAGTTAGAGAGTATCAGGATCTTAACAGGAATCTTCTTTTTTTTCTCTAATGATTTAGTTGTCTCTGACACCTTTAGAGAAAGGACATTTTTTTGGGCTTGTTTGCTTAACTTTAGAAAGAACATATACAAATGTTGAAGTCATCAGTTTTGGAACCAGAGTGTGTGTGTTCAGACAGTAGCTGTGACACTTAACACCTGCACATTGACACTGGACAAGTCACTTTAATATCTCTGTCCCTTCATTTCCTCATAAGTACCATAGGGATACACAATTCACAGGGTTACTGGGGAGATCATTACTTAGTGTCTACACGGATCCTCAGAACAGTATCTTAAATCATCTAAGCCCCCAATAATGATACATATATATGGTAAAGTATGATAGATATGTTTATCTCCAGTACATGGCATAGTACATGTAGTGTCGACAAGAAGCTAGATACTCTATGAACTCTTGTTGATTAAATGAACATGCAAAAACACTTAAAGAAAATTACTTGTTTATCTTATTGTTCCTTTGAGATATAACAACATAAAATGGGTTGTTGACATAGTTTGACTGCTGGCAAAATACTCAGATATAACAAAACAATTAGAATTATTCAGTTGGCCCTGGGCTGTAGAACCCAAAATGTGGAGATATCGGTGCTCAATGACAGGAAAATATCATTAGCAAACAAAAGAAAGTATCTGGCCCCCAGAGAGATGTCTGTGAAAAACAAACAAACAAACACATTTTGTTGTGAATCCTTGATTACCATATTTTTTTCTTCTTTCCCATATTATTTTCTTGTCATGTCTTTGCAAACTGGGAAGTCTCAAGTAACTTCAAACAACTTCAAACTTTGAAAAGTCATAGAATAAATATCACATTCAAATTTAATTTTCATTTTTTGAAATACGTATGGTTTGCCACCCTTAGTATCTGCAGGTGCTCATTATAATTACACTAGCATCAAATAAGAAGGTTGATATCAACCATCTGTAACACAATGATATAAAAGATACTAAATTTAGTGTTGTAAATGGTGGCTAATAAGAGGTGATTCACAATCCTCAGCTAGCACAGCTGATTCTTACCCAAATGGTTCTCAAACTCTTTCGTGTAAGGAAGACTGAGCTTGGTCTCAAGGTTAAGAGGGTACTTTTCCAAGATTGAGCACAAATGCATAATGCCTTTTGATATCCAGGCTTAGAACTGGCACAACACTACACTCATCAAATTCTATTGGTTAAATCAAGTGACAAGACCAGTGCAGATTTAAGAGGTAGATAAAAATTCCACCTTTTGATAAAAGTTGCTTCAAAGTCATATTTCAAAAGTAATAGGTGTAGAGAGTGGTGAAAATTAGAGACATTTTTGCAATCAATCTACCTTATCAGATGATACTAGTCTGCAATGTAACAATAGATTAATTTGGAAATGTGCTAATTATATTTCAGGAGCTGAGTAAGACAGTTAAATGTCTTATCATGTTTCAATTATTTTGGATGTGGACTATTTGGATACTTTCTGTGTCACCACACTTAATAAATACATCATGTGTATGATTCTTTAAGTCAGAAGGAAGGGTTTTTTTGAAGAAAAAATAGAATTTCAACTTTAAATCTGTATGTTAACAGTTCTCAAAAAGCAATAAGTATGTGCATGAAAATGAAAGATTTTTAAAAAGATTTTATTTATTTATTTTTAGGGAAAGGGGAAGGGAGGGAGAAAGAGAGGGAGAGAAATATCAATGTGTGGTTGCTTCTCTTTTGGCCCCCACTGGGGACCTGGCCTGCCACCCAGGCATGTGCCCTGACTGGGAAATGAACTGAGCCATACCAGCTAGGGCTAAAATGTTTTTTAATACATGCATTAGCATTATCCTGGAGTGGTTGGCTTTATTTTGTTACCACATACTAATTATTTTGTTTCTACATACTTGTTTTTCAAGATGAAATAAAGTGTTGTTGTGTATATTAAAATGTCATTTCATAAAATTTCAGTCTATTATATCACTTGGTAGAAATTTCTTTAAAAAGGATTTATTTTTTCAGGATACGTCTACAGGTAGTAGTACTTCCAGAATGTACATGACATTTCTTATACCCTTCCCACATAAAATTTTTGTTATCTTTTGCTTGAATAAATACAAAAATTAATTTATTTAAATTCTAAAAAATTACACATGGCCTTTCCACCTCCATAAAACAGCCTTTCTGGGAACAGTAAGCAGAATTTCTGCAGAGCAGCCTGCACAGACTCTACAGTAGAATTGTTAGAAGTACATATTGTTATGAACAGATTGTACTCCACAGTGCTATTTGAAGTTTCTCAGCTTAGAAAAAATTGTTTTAATCATTAACAGGATCTAGTTTTATATGGTCCAATATATTAACAGATAAGTGAAATACACTATATGGAGAAATAAACTAATTATGTTCCTCTAGGTAGTAGGTAAAGCAGGGCTGCGTTTTTGACATTAACTGAGAAGTTATATGTGTTTTCCATTGGGAAGAGTGTGAGCAAATACATCCAGGCCAAATCACTCTGTGTGACACAGGCACACAGAGAAAAAAGTTGAAAATAAGATAAAGAAAGGGAAAAAGAGAACCTGAATTCCATGGTAGTTCAGTATTAGCCTTTCCTGTACATCTTTCAATTGGCAACTGTCCAATTAGTTTGTCAGAGCATTTTTTCTATGCCCAGCACCTGACCTGCCCTCCCAGGGGTGTAGACCCTGGGGGGACATAGTCTGCACACTCCAGCTGTTTATTGCCAAATTCAGGGATCTTGTGGGCTGTGTAAGAAGAATATTCAAAGTGGGATGGCTTTAAATACAGATGTGTCATCATTTGGTTCTAAAAACTGTACTGTGACATATTTTCTGTTAAAATTGTGTGTATTTGAAGTCAGAATATATGTTTTAATAATTTCAAGGTCCCAAATCCATGTCCTATGATAGACAGAGTTGGGGGCTCAGTAAACATTTGCTAAAGAAACAAATACGTATGTGAGAACCAAATCCCTTGTAAATTCAAAGGAGTGTGCTTTTCTACATGAAAAAAAAAATGTGTTTATCTCCTTGACAAAAGCAGAAAAAGAAAAAATACATTAAACAGAGGAGCATTTGAACTCTCTGAGATGTTTTTCTCTACCCATCTGTTCCCCAGACAGAAACAATCATTCTCTGCTTTATAAAGAGGTCTTGATCTCAGTGTATTAAGTTCCTATTATCCTGCTAGTAATACATTAGTGCACTTATTTGTTTACAAGGCTGACTACAGTGTTTGGGCCATGAGTTCCTTGAGATTAGAAATCTTTTTTATCTCTGTAGTTTCTACCACAACTGCTGGGTATAGAGTGAATGTTCAGTAAACTTGTGCGGATGGGAAGTGGGGACTTTTAGGTCACTTAAACTGCTATCGCCCAAACTCCTTTTCATGCACTAAAACCTGGGAGAAGTCACTTATTTAAAAATTTGTTGGTCCCTGGAGATTGAATTAAGTAGGTGTCAGATTTCTACCTTTTGGAAACATCTATCAATTGTTTTGGCAAAATTATATATTTATGTTCTGTATATCTTAAGCCAGTTTTCAGTTACATGGAGGCCTTATCCCCAAACTAAGAAACACACTCACTGTTAATTTAATTATTTTACTTCTGGTCACTGATCAAAAATAACAGAAGATAACATATTTGATGATGATAGTTTTTATGAATGCTTGAATCTTTTAAAAAATATTTTATTTATTTATTTTTAGAGAGAAGGGAAGGGAAGGAGAGAGAGAAACATCAATGTGTGGTTGCCTCTCACATGCCCCCTACTGGGGACCTGGCCCACAACCCAGGCTTGTGCCCTGGCTGGGAATCAAAGCAGGGACCCTTCAGTACACAGGCCGACACTAAATCCACTGAGCTACACCAGCTAAGTGAGTCCTTGAATCGTATTAAGTTCTAAGTCCCTTTGATTTTCATCTCTAAATAAAAAAAGTATTTTACAATCTGACATCATTAAACATTCATCTGCCAGGATATGCTGATATTTTTGCAATGTCATTAAAAATCAATTTCATTCTGGTTGGAGACTTTCCCATTGGGAAAGTCTCATTCTAGATGCTATCAGCTCTTTTCCTTTTCCATAAAAGTTTCTACTTTTTCAAATTGCTCTCTTTTTTCCTTCTAACTTGAACTTTAGTCTTCCATATCAAATGAAAGGTTAGGATATCTGTGTTTGTGTCTAATGCTGAATGATAAAACTCCCAGAATATTGCAGTCTACTTTGTGCTGTGTTGCATAACGTGCTAAACGTTTGCTGAGTGAATTAGAGGCTGGACCGCCCCATCCCTTATCGATCTCATCCCAAGTACCCAGTCCTACTTCACATTAAACAGAAGCCTGCTCTGGAGCTCCTGAGAATGGAGGCAGAACAGATCCACGCTGGGCACCTCTGGGTCTTGGATCAGTTCTTGTATTTCCTTACAGAATGTTTCTATTATTTAGATTTTTATGTGAGAATCTTTTGAGTCAGTCACCTCTGTACTGATATATTGCTGGAAACAATCAAATATAGTAGGAGCAGAATTAAAGTTACAATGAATTAAGGAAAATATTAATTAATATATTCTAAAAGGATGCTAAGAACTGAATTGCATCTTGATGGCTACATGAAAGATGAACACAAATGCAACAACGAAGACAACATGCACACACAAAGCCTATATAGAGAGAGTTGTCTTCCTTGCTAAAAAAGCAAACAAATTAGTGTACTGTCAGAAGAGAAATATGGAAAAATATTTTGTGTGTATTGAGGGAAAAAAACAGTTTACCAAGAACCATTGAACATATCTTTATTGAAGTTATAAAACTTATCTCCTGGCTATCATTAATATTAAATTTGATAAAAAGTCTTGAAGTGTTCTTTGGGGATTCATTATTGGAGAGAAATGAGCAAATGCTGAAGCTTCCAAATGCTTATACCAAGTGGCTTTATGAATGATGAAATATAATTTTAAGCCTCTTTTGCAAGAACAGTGTTCTCAGCAAATGCTTTATTTGGGGCACAAAGAATCGATGTGAAATTACTTGAAAAGTAGTCGTTATCTAATAACCTCCTGTCAAAAACATGTTGGAATTATTAAAGAAGCTTCTAATGGGAACATGAAAAAGCAGGAGCATACAAATATATTCTTTAAGAATCAAAATATTCTTTCTTAAGTGTAATTGATGAGGTGATGCCAGAAGAACTAGTCACTTAAAAGCTGTTATTGAAGGTAATGGGTGCAGGGGATTAGTGAAATTCCTAGAGAAAAATTAAGCACTTAGTACTGAGAGCTCAGATGACACTTGGTAACACAAACAAATATAAGGCCCCAAGACAAAGACATATTGGTTTTTCTGAAATTGTAAATTCTTAATACTTTTTAAACCTTTCAGACAAGAAAAATAAACTACTGGTATGAAAATATAGAATATCAATAGACAGTGATAGTTATATCTTCAAATATAACACTTTTTAAAGTTTCTTAAGTATTTACTTTTATTTATTTTTTATTTTTTCAATTATTTTTATTTGTTATGCTGTTTCATTTGTTCCCATCTCCATACCTCCACGCAGCCCCACCCTCTCCCCACCGCAAGCCAATCCCCACATTGTTGTCTGTGTCCATTGTTGTGCATAAATGTTCTTTGGTGAAACCCTCCTCTGTCTTTCATCCTGCCCTCTGTTCCTTTCCAGCCGCTCTCAGTCTGTTTTATGTATCTAAGCTTCTGTTACTATTTTGTTCGTTGGTTTATTGTGTTCATTAGATTCCACATATTAGTGAGTTCATGTGGTATTTTTCTTTCACTGACTGGTTTAGTTCACTTAATTTTCTCCAGGTCCCTCCATGCTGTTGTGTAAGAGATTTTTTCCCTTTTTTACTTTTGTGTAGTACTCCATTGTGTAAATGTACTACAGCTTTTTCACCCACTTATCTACTGATGGGCATTTAGGCTATTTCCAAATCTTGGCTGTTATACATAGTGCTGCTATAAACATAGGGGTGCATATATATTTTTGTACTGATGATTTGGGATCCTAGGGACATATTCTCAGAAATGGAATATACTCCACACTGTGTTCCACAGGGGCTGCACCAGTCTGCATTCCCACCCACAGTGTACCAGGGTTTCCTTTTCTGTACATCCTCACCAACATTTGTTTATTGATTTATTGATCTTCAAATATAACAGTAGTTGGCATAATAAATGATAAAAATATTTCTATCACTTATTCTCATTGTACAATAAGGCCAAAAGTTAAATTTTCACTACTCCCATTTCTCTCCTTGGTGTTACAGGAAAGTCTCACAAGAATTGCAGGAAGACTACATTTCCCAAACTCCCTTGCAGTGAAGTTGGGGACTGATTAGTTATAGCCATTGACAAGGATAAAGGTTTGTACCCCCATCCCAGCTAAATCTAGCTCTGGTTTCTAAAATCTCCCTAAAGATCGTGGGCTTTTTATTTCTCTCCATTCTTCACGGGCCAAAAGGAAGAACTCAGAGAATGGCACAGGCACCCAAATAAAGAAGCAGAAATCTCTGAGTTACCCCTTGGTGGGGAACTCTCCAGGAGAGACCTGTGACAGACTGCCAGGTACCAAGCATAGGCCAGCTGTTTGTGCCACTGTGATTTTAGATGATGTGAGCAAGCAGCAGACGAGTGTTACCCTGACAGTCAAGCCTTGTCCTCACTGCTCACCAATGATGATTGCATTATGATGTGTCCTGGCATACAGGAGAGCAATTAGGAGAGACCTGCCAGGGCCTCCAGACCTTTTCTGTCCAACAGTAACCATCCAGCCATTTTCATGTTTCTCTTTTTCAATGTTAATGTGATTTTTTTTGCTGAGAGCATGTGTTAAGAAATGATTGATTTTGTGGTCATAGTCAGATAATCAGTTTTTAATCATAATTTTATTGTCAAGGTGAAAGACAAGGTTTTTCTTTTCCCTTTTAACCCAATGATTAAAAACCATCGGTGTCGTATCTCCTGGATGTGACAGAGTCGTGAGAATACCACAGCAGTACATCCATTTCAGGGTCATATTTCCGTCACTTTAAGTGACGACTGAAAAGTCATTAGAAAATTCATATCATGCCTCCAAATAATAATTATGGGCACTTCATAAAGACTTCATCAGGCTGCTTTCCTTCAAGTAGTGTTATAGGTATTGAGATACGTATTCCTCACTGGACTTCACTATATAAGCAGATGTTAAATATAACCATGTAAGTACAATTTAATTACAACCTGTCCCACAGCAATTATTGGAGGTGTTTACAATGATTAGTCAGGGCAGGTATTATTTATATAAATAACTTGGTTCTACTTAATCTTTGTAAATATTGTCATATTATCAGAAATATCAAGAATATTGTACTTACAAAATAAGAACACACATGTCTTCTTGATTATTTCTGTTTCAAAAAGGTTTATTTATACTCTTAACTTTTCTGTTCTAGCATAAACAAAAGTTATTTTTTAGAAATATTATATATACATATATATTATGTATGTATAATATATATACACAGACAAAAACACACAAACATACCTATGTGCATAATGTCCATATATTATAGACATCAATTCGCTCTGTCACTATATTACACTGGCACACACTTTACAGATATGAGCTAAGTATGATTACATATAAGAAAATAGAGGCACAAGAAGCCAAAGAGCTTACACAGCTGTTGATCAGAACAAGGTTTCATCCCAAGATGTCAGTCCTGAGCCCTTTATCACTATGCTAATATTTTGTTTATCCTGACATAAAATACTGTCTTCCTGTCCATAAAGTTGGGAAACCTAATAGGTGTTCCAGCTGTTAATATGACACCAAACCACATACGTATTTTCTTCATGATTCAATTTCCTCAAAAAAGCATTTAAATTGTTGAACAAAGGAAATTTAATAATTATTTTATCAATGCATTTTTCTATTCAAATAATACATTCCTTTATATTCTGTGTAAAACATATACAGAATCTCAAACAATAAAATTGATAGATCAAATATATATATTTGATCTTATATAAGTATGCACACACACGCAGCTTATTTTGGTAGCATACATGGAGTTTTACCAAATTTGCCTTTCTTTAGCACCCTATCACTATAGTGGATCTGAAGGGGCTGAATAAATTCTAATAGCAAATATTTATGTAATGTGTTTCATGTACTAGATGGATAGATAGGTATACAGACACATTTTATCTATAAAGAAAAATTATCACATTTTTCAAATATAAAATCAAAGTGATATGACTTGCCTAAGGTCATACAATCAATAAGAGAAGAGCTAGGATTCGAAGCTGGGAAATACATCTCCCAAGTCTCTTCTCTTACCTGTCAGAATGTATTAGACGTTAAATAAGACTAGTTTATTTTCCTTAGCCTGAATTTGTAATCAGGTAAGAATTAAAGGAAGAGCAATAGAGATCGAATGACTGTATTTATTATTGAAGAGGTTGTTGGTGGAGAAGCTGACGTCGATGCACAGAAGAAATGGGCTTTCATTATTACGATGGTTTGAATTTCATGCTAGGCAGGCTTACTCATCCCGTCACGAGCAACGCTAGATCACCTCCGCCTCTCCGCACGGGAAGCCATGCACCTCTTACAGCACCGAGAAGCAGTGCGGAGTGCTACTTACCGAGGAGCATCGTTACCAAAAAGTAAAAAGAGAAGGGCTGAGCTTACTGTATTCATATTTAGTTTCTGTCCCCAAATATATCAAAGGACAGGAGAAGAAAGACCAGGATTGGGGCTCTAATGGAGATCACACGACAGAGAAAGTGAAGGTAGTAGAAAAGAATGATCCTTCCCAAATTCCTGTATGAAACACAGGGAATAGAGAAATAGAGGTAGAAAGTTACTGACCAAGAAGATAATAAAATTCCTGCTCATGTTTTCATTATATATTTTGGAAAAAAAGAGATTATTCAAGACTAAAGAGAATTGCAAAAATAGTTCAGAGATGTCTGGATACTTTACGCCCAGCTTCAAATAACATTAGCATCTTAAATAACTATTGATTATAGAAAGGCTTCTAGTTTGAAATGAGAGTCAACAGATTAGAATGAAAGCAAGTGATGCTAACATTATCTTTCTGTCAGCCTAGTTAATAAGCTTTTTCCTTTTATATCTTGTTTAGCAGGCAGCATTAAAGAGTACTGTTTTCACAGACTGCACAGTTTGGGAAGAAATACATTATCTGTAATACACATAACTTATTCTAACAAGAAAGTCACCTGGTCATACTATGAAATTTTGAAATCTCATAGGGAGACGTTTATATTCCCATGTTACTATGCATGTGAAAAATAAAATATTTACAAAGAACCTGACACAAAGTCACTTTTTGGGTTAGTTCATTACAGATATACCAGGCATAACAAAAAGACATAAAGAACCTAAATAATCTAACAATAATAAAATAAAAATGAGCACATACAGGCAAAATGTACATATTTTAAATGTGAAATACATTTTTCAAGTATTACTAAAAAAGTTCACAGATACATACATAAAGCAACACTAGTACTAATAGTTCACTAAGATACTTAAAACAATCTCAAAAATGACCAAAGTCAACTAAGCCATAAAACACACTTAGAAGTAACCAAATGTAAACATTTGGTATCCATCTGTTAAAAAGGGTAGTGATTTAAAGTAGATGTTTTTGATATAAGCATTAAAAATCAATAATATCTTATATGTACATACTGAGAACTATTGCATAATGTACTATGTATATATTTTTATATATGTGCATATATACATAATTGGATGATAATCAGGATGTAAATAGCTTTCAATTTTTATCTTCTTTAGGTAGCTATTGACAAGTTGATTAATTTCTCCAGAAACAATAGGGAATGAGAAGAATCAAATTTTTTTCTATTCCTTTAGTGACCGCATTTCTAAAATCTATGTAAGTTCTTTCAACCACATTGATACATTCAGGTAGATCAGTCTATTTATTTTCCCTACTGAAAATTACTTTACTGTTCAAACACAAAAGGAAATGCTTTTTTACATTTAAAAAACAGCTAAATAAAAATCAGGGACTAATTAGAATGATTGACTACTACAATCACAAGGTATTCAGTCTCTCTGTATGGAAACAAAAACTGTTTTTCATCATATAAGAAATCTTTAGATGAATATTACTTTCATTTTAAAATTCCTAGCAGTGGTTTTCTTTTAATAGACCTGGAACTCAAGGGCACGGAAGAGGACTAGAGAAATATATTTTTCTCTATTATACATATTAATTACTAATTTTTTCAAAATATGAAAACTCAGAAAAGTGTGCTTATTATAATCAAAATGAGACATACAAGTAAAAAAAGGTTTATATCTGTATTACACAATTCTATTCCCTGTTATGTAACCAATGATAAGAACTCAACGTGTAGCCTATTAACTCTTCTTTATGTTTACAGAAATTTACAAACATATATAGAGTTTTCTTTGGAGATTTTGTTTTATTGTTGTTGACATTTATTTCCAAATCATTTTTTATATATAATTTCACTGCAACTTAAATTTTTCTCTGCATGTAGATATAATTTATAGTAGCATTATAGTAGTAGCATAATATAATACATCATAATTAATCAAATAGGACACTATAGGTAGGCATTAAGGTTTTTATTGGTTTAGTACAACAATTTTTTAAGTAGTGAACATTAATATATCCTTATTACTGATTTTTATTTCTATGGGATAGTTCTCTAGGTGAAACTTCCATGTTGAAGGAAAACATGTTCCTAAACGTCCTTAATATAAAAAAGTTAGAGGAACAGTGTCAAGTGGAGTTAAAGGAGTAGGAGGTCAAAATCTTATAGGGCTTTATAGTTCAGTGTGGAGACTTTCTTTGTCATATGCACACCAGGACGTCTCTGAGGCTTTTCAGCATAAAAGCAACATAAATGAATATCCTTAAAAGATCATCAGGGTTGCTGCAATGAGAATTTTTGAAAGATGCTAAAATCCTCCTCATAATTATAGGTTACATTTCTCTATTGATTTGAAAAACTGATTGGGTGATTGTGCATGCTTATATGTATATTTCCCTATACTGATAACATCACATTTATCACATCAATGGTACTTCACTTCTGTATTTGCTTATCTAACTTGCTATGTTTACTAGAGTTTGAGGTTCTTGAGTTGCTGAACCATTGCATACAGTGCACCCCATGCAGTCACCAGTAAACAGCTGCGTGGTGAACATTGATCTGAGGCTATCTACAAAATAATTACACAGAATAGTGATATCAAATATTTAAAGGGATATTTGAACTTCAATGTTGACTAAGTGAGATTTGGTGGAAAGTAAAGACCTTTCCAAGAAAGTGACATTTTATGTAAGAGTTTTATGACCTGAAGTAAACAGACATGGGGAAATGGGGCACAAGAATTTCAGGGTTAGAGACACCCTAGTACATCAGATTTAAGGAGGCAACAGGTATAATGCAGAAGAAAGGATAAGCACGTGAATAATAACTCCAGATATTGCCAGATGATGTAATAAAGCCACAATTATTACCTCCCCAAATCTCTTCTCTCAGTCTCAATAAACAGCATCATATCTGTGTAAATGATAGGTTACTAACTTTCCTTAGATATAATCAATTACTTTTTCAGATAAAAAATTTCACAAAATCATGTGTTTCCTTAGTACATTTTTCAAAAATTTTATCAGAGGGGTGTGGAAGAGTAATATTTTGTTGAAAAAGCAATATATTTTTTATAGTTGATAGAGTTGTCCATGTGGTCTGAGGCACAACATAGCATTATGAGCAAAAGAGAATCAGACCCTGGATGGGCAGCTCAGTTGGCTAGAGTGGCATCCTGATAAACCAAGGTTTGGGGTTCGATTCCTCATCAAGACACATACAAGAAACACCAATGAATGAATAAATAAATAGAACAACAAATCAATGTTTCTGTCTCTCTTCTCTCTCTCTCCCTCAACATTCCTCTCCCTCTCTCTAAAAAAAAAAAAAAATCAATCAATATGTTTTTTAAGAGAGAAAATCAAGTGCTCTGTATTCCCAGGAATTTGAGCTTCATGGAGCTCATACAACTATACTCATCTTCTACTGCAGAGTAAGTGTTTACAAGTGTTCAAGTCAAATTCATAAACCATGATGTGGTGAGTACTCTGGTTTCCTTTGATGGCCCCCTTAAGTGAATGCAATCTCAATGGCAGTTGATCTCCCTTAAACTGCTCTTGCAAACGGTTATTACATTTGAACTCTGAAGACTTAGAAGCAATTTGTATTCTCTGGGGGGGGGGGTTGTCTTTGAGATGCCCTTCCCCTTGTGATCCAAATGGAATGTCAGTGTTGAACCTTTGGTTCAGTCACATTCATGAAAGCAGTAAAAATAATCATGTATTTTAAAGCTCCTCAACAATATATTTCAAAAATATCTGTACACACATATACACATGCAGACACACTCCACGCATACTTGTGAAGGTATACATATAGTACACAAACCAGTTTTAGAATTTTTTTCAATCTCTCCTTTTGCTTACTTTGCTGTCCAATGTTAAATTTTCCCATTTTTTACCCTTTATTTAGAGCTACTTATTACTCATAATTCTTAGTCCACCATGTCTTTAAGAGCAAAATTCTGAGCACTGGATGGCCACCAGAAGTAAACTTATGAGAGGTAGTGTAGCTTAGTTTTAAACTCTGTAGAGTGTACGGACTATGGAGAACAGCAGGCTTGTGCTCAACATCCAGTTTGGCACTAATTAGAAGTGTGGCTTTATCTTTAAAATCTGAACACATGTCAAGTATTATAGCTGGTATAGTAAAGGAATGATTAGACATCTTTTTATTTCCAGATAGAACAACATAATATTAAGGATGTTAACGATAATTAACAATATAATTATTAAGGATGGTAAATAACTAATTGTTGAGGATAATTTGCATATGCCATTTAACACCCCCCCAAATAATCACCTAGTAGAAATATTTTCATAAGAAAAACAATGCTTTTTTTGAAAAAAATTATATAGAGTACTTAATAATGTATTCCACAAAACTGACCTTATTCTTTTTACTAAGATTAAATATATAAATCCCACAAAATTATCTCTTGCTCTACTTAAACTCAAATACTCATATCTGAGGTAAAAATGGGATGGAAATAGATAGTATCAAACACTCCCTGCCCCCGTGGTCCCCACGGTGTGAGGACTACAGACATGTTGGGACCACACCCCTTGTGGCACAAATGAGGAGAAGAATAAGTAGCACTTCTGTTGAGTTGCACCCTTATACCTTAAACTCCCCGAGAATTTGAGCTCTGTCATTAATACCAAAGAAAAACACTTTAATTGATAACTTCCCTGAGGTATTTGTATTTTAAATACAAAAACATAAGAGATAAAATAGCCTTTAAGACTAAAAGAAGTGACATAATAATGAAAAAATCATAATATATCATGGACACCATACTATTTATACATTGTGTAATTTAAACAATATCCAATAAACTATTTAATCATTATATTACCCATTAGAAAAAGAAAGGTGTGTTAAACAACTTACTGGGATAATACAGGGGTGTCAAACTCATTTTCACCTGGGGCCACATTAGCCTCACAGTTTCCTTCAAAGAGCCAAATGTAATATTAGGACTGTATAAATGTAACTGCTCCTTAACAGTTAAGTGACAGCCTGGTGCTATGGCCAGATAAAACAAGGTGGAGGGCCGGATTGGGCCTGCGGGTCTTGTGTTTGCACCTGTGAATTGTAGCATATACATTTCAAAGGTTGGGTGTAAACTAACGTTTGCTTTGTTACAATACTTATTATGTGGTTCTTAACCATTACAATATGTTAACTTCTTGTTCAGTTGCAATAATATAAAAAGGGAGTCCACAATACAGATGCTTAATGTGTTATTAATACAATTAGGAAGTAGTTACATCAATAAATATTCAAGTATTGCAGGGCAATGTAGGTGCTGAGGATGAGAAGTAAAGATGGGAAAAAATGAAGAAAATGAAGAAAAGCAAGAAGGGACCTAGAGTTAAGATGTAGAGCTGGAAGCAAAGTGGGAAGGGGAAAGTAGCTTTCATGTACCATATATAAACACATAAACATTATATAATAGACTAACTTGCCATTATGTCATATTTTATAAATAAGAACAAATTAAAAGTTATCAAAGCTTTATTGACCCTACGAATGGAATGTTATATAAAAATCAAGCTTTTATTTTAGTTTTGAGTGGGCAGGAAGTAAAGCACCAGTTCTCCAAATTTAGTTAGAATTTTATACAATTAATTTATTATTATTTTCCATTTACTAAAAAGAAAATTGCACTGCAAAAATCAAGATCCTGAATAATAACTTTAAAAAGCTCAGACACCTATTATTTTCATATTGTAAGAAAATATGTTATGCAGATGAAGTTTATTATATTGGGGAGGTAATTTATTTTTTATAAATATACAACAAATATTCCAAACTATTTCGCTTACTACAAAATGACTAATGATTAAGTGCACATTCACAATTATTTACTAAGCAATGATTACCTTCATCTCTGTGCTTATGATATTCCCAGGGAGTAAATCATCGTGAACATTTTCTAAATGTGTTCTAAAATAGAAGTTTTGTTTAAAAAAATAAAATTATCAGATCTTTTTACTGTTCATCATTGACAAAGTTGTAGATACATTAGGATGAAAAAAGGGGCAAAGAAGTTGTAGAGCCATGGGGTGTTATTAAACTTTTCTACTTCCTTTTTTAGCCAGATTCATCCTGCTCTCATTTTGTTTGACTACTTTATTTGTTCTACAAATAAAATTATTGAATCCCTGAAAGATATCTGGTCTAAGAGTTTGTAATTAATTATATGTGTCTTGGGAATAAGAAATTTAGATTGGGGCTCTTTGATTCTGAAATTAATATTTGTTAAGTATCTTTCATGGTTTAGAAAGATTTTGGAAGAATGTGTATTCTCAGTGTCTGCTTACTTCAGGTACATTATAAGATTAAATTCATTCACAATTTTATATGCATTCTGCAGCAAACAGTGTTAAAATTAAACCAAATGGTCTTGGGAAGTTAAAGCAGTATTCTGCTAAGAACCATTGGTATCTTAAAGCACGGTTGAATAATACATACACTCGGGAGTAAAATTAAGGAACATTATTAGCCAAGGGGAAAAAATGAAAGCCAAAAGATAATTTCTACCTTCGACTCAACAACGTTCTAATATGTTACAGTGAATAAATGTAATTATTCAGATATTTATTATAACCTGAGAATTTTAATAGCTATCTAAATTTACAGCTTTCTGTGAAACATACACATAATTTCTACTTGGGCTATTTATGTAAAAATGTATTTATTTATTAAGTATTGTAAAACTTGCTGAAGAAATAAAATACCCAAACCCTGTCCTTAACAGGCCCCATAGAAGTCCCCTTAAGGTCTTTACAGTTTAATGGGGGCACCAATAAAAGAATTCATCTAGTTACTATGCCATGTAATTAGATGAGTAATAGAGAAGGTCATGAAGGGATTTGAGAGAACATCAGAGGAGTACACATCTTTTCATATTCTTATTTGCCACATAATACATGTTTTTTCATGAGGTGTCAGTTCAGAAACTTTGCTAATTTTTTAGTTGTTTTCCTAATGATATTTTAAGAGTTGAATATTTTGGATACAATTCCTTTATTAGATATTTATTGTAATTTTTTTTCTCCCAGTCTGTGGTGTACCCTTTTATTTTCTTTATAGTGCTCATTCAAGAATATGGACCTCTGTGAGTTTCTTGCTTTCATGCTAGTCCACACTCAACCTCCAGTAATTCATCAAAATTACTAGTTTTTTATTTACTCATTTATGATTCCAACAGCCCTGCTCTGGGTAAACTGCCTTCTTGCTGTAACTTTCCATGGGTTCAGCTTGATGTTACATTTTTTTCTCAATCTATTTAACATAAAAACCTTGACCTATGGGTATGCCTTTGTTAACTATACTCAAGAGATTTTTATCTCTGCATATTTACTAATATCTCAAAATGTATTTTCACTACCTAAAAATGTGAAGGCAATATTAGAATATAAATCAAACCATAAAATAAGTGTCCACACTGATTTATATGACCCCAGGCTAATCATCAGGAAGTCATCAAACAAATCCCAATCAAAGAGCATTTCACAAAAATCTAACTGGTGGGACTAAAGCGGTCGTCAAACAGAGGAAACCTTATAAACTGTGGCAGCCAAGAGAAAGAAAGCTACGGAGACAGGATGACTAAATGCAGTGCAATATTGTGGATAGAATCTTGAACAGAACAAGAACATTAGCTAAATACTAAGAAAATATGAATAAAGTATAAACTGTAAATAACAAGGCATCCATTTGGGTTTATTTATGTTTTACACATGCATCATTCTTTTTATAAAATGTTAAAAATTAACAGGAACTACCAAGCATGGGAACTCTCTATGCCTTGTGGTTGCCATATTTTAGTAAATTTAAAACCATTGCAAAAGCTTTAAAAAAAATTTATTTAAGAAAAGCAATGCCAGATAAGTTGAGGCTGAGGGGAAGAGAAACCAAGGACAGGAAATAAGATGAAGCCAAGTTTGTGTCTGGTACACAAAATTCATGTGAAGAAGTTGAGCATGCTTGTTAGAGCTAAGAAACAATATTTAGTCTATTATGTCTGGCAGTGAGAACTATGTGTTCAGTTATGAGACTGAGTGGCTAAAAGGAAAACGCAATAGAACAAAATAAAATTCTTCAGAAAAAGAACAAAAATGCCTTTGATTAAAAACTTATTGAATGTATCGACTCAGTTTCTTACAGAGAATAAATAAAATAATGAAAACAATCACATCTTTATCATAAATAAATATTTTAAAAATTATTTAGCTTTTTAAACATTAATGCTGACACGTGCATTTAATAAATCATAAAATATTTCACTTAGAATTGAAAACATCTTTCTTTATATGATTATAAATGTGACTATAAATACAAAAAATCATATAATGCAAAACATTGTGAAATGGATAGTAAATGTCCAACCACAAACCATTACTCAGATTACCCAATATGACCTTTAAAAAAATCACAAATTAAAAAAGTATGATCGACTAGAATTTATGTGCTTATATTTTAAGTGATAATACTTTGGAATGCAATCATTTTACATATCCTCATTCATATACACTAATTTTTTACCTTGTTTCTTATGGGCTTCTTTTCCTGAAAATGTATAGCTACTTTCATCTACCACTCTAATATTGTTGTTTTAATCATTAAATCTTTTAATCACACGAACATACACTAATCTATTTAAGCAAATTTCTCAAAATAAGGATATAGGTTGTGCTCAATATCATTAGTTATATTCTATTAGACTGAATACTCATCAACATACATTGTGCACTTTATGAATGTTACTAGAAGGATAAAAGACCTATGACTTTAAATTGTTATCTTTTTAAATTATTTTATTGTTGTTCAAATACAGTTGTCTGTTTTTACCCTTCACCACTCCCCTGGCACCCCAGCCATCCCCACCTCCCCCCCTGATTCCACTTCCCCCTTGGTTTTGTCCATGTGTCCTTTATAGTTGTTCCTGAAAACCTTCCCTCCTTTCCCTCCCACCTCTGCTCTGGTCTCTGTTGGCCTTTTCTCAATTTCAGTGTCTCTGATTATATTTTGCTTGCTTGTTTGTTTTGTTGATTAGGTTCCACTTATAGGTGAGATCATATGGTATTTGTCTTTCACCACCTGGCTTATTTTGCTTAGTATAGTGCTCTCCAGGTCCATCCATGCTGTCTCAAAGGGTAGGAGCTCCTTTTTTCTTTCTGCTGTGTAGTATTCCATTGTGTAAATGTAGCATAGTTTTTTGGTCCATTCACTTCCTGATGGGTACTAGGTTGCTTCCAGCACTTTGCTACTGTAAATTGTGCTGCTATGAACACTGGGGTGCATAGGTTCTGTTGAACTGGTGTGTCAGGTTCCTTAGGGTATAATCCCAAGAGTGGAAATGCCTAGTCATCAAGCAGTTCCATTTTTAGTTTTTTGAGGAAATTCCTTACTGTTTTCCACGCTGGCTGCACCAGTCTGCATTCCCACCAACTGTGTACTAGGGTTCCCTTTTCTCCATAACTTTGCCAGAACTTGTTGTTTGTTGATTTGTTTATGATGGCCATTCTGACTGGTATGAAGTGGTATCTCATTGTGGTTTTAATTTGCATCTCTCTGATGGCTAGTGATGTTGAGCATCTTTTCATTTGTCTCTGGGCCCTCTGTATGTCTTCTTTGGAGAAGTGTCTGTTCAGGTCCTTTGCCCACTTTTTAATTGGGTAGTTTGTTTTCCTTGAGTGGAATCATGTGAGTTCTTTATATATTTTGGAGATGAAACCCTCATCCAAGGTATCATTGGCAAATATATTTTCCCCTACAGTTGGTTTCCCTTTAATTTTGCTGATGAAATATATTTTTAAAGCACATAGTACTTCTTGAATGTGTATGAATTATTAACTATTGTTCTGAAATTGTCTAAAAGGGAAGGTGTTATGTATGGGTAAAAATGTAACTCCTAAGACCATGAAATTAATTTTTGTTTTATGACAGTTTTTATTAAATATGACTAAAGCTAATGAAGTATTCATAAAATTATAGGTTTGGGAAAGGCCTTGAGAATGCAATTAGTCTATTTCTTTTTTTGAACATTTTAAGATACTTTATTATTCTACTTCATTTTCAGAACTCCAGGGAAGACAATTTCATAATTTCTTTTAGTGATAATACTATTTGGGTCTTCTAAAGCAATATTGCAATTCTTCATATTCAGAAATCTATTGCTTCAAAACATTTTAAAAAAATGGTTTAAAATAATAATTTATACCTAAAGTGGCATTTTGCCCATGCCCCTAAATATTTACCCTTTACTTTTCTTATTTGTCATCAAATACATTCAGAATGTGATTTCTTATCTTGAATATTTTTCTCCTTGCATTTAATACAACTGATATTTTCTCTCAAGGGATCCTTCCACTACTAAATAGATAATTTTCTAAGTTTTCTCATGTCTAAGCAAAATTTTTCCAGAATGGTCTGGAAAACTTTATGATGGCTTTCAGCTGGAACAGAAATCAGTTCTAATTATTACTGTGTGTTTCAAAGCCTTTCCAGGGAATTTTCTGTTAAAGGTAACATCACAAGGAAAATACACAGGGTTTAAGAGTTGATGCAAAGAACAAGTGTTCTTGATGCCATATTGTTTAGAGAAAACTGTCATCTGATGATTGTAGGCAATCTGTAATTGTTCATATGAATAGCACAAATTCCAAACCAGAGACTCATAGATGATGTCTATGGTTGTAATTTTTGTTAAAACCCAAACCAGAGATGCAGTGCCAATATTTAAAAAAGGGCTATAACAAAAAACTTCCTCCCTGTGTGTGAAAGAAACTTTCTGATTTCTATATCATTATTAAAAGTAGAAGTCCTAAATGCATTTACTTGAATTGTCTAGAATCCTATGTGTTTCCCAGCTCTTTGCCACCAAATGCCCATATTCTATCAGTCACTAAGCACCAGCAGTGTTTCCGTGGCAGTTCATACAACTCTGAAAACACATCCTTAGGTTTAACTTTCAAATTTAATGTTTAATTTACAATAATTCAAAACATCTTTGCCTGTTGTTATCATTTAGAAAAATAAGAAAATGTAGTTTTTAAACATGTGGCTTTGAACCTTTTTAAAATTGCCAAACTCAGTGAATTTAATTAGCAGTATAATGTCAGCTTCAAACAACAACACAACACCAATGACCCCCATTCCAAAATTTCTAAGAGCTGGAGCATATTCTGTCTTTAATTTCATTCTCTTGATTTAGTCAATGAATGAGTCAAGAGTTGTTCAGAGAATGATATTTTGCTGAGTCATTAATTCAACAATAATATCAGCGTTTTTGAAATGGTAAATGTTAGGAGCAATTGTGTTTCCTGACCAGAAATAAGAGATAAAGGTGCACCTAGCTGGTGTAGCTCAGTGGATTGAGCGTAGGTTGTGAACCAAAGGGTCACTGGTTCCATTCCCAGTCAGAATACACGCCTGGGCTGTGGGCCAGGTCCCCAGTCAGGGGAGCACGAGAGGCAACCACACATCGATGTTTCTTTCCTCTTTTTCTCCTTCCCTTCCCTGTCTCTAAAAATAAATAAATGAAACATTTTAAAAGGAAAGATAAAGGTGTGATTACATAGTTTTTTCTATTGGTTGATTCAAAAAAGCTGAAGAAAAGACCTGCTCTTAAAAGAAAGTAGAGCTCTTCAAAGGAACTCTATCACTCTGTAAAGGAAGCAAGTAAGGACAAAGCTCTTACAGAATAATAGTGTAGGGACGAAAGAATTAGAGAAAGAAAGTTCAAAAGTATTACTTAACTGAGTGAACAGCAAGAGCAATGTAACAACCACACATATTCTACAATAAAATTTTCTCCAGAGTTCTATATTAATTCAGCATGAATCTTGGTATTTTTAGATAACTCAATATGCATTTATTTTCTCTCTCATAAAATAAAAATAAAACTTGTATAACAGCTAAAGAGAAAAAATGGGAAAGGAGGAAGAAAAGTTGATGAACTTCATTTCTAAAGGGAAAATAACAATGATATAACTTGAATTTTGAAAAATCTGAGCTACATATAATATTTTAAAACAATAGAATAATCATGAAATATTCAGACAAATATTTAGTCTAATTTAAATTTTAATAAGATAAGCATTGGCAATTTAAAATGCACATACTGGTTAATTCCCATTATTGATTTATGATGTTATTGTCTTTCCCAAATTAATTAAAACTTTAAAACTATGTTGCCATCCACATAGTCACCTTTCATTTTATTCTGCCAACTCTACTTTGGTTATTATATATATTTTTTTTCATCTAGTCCTTAGTGTATAGTTATAAATTCAAATGAACTGTATTTGTAATGTTATTATTGAAATCACATTACAAATGATGTAATATTTTTATAACTATTAGTATTTGAAATAGAAATCCTATATTTTTGAATGTTACAATGTAAATCATTCTCAAGCCTTATAGTTTTTATTGATACATTACCATTAAGATTTGATTTTTAAGTTATGGTTGAGAAATGTTAAATCCTCCTTAACATTTTCACTCTACCTATCACCTTCCCAGAAAGGAACAACTAGTACAAGTACAGGTAAAATACCACCAAAAAGAGGTATTTCAACAACTTGTTGTTTTCTTGTTTGGGTCTTCTTAGGGAAGAGCAAAATGATATTTGCACAGACAGAAACCTTCCTTCCTTAGTATATTGAGGCATGTGTCAAAAACCTTTCTATGTATTGTAAGTTCAAGAAATTAACTTATCCAAATCTTCCTTATATATCTCTTAACTACAAGCTCAACCATGAGATATAATAGTAGGTCAATTTCTCCATCCAGTGAACACTGAAATCTGTAAGGTTCTATCCATTTTGAGGCAGGACCATGAAGAAGTTGGATATAGTCCATGCTCATATGGGAATTACAGTGTAGCTGAGAAGGCAGAGGTGGAACATATGATTAAATGTTATGGAGTCAAGCAAGGTATTAGAAAAGTGTAAAATTGAAACACTTAGCTAGACTGGGAATCGTGAAAGTCCAAAAGGACATGGAAGTTCTGAGCTCATGATGAGTGAGGATTTGAGTGAAATAGCTTATGTGTATGAAGCAGGAGCAGTGGAGGTGAGGTGAACAGATGAATGTGGAGAGAAGTGTACTCCAGAGGGAAAATAACTGTGGAATGTGTAAGCAGGAGAAAAGCACATGTTGAGGAACTGAAAAAAAGCTTCCACTGGAGCTGAGAAAACAAGGAAGAAGCAGTGAGAAAGGCTGGAAAGAAAGCAAGTCACGGGTTTTGCAATGTGTAAAGTTTGCACTACATACAAAGGAAAGGAGACAGCCTCTAAAATGTTTTAAGCAAGGATGTGGCACAGTTATATTTGAATTTTAAAGTTCACATACATTGCATCACAGAGATAAACATATGTGTTGTTGGGAAATAGTGGAGCCTGTGAAAAGGTTAGGAGTGATATGAAGGCTTGGTATTTTAGGAAAGAGGAGATATCAGAGGATTTGAGATATTTAGTTGCTACAATTGATTTAACTTGGTGAGTGGGGCAGGGAGTCAAAGATGGATTTCAAGTATCTAGTTTGGGGAGTTCAGGAGAGGATGCTGCCTTTTAAAGTGTTAAGAGCCCATTGAAGAGAAGTAGTGTGATATGAAAACAGTCACGTGTGCCTGCTGGAGGCCTGTGAGAATCCTAATATGTACATCATGCACACACACATATATATCTGGAGGGAATCAAAAGATGAATTTGAAGAGAGATGTAATTCTGGGAACAGATAACAGGAAAAAAAAGTTAAGTATGAGAGAATCCCGAGGCAAAACATTTAAAATCTCCTACTACCACAAGAGTTGGTTAGAAACAAACTGACAAGTAATTAAAAATATGCAAGTCACATAGACACTAAATCATGAGTAGGATGTGATGGAAACCAAGGCAAGCGAAGTAATTAATTGACTGTATGTAATGCTGCTTACATCAAATAAGATGAAAATTAGAAAATAGGCAAAGATTTGGAATGTAGTGGGTGAATCTTGTTGCCCATGGATATGGCTATATTACAATTATTTATTGAGAGTGTTTAAATCTATGGATTATTACCAAGATACATTTTTTTGCTTCCCCCATTTTGCTAGTGATATTTGAAGCAAGGAAAATAACTCATGCCCCACAACTACATTAGTAGATTTAATTGAGGCAAATGTATTTTATTAATATATATTGGGCTTTAAATCAGGGAATACATTTTGACCTTGAGTATTTCCAGGAAATCTCAATATTACAAAATCTTCATTTCAAGAAATTATCCTCATTTCTTTTTCCTTGAAAAACCGAGGAGATCCATGCACTTTCATATTCAGCCACCCCAAAATATATCACTTTAAAAAAATATTGGGTACTGGATATTAACTGTGAGTGTCTTTTAACTTCTTTTTTGTAATATCAGCAAACTATTATAACCAAAAGTTTAACAGCTAAACAACAATGGAATTAAATTTTGGTTCCATTTTATGAAATTTAGTTAATCTACTCTTTGTTGAGAAAATTAGGATTATACAACCACTTAGGTGTGTTGTAAAGAGTAATCTAGATACATTTTATCTAATCTTCTCACTGAGTGAAAAATAATCAATGTTCAGTAAAGACTCCAGCTACCAAGATCATCATCATCATCATTATCATTATCTGTTTTTCTCAGATAAACTGATTTGATTAACTGGTTGTAATAGACTGATTTCTTTTTTGCTTCTGACTAGAATTGTATGTCCTACTTTCAAACCAAAACAAATAAAAAAATTAAGTTAAAAATATCGTTCCTCTTCTCTGAAGGTGTTACTATATTTATCGAAAAGTTATTTTCTTCATTTAATGAGAATAGTAGGAGATTATCTGTACATTAGTCTTCTGACATGCTAGTTTCTGGGAGTTTGGACTCAACTAAAGATGTAAAGTAGGAATACATACTGAACACATCTGAAGAAAAAGAGGCAAGTAAAATAATACAGAAGTTCACAGAAAGTAGTCATTTTTAAGCTTAGAGAATTGAAGAATCCTAAATGGACAAAGGATAATTCAGTTTAATTTAAAAGGATGCTTAGAAATCTGAAAAAAGTAGAAAGTATTTCTTTTTGACAAAAGTATATTTTCAGAGGCATGAAATCTGAAAATAGCCCAATTTCATGGAGTACATAATAGCTCAATTTGGAGAATAGGAGGTAAGAGGTGGACTAGTGAAAAAGAGACTGGGTTGGCTTCCCAAAAGCCTTAAACTGCAGGAACTATTTGTAATTAATTATATGAGCAAAATACAATATTTACATTTTGATTACATATCTGGAATAATTATAATAAAAAAAGATACATCTGGGGCAATGTTCAGGGTGAATAGTGTAGGTATGGACCATAGAATGGACTAGGGGAGTGCTGAGAGAACAGCCATTAGGAAGATAAAGAAATCTTTCCAATCCTATTGTCCTAACAAGTACAAGTTATTTTGCCTGTCTTGGTCTGGGTCATTTTATCCTGACTGGCATGGGTGTTCAAATATGTCAACAGGAACATTTATAAAGACAAATATTTAGAAGAAATAAAATTAAAAGGTGGATAATTGCTATAGGCAGTCATCATTTTTAATACAAAT
Source organism: Desmodus rotundus (assembly GCF_022682495.2). Lineage (NCBI taxonomy): Eukaryota > Metazoa > Chordata > Mammalia > Chiroptera > Phyllostomidae > Desmodus > Desmodus rotundus. The sequence goes on along the minus strand of NC_071388.1, from coordinate 17,106,593 downwards.
CAATAACTTCTTCTAGATATATCTTATTCTCTGTATAGTGTTTCTAAATATCTAGAATGTTATGGTATTTGCTCAAAAAATTCTTTAGCATTTAGGGACGATAGAGAAAAATGTAGATATAAAGCTATAGGTTATGAATTGAAGAAACTAAAACAAACGAGAAAGTTTGCACTGAATAGAGTGAGGTGGAAGGGGAAGGAATCCCGAGCTAAATGAATGCATTATATCAGCTGAGCTTATGGGATATCTACAGTCTTTGAGGAGTGGGAAAGGGAACCAATAAGATAATAAGACATCCGGTGAACCTCTGAGGTACACAACTATATTGTAAACATTCCATTTCTCTGTAGAACTAAATATGCGTTCCTGGGGAGACATGGGCGTGTCAGGGATTCTAAGTTAAAACCGAATTCAAGACAAATGTATAAACTGGGGACCAGTTTAGAGTTTGTTGGCTGCATATTTTTCAGATGACCTCACCTGACAAAATAATTTATTTTGAGAAAATAATCAGTTATTATCAGGAGAAAAGAACACATCTCAGTAATTTTTAAAATTCTATAATGAAGATGGTATTAAAATTATTCAATGGTTTAAGGCTTTTCGATATTTAAATTTGAAATATCTACAAATACAAGCAAGATATTTACCTTACACTTTTAAAAAAGACATAGTCCACGAATTCCTACCTTCTCTGTTACTTCTCTGTTGACTGGCTTTGAAGAAGTTTAGAAAAAGATAACAATTTTGAATGGGGAGGTGGATAGAGACATCTGTAATAGTGTTATTACACTATTAGAAAAAGAAAAGAAAAAAGTAACAATTTGAGAATACTGAGGGCTGCATGAACTGGATCTGGAAAGACAAAGCTCCAAATTGTCATGAGTTTTAACAGCTTTTTGCAATAACGTCACTGTAATTGTGTCCTGTGGCTGTTTTTAATACAGTGTTTCCCCTTTTATTTCTCTCTCTTTTCTTTCTTTCTTCTTTTTCTTAGCATTTTCTTATTTGAAGTGGCCACAGGGAAATTCAGTTCACAGAACAATGTTACTGAAGAATTTGGCTTTTGTATTAAATGAAAACACACACACACACTAGCCAGCCTCCTACTTCCTAATGTGATGGGGCCTCTCACAGAGCCATTCTGAAGGCAGGGCCCTGCAGGCTGTAAGCTCCTGAGCAGTGACTACTGAAGTGAATTTGATTACTCAGGTAAGAAAGAAGGTGGAACGTATGACATTCCTGCGGGCACAGTGCATTTCTCTGCTCCAAATTTCTTGAATATTAAAAATAAATTTGATGAAGAGCAATACATTTGATAGCAGATATCAGCTAACAATGCTACTCTAAAATAACGTAGTATAGTTAATCTTTGAAAGGGTTGTAAGAGCTTAAATACACACAGACACACACACTATAAATATAAATATAGACCATGTAATCTGAAAAAACAATAAATAAATTTCTCAATCTTCCTCAGGGGCAATCTTTTTCTAGACTTTTAGCAATGTTTTCAATATATTTATTTACTACTCTCTTGTGAATAAGTAATTTTATGCATTACCTAATAGCCTCTGAATGGCAAATAGAAAATTTAGTTCCCTATGATAAGTGACATTGGTTATGGTTCTTCTCCTACTGTCTGCCTTTTTAGAAGAATCTGCCTCCTCCCATAAAATGGAAATTCCTGATATTCAGCTTCTCAATCTTCTTTATAGTTGGGAATATCCACATGACCTGGGTCTATGGGACCTGTGGTGACATTTCTGTGAGCAATGTCCTTCCCTTGGAAAAGAAAGAGAAAGCCATGGGAGAAAAGTCCCTGTCCTTTCTGTTTGGGGTCTTGTGGGAGACTGTGTGGCCGGTTACCGCTGCAGCCAGCCAGTTGTGAAGTGACCGTGGCATAGAGTAAGCTGACCTGGGGCTTGCGCAGATGAACTGATGTACCAGCATGAAACCTCTACTTTCACACATTTTATTAGCAAAGTCAGGTAGTCTGTTTCTTGGTACTGACAGCAGTCTTTGAACCCTCTCCTTTCCATTTCCTCCCCTACTCCTGCTTTGCCTAATTAAAAGATCAATTAATATTAGGTAACAAATTCATTAATTTAGCACTCAGTAAAAGCAGCTAAAGAATCATTAATGTCCAATGTTACCTCTTCTTTGAAGCACTCCTCTCCCTATGCTAGTCATTATCTTCTGGGACTTAGCTCTTTGTTCATGCAATGATTGTTGCATGTACTGAATTGCATAAGTAATTTTCATACCTAGCTTTTTAAACTCAAGTTCCTCTAAGATACCAAATAATTTATCACCTAGTGCATAAGAAGGAATGAGAACATACTTACCGTTGAGTTTGGAGAGAAAATAAATGAGTGTGAAAGGGGCATCTTCAGTTCTAATCATTAGCATTATCATTTTTCTTCCAGTTGTGGCTCATATTTGTATTAATATGGTCAACTTATTAACTTATGAAAGTCTAATTATATTAAGGATCATTGCTGTGAAATAATTTCACATCTTTGGACCTCCAAGGGGAGAATCAGTAAACTGTATTTTATTATGTTATAGACAACTAAAGTTCAATATTATATTTTCTAGAGAAAATAGTTAAGAAAGAGTGTATATACTCATACATGTTTTTGGAATCACTTAGTAAAACAAAGGGGGACCTTATTATAAGAATTTTCCCAAACTGTCTATGGATGAAAATAATGGCTAGAGTACCTTTAATTTCTTGAGGAACCATCATACTGTTCTCCACAGTGGCTGCACCACTTACATTCCCACCAGTAATGCACGGGGCTCCAACTTCTTCCACATCCTCACCCATACTTCCTTTCTGTTTTGTGGACAATAGCCATCCTGCTGGGTGTGAAGTGGTACCTCACTGTTGTTTCAGTAAAGACTAACAATTAAGAAGAATAAGTTTTTTAGTCTCTTGGCCTCCAATATTTATTGTTTTCGTATGGTTATCTTACCTATGTAACTGTCATCATCTACATTATTTTTACTGTTGTCAATTACAGTTGTCCCCATTTTCCCTCCATTACTCTCCCCGGCCCTACCCACCCAACATAGAAGTGTATCATATGATGCAGGAATTCCACTCCTGGGTATATACCCCATATACCTGAGAGCAAGGATCTGAACAGGTATTTGTATATAGATGCCTATAGCAGCGTTATTCACAATAGCTGAAAGCTGGAAGCAACCCAAGTGTCCACCAATAGAGGGCTGGCTAAACAAAATGTGATATGTCCAAAAATGGAATGTTATTGAACCTCAAAAAGAATGCAGTTCCGGCACGTGTTATAATATACATGAAACTTGAAGACATTCAGCTAAGTGAAATAAGCCAGACATAAAGGACACATATGGTATGATTCCATTCATGTGAGATACCCAGAACAGTCAACTTTATAAAGAGAAAGTGGAATGGTAGTTCCCAGGGGCTGGGAGAACTGGTGCAGGGAAACATTGTTCAGTGGGCGTGGGGTTTCAGTCTGGGGAAGTGAAACAGTTCTGGAGCTGGATGGTGGTGACCAGTGCACAAATGTGCGTGTACTTATTGCCACTAAACCGTACGCTTAAATGTGGTGAAGAGGGTAAATGTTATGTTGTGTGTATTTTAGCACAATAAAATAATATTAGTCTTAAAAAAATAATGGCTAGAGTACACATATGTACTACGGATAAGTGCTGTGGTCTATGATTTGAATTTTTGTATTAGTTTTTATTTTTACCACAAAGTAAGCTCAATGTATAAGCACATTTTAATGTCTTATTGAAATTTTCATTTGTGTACTTCATGTAAGGTGCAAAAACAGCCTCGGAGATCTCTGTGCATGGTTATATTTCTTAATGCTTTACATTTGGTCATGATAGGATCTCAATAGTACAAGTGTCTTCCTTAAAACTGCCAGTACCCGGAAAAAATAAAATGAAATAAAGATAAGGTACAGACATTACTGTTGTGATTTGGGCAAAGAGACAGAAATGAATAGGTGCCAAATAGTTCATATGCTGTACATTAAGGGAGGCTGGGACTTGAATCTAAGCAGACGAGTATAGTGTGTATCACCGCTCTTGGAAACAGTGAGACAGCATATTATCTGCATCTACTGCGTGCCATATGCCACCACATTCCCATTGGTTTTTCAGTACTAAGTTAAATCTAATGAGAAAAACACAAGGACATAAATAACAAAGGCAAGCTAAAGCATTTGGCAGCATTTAAACAACATATTACAGGCTGCACATACACCTGCCTTTGTAAGTATGAGAGGAGATCATATGAGGAAAATATCCTGGTTTTAATAACTGTACATTATTGATAAAATATTTTGCAGAAAGCAAATAGACCTATGCTGTTCTATGGGCTACTGTGTCTTAAGGAGCTGATTCCTCTTCTGCTTTTTCTGTAGCTTTAGAATCTTAATTGCTACAACTTAATGTGGAGTTTGTTACACCAAAATCTCTCAATTAGCCCTCAGTAGTTGAGACCCTATTTATTCTAATTTACTCTTCTATCTGGATACATAGAAACTTACCATTAAAGTATATAAAATGTGACTTCAAAGTTTACAATGTATGCCTTAATGCAAATATTGTTACAAGTGCAATTTATAATGAAGTAATGACTCATATGCTCTACACTTCATAAATAAATTTATCTGGTCATTTTTCTTCTCAGCCAAGAGTAAAAGGGAACTAGCGTATTCCTTCATTATTCATAATATATAATACAGATTCAGGAAAGTGTGGCACACTGAAATCATAAAAGTAGTCTTTTATAGTAAAAAAAGACAGGTAATAAATACCCTTTCAAAGAACCCTTCTCAGAAAAGATTTTTCATTTTTGCTATTTCCAATATCAAAGGTTTAGAATTTAACCATTTTCAGAGTAGCCTGTGGAAATAGATATATCTTGCTTCTTGATAATTTTATCCACTCTTGAACTTCAAACTTTCATACATATAAATTTTAATATACAATGCCTGTCCAGAGATATCCAACCATGTAATATAAAAAATAGAGACATTTACTGAAGAAGATACAAGGTACAAGAAACATTGTACACAGGACAATGGCACCTCAGTCTCCTTCAAAGAAGGCAACTTGGGACCTCACACAGTTGTCTCATTTGCCACCAGCTTCCCCATGGATGAGATTTTCCTGAATCTCATCTGTGGTCTAACATCAAAGGTGATTTTAGTTTTTGGAAAAGCTAGAAGTTACAGGGAGCCAAATCTGGGCTGTCGGGGGTCTGCGTCACCTGGTAAGTTGATGTTTTGCCAAAAAACTTCACGAGATGCGATGCATGAGTGGGCACATTGTTCTGATAAAGCTGGCAATCTTCAGTTGCTCATAGCAGAGGCCTTCTGAATCATCCGAATAGTTTCAGTGGAGGAGTGTTCAAGCTTAATGTAAAATTTGATGCAGATTTGTTGTTCTACTTGCTCAGTCATTCTGAATGTAACCACATAGTACACACGCTCACGCAGTGGTGTCTACCACCCCCACTGACTAGTGCAGTGAAATCATCATTGTTCATGCATGCCCATTCCAGTCCACTCTCTTCGGCTGCCAGATTATATCTATGTTGCGCAAAACTACATGGTTAGACCTTTTCCAGACAGACTTTGTATATACGTATATACAAGTATATCACATGATATAATTTTAACAACAATGTGATTATTTAGCTTGAAATAAGAAAAGCCTAATATGCAGTAAAATAAATGAGTCATTGGTAGATATGCCTATGGATACTCACTTAAATAACAAAAAAACCTTTGATAGCTCTTCTAAGTAAGTGCTTATATTGTACAACATGGATGTAAAGTTAAGTGTGAGAAAGAATAGAAGTAAACTATAATATTGGATACATATTTCATTGTGGAGGTAAAAATTATATTCCAAACTTGTTAATAAAAGTATGTAACCGCAGTTATGAAATTATACATGTATATTGCTAAGACTATTATGTTTTAAGTATTTTCTATTATTAAACAATATTCCAAAGTAAGCATTAAGCAATTTATACCTATACATATCAAATATTGTAGTAAATATTAAGAAAAAGATATCATAATCAACACTATTGTCTAGACTTGAACAATAAAAATTACAAAAGTATTCCATATGTTAATTTTTTTTGCATTCAAATATCCAATATTTAAGATCATATTGTTAAAAATATGCAAATTTATCCTTTAAACTTTATGTTATAGGACACTTGGATTTAATACATAACAGTACTTCAGCAGTCAGAAATATCTTCAATAAGGGGAAAATACCAGATGATTGAAGATTTAATATAAGCTTGAGTAGATTTCATTAATTTATTTCTCATAGACTTAAGTCCCAATAAATATTAGTGAGATTTTTAAGGGCTTCTAATTGGTAGTGCTCCAAGAGATTAGTAACTGGATTAATAATTCATGAGAGTAATTTTGGGAAGATGTTATTTTATTTTATAATTTAAAAAATGTACCTTGTATTTATATTATAGCTGGTAGTTCTATAGAATCTAGGATACATCATTTATATTTGTAATATGTGGTAGAATATATTATAAACCTCAGTTAAAATAGAAAAAACATTATAATAACAAATGGCCTCATTGTGTGATGTAACATTGCTTCATTATTCATCCTTGCTTTTGTATGTATCTCTTGCCTCTGTCTTTACTGACATGTTCAAGACTAACCTAAATACATTGTACCTACCTAACAACACATACAGATAGTAGAAAGGTAAATTTAGATGTAATAATTTTGGAATGCTGATTGATTTCATCTACTAAATCTGAACATATGTGTATTCACTGGCCCAGTAATTTTACTTATACGTATTTCTGTTTATTCACTTTTTAATATTTTTTGTAGCTTGGATTGAGTACTCATTTTTGAGTGGGACTTATTAGCAGAATTTGATCATAGAGTTTATATTAATAACACAGCAGATTCACTGACACAATGAGAATTGAGTAAATGTATTTCTCTTTTTTTAAACACTGGATTATGATATTGCTTAAATAAACATAAATAAACAAGAGGAATTTTTTAGAGTGACTGTTTGATTTTGCTTTTATGATGATTTTCATTGAAGTAAAATAGAATCTATCTCCTACTCATCATTAGTCTTTTTAAAGCAATTATCACATTAATTTACTGCTTTTGTAATCACTGTTCCCATACAAGGCTGCAATGGATATTTTGGTTGTCCCCGCTGTCCTCAATTTCTGGACACCTGACTTTACCTAGCTGATTCTACCCTTAAATCCAGAATTGGGCTGTGATTAGTCCATGCCAATCAGAAATGCTCTATCATCCCCACTACAATGTAATTATTTCAGATAAAATTAGTTTGTTAAATAAGAATGAAGTCATGGGCTTTCAATAAATGGTTGTGAAAAATCAGCTCTCTCCTTTCAAATTGGGGACATAATAACATGGAGCCTGGGTCACTATGTAACTAACTTGAGGGAGACATATCTAATAAATAATGAAGCCAAACAAACAATAGGCAGCCATGAAGATTGCATAGAAACAGTGAGATGGTCTTGATAAAACCTAACTTAAAACTCATACTGCCTTTGATATTTTTAGCCAATAAGTCATGGTAGTCTCTTGTTTTCCTCTGCTGGTTGAATTCTGTGCAAGTAAGTTAAGATGGCTACCTCAGAGACTAAGTCTTTCATATCTTGTTTGGTGAAGAAAATCTCTCTTTTCATTAAGCATAATGGTGGGTACATACATGAGCTCAGGACTTTGAAAAATTTTTGTGAAAATAAGTGATAAAAGAAAGATGAAGAATGGGGAGCTCAGAGAATCACAGAGGGGAAAAAAAACTTAATTTCTTAATAAGATTAATTAAAGTCTAGCTAATCTATCAACTATTTATTTACTAAACCTAACAGATTTTCTTTATATATTTGGTTTGAAATTTTTCAAAACAACCATACATCCTTTGTGAAAACTGATGTTACATCATATATCCCATAACATAAAACAGCACATCTAGCCTCCAAACAACTCTAAGTTACTATTGTAACTCACATTTTTTTAGATGGGAAAACTAGCCTGTGGGTAGTTATATGAATTTCCCCAAAGTTGATTAATAACTAGATGATTAATAATTGATAACTGTTAAAGACTGCAGAACTTGAACCTATTTCATTTTAATCTTATATAAGGCCAATATTTTATGAGAAGAGGAATTTTATTAAGAGAATAAAAACACAAATCTGCACTGTCCTCAATATGACACTAATGGGCTTTACATTTTTGGACTCTGTACTTTGATTGTTAACTTTTATTTATTTTAGGGGGGATTTTAAGCAGGATTATTATTTAAAAAAATGATTTAATATAATTAGATCTGGATCACCCTAAACTTTGAAAATTTTATATTTTTATTTTGTTTTATTTGTCCAGTTATATTTTTTCCATTAAAAGTGTACCTAGAGGAAATTTTAAGTAAAATGTCATTGATTTTAAAGATGTCTGGCAAAAGAAAAATAATCTTACAGAAATTACCGCAAGCGCCAGAGTTGGATCTGATTAGGAGTCAGGGTCTTGGCCAAGGGCACTTCTGGAGAGGAGATGGGGTGGATGGGCATTAAGACCCATGGCTGGGGCTCACAGCACACTGTTCTTGCCTCCCTGCCAGAGGGATGTGGACAGGCTGGACCAGAACAAGAGCTTCTACAAATACAGAAGGCAGTGGTGACTTGATGCATCAACAAGGCTGTTGGCTTATTATTAGTCTGCCAGTTGTTAAACTATTTTCTTTCAACTCTGAACCTAATGATCTATGTCGCACTTTGTGATGCTGGGTATGGGAATCTGCAAATTGCATTTTTTTTCTTTGCCAGCTGGCTCTCTGTTACAGGACACTAATAATGGACAATAGAGGGAGCCTGGAAATCAGGAAGAGGAATACTTGCTCCTGCATCTTTGCTTGCTGTTTCTGTCAATGACTCCCAGTAGCATTTTTCACTGACAGTAGCAGCTGGTTTTAATATATCTCTAACTTATTTTGGTCCTTTCCAAATCAGCCTCACCAACACCCCTTCGGAAGTTCGGGAAGCAGCCACTGACTCACAAGCGTCAGCCCCAGACCCACAGGACCGCTCTCCATGGTGTTGAGTTCTGGCACTATGCTGGATAAATGTAGACACATTTTGATATAAGTTTTATTCCTTAACATCTTCTATAAAGCCTTAATCTTTTAAAGATTTTTTTTATTGTTATTCTATTACCGTTGTCCCAATTTTCTTCCTTTGCCCTCCTCCATCCAGCCCACCCCCAGCTCCCACAGTCCATCAATCCCCACATTGTTGTCTTATGTCCATCGCTTGTTCGTGTATGTTCTTTAACTAGTCACCCCCCATAAAAAGTCCTAATTTTATACTCTAATTGAATATATGTATGCATATGTGTTCATATATTTAATATTTGTTTGAATAAATGTGGTAATATTTGGCCCTCTATCACTTTTGAACTAAAGTTAAAGTCACTGTTTTTGTTTTAATTTGTAACTATATCACAACATTTATCACTCAAAAATTTTAAACTACAGAAAAACCTTGATGTGCTTTCAAAAACCTTCACAATATAAACCAGACAAAATGATAGAGACTTAGTAAATGATGAACAAAGAAAGTCCTTTAAACATCACATTTCAAAGCATGAAAGAGCATGGTTTTTAAAGATAACATAGGTTATACAGAGAGTGACTAAAATGAAATTTAATCTAACTGAATAGCATCCATTTACTAACCATCTACTTTGGAAATTATAATGTCATGTAAACCAGTGCCAAATAAAATGGAATTACATGTATTTTATTAGGTGTAATAATGGGAGTCCTTTATAACACAATGAAAATGAGTGCAATGATTTTGTAACTTGTATTCTTTTTCCAACTTAAGGAATAACACAATTAATGCAATCAATTCAATTAAGCTACTTGAGAGTGTAAAATTATTTTATGAATAGAATTTATATGTGGCAGTATAAACAAATGAATAAAGGTAATGACAAACCATCAGACAAGGAGGATGATTAGATGCAAGAATTAAAATGATAGAATTAATATGCAGAGATACTCTCGACTTGAAAGGTCTAAGAGTAGGATTTGTGTCTTTTTTATTCTACACAATAGCCTCATAGTATAAAAGAAATAAATGATTTCCTCTCTCCAACATAGCTGTCATTAACCCATCTATATTAGGAAAGTGATTGGTTTATCATCTATGGTTCTGTCTTGATTCATGAAAGAGGAGAAGAAAATGAGCAAATGATTTAAAAAATGGAAGAGTTGCTTAAAGTAAAAACAGAATTTTATATCAAGATTAAGGGAATGATTTGACCCAGTAAAGTACTAATCATTTTTCCAGGTATAATGGTTACTAAATTTAGAACCAAATAAATGTGTGATCAGGTGATGATCTAGTTGCTCAGTGGTTTTACCTTTGTTAGTGACTATCTTTAGAAAACACATGGGTATGGCAGAGATACATATAGATTGATAGGCACAGGCTGTGATCAAACTCCAGAGTTTTTTGAACATAGTAATTCAGCAACACAATTCTGTTAAAAATTACACCCACCGAAGACACAAGTAATTTTGTTGGGGCTATTCAGATTCGAAAAGATTGTACAGGGGTAAAAAATCCACAAGTTTCCAACCACGTTGAAAGTACTAACATTAAGAACTTTCAAGCAGAACTAGGCGGTGATTTCCTGATTAATGGACTGTGTAATGAAAGCGATGTTTGAGCACGACCTTTGCAATCTACACAACACGAGTAGTTGTCAGTTAGGTGCCCCACAGCAGTGTTTTCAGGACAACAATATCCTCTGTGAGAGAACTGGAGCATTGTTTATACACTTTACAAAAAAATAAAAAATGAAAGAGTATTAGAACTGTGCTCTGTTATTTTAACTTAAAAAAAACATAACCCTTACCTTTATAAAGATTCTATTATGAAAAAGACAACAAAAATATACAGGATGAATGCTTTTTTATTTTATTTTATTTTTTTAATTAAAAAAATTTATTGTTATTCAATTATAGTTGTATGCCTTTTTTTCCAGGGGGGAGTGGGGAGGAGACAGTGGGGAGAGTGGATTACAGGATGAATTCTTTTATGTGAGGACTTATTTGCTTTTCTTTCTGTTAGAGAACATAATTAAAATTTTAAAAGATGCCTGAAAAGTGTTGACTAGTAATAATAGAAAGTAATCAGAAATACCTAAAACATGTTAATAATACCAAGACTTTTAAACAATAAGATTATTTTCTAACAAAACCAAAAAGAGTACTTTGACACACATAGATAACTTTCAAAATCCTTTCTCATTAATAATCTGTGCTCTCTGGTGATCACTGCTCCCCAATGCTACTTTAAATCACAAAAAGCAGGCCTAAAAAACTTTATGGAATTAATATCATGAAGAATTATTTTTGTTATACTTTTTTTGTTTTATTAATGATTTCATTTCAGAGGAAATAATGAAGCATCTGTCGTAAGTCAGTTAAAACTGCAACCTTTTTTAAACAAAGCGATTTCTAAGGATGCTATGACAGAATGTAATGTGGCTTTGAGTCTATAAAGTGCCATTGCCTTTATTTCTTTATTCGACACCTTTGGAAGACGTATTGGAGTCCTACCCCCAAGTACCCTGAATGTGACCTCATTTGAAAATAGAGTTATTGCATATGTAATTAAGATGAGGCCATTAGTGTGGGCCTTAATCTAACACGGCTGTGTCACGAACAGAACCCACACAGGGAGGACTCTATGAATGCAGAGATCGGGGTGAGGTGTCTACAAGCCAAGTATCACTAAACGTTGCCAGCAAACAATGGGAAGCTAGCAGAGAATCCTGGAACAGATGTCTCCCTGGTACCTGTAGGAGGAGCCCGTTCCTGCGGACACCTTGCACTGTGAAACATAAGTGTCTGTTTGAGCCACTCAGTTTGTGGGACTTCGCTACAGGACCCCTAGAAAACTAGTGCCAGGTGTGTTGTCGAGAGGGTCGCCTGCTTCTCTCCAGTGCAGGCAGCAGGGTTTCTCTTTTGATGACACCGATAGTCACAAACGACCTTCATGAGACTCATACATGGTGTTCTGTGGGACCCGGAAACTAAGAGATCTTAACATGGTAAGACAAAATTCAATGTTCAGTATTATTAAATTTTATTTAAAAAGGTGAGAATAATTGAGTACAAAGAACAAGTCCAGAGCATATGTATAAACTGAACTAAGAGGCTTAAATCAACTCACTTACGGGGAAGAAAACCCAATGTAATCACATATGAAGCACACTGTATGAACAGTTTAGGCCTAAAGTAATATTATTAACAAAAGTGTTTATTTGTCTTTAATTCTAAATCAGCGAAGCTTAGAAACAATACAAAACAACAGTGAAATTAATAACATTATTGAGCAAATCTAGTAACAAATCTAGCCGGTTACCACACCCCAAACCAACTGTTCCTGGTAAGATTATGTTTAGTCCGTAGCATCCAAATATACACTGGCAATTCCACATTAGAAACATGAGTTAAAAGAAAAAACATTATAACCTTGTTAATATTATTTCTATAGCTCTGATATATATTTATATACACACATATACACATATACTTATATGTGCATACATTTATAATTTGTTGAATTTATTGGACTGACTGGTTAATAATACTATATAGGTTTCAGGTGTACAATTATATATATGTCATTTGTATATAGTATCTTGTGTTTACCACCCCAACTATGGTCTCCTGCCATCACTATTTATCGCCCTTTACTACATTTTAAAAAAATGTTAGTCGTCATAAGTCATAGAAGTACAGAAATGGTTTATGCCTTCTGTACTTGTTGACACTAGCTTTTAGCTGCATAACTTAAAAACATTTTTATTGATTTATTTTTTTAAAAGTAATTCATCATGATCTGTTATTCATGAATTTGATTGTACAAGGGAGCATTAGTCTCAGGAATTGAAGCTTAACATTTTAGTGCTCAAATCCACACAGTTTATTATAGGCTGTTTTGAAAAGCAAAGGTTCATTTTGAATGCATTGCTCCCTGAGGAATGCATGGCTTTGCCTAGGGATGGATTTGTACAGGGCAATGGAGTAACTAAAGCATTTAAACAATTCCTTGTTTTCCTTTAATGATATCCAGCATTAAAGACACTCAGTACATTTAAGAAACTCTCTGGCACTTCTGATAACCTGGTAGCATCTCTCTATATGCAAAAATTTAGCAAACCCTCACCAACAAAATATAGCTCACTATATACTTTAATGACTTTCAATGACTAATCATTGATTCATGAAATGCTGTCCCGTAATACTTAGCAAAACTATAAAAATGGTTTAAATATGAGGAATTGGGGCCAGTGAATAGTAAAAACATTATTTTACTACTAAAGCAAGCACTGATAAAATCAGTGTCTAGCTGCATGCATCTTAAAATCACATTTCCTTACACTCGCTTGTAGTGCAAACACACACACGCCACTCACATCAGTTGAAAACCATGTAAAATGAAGTAAACCGGTCATAACTAAGCTAAGTCAATATATAAGAAGGAGACTGTGGCTGAGTAAGCCTATGACATGCTTTCTGGTTTTTCATACTGTTTAAAAAAGCAGGAATATCTGGCTGGCTACTAATAATGACCATGACATGAGCTATCTGTATGTGTGTTACCTCACATTTTCATGCCATGATACCAACCTTCTGCTCATGTGGTATATATAATCATATGCTGGGTAGAAGTAAAAACACATTTTGATTTTCATTGACCATACCACAAAGTCATAGTACCTCTTAGCAATTTTCTGAATGTGTTAGTAGAATTCTGCCAACTCAATGTTCCTATATAAATTTTATGTCTGTTACTCTTTATAGCCTAAAATATTATTCTGTATAAGAAATTATTTTTAGTATATTTGATGAATTTCTTCCATTGATAAATCTGGAAGCATAACCATCATAGTACTATAGATAGCTTAAAAAATTTTTAAAGGTGCTGTGATAGGAAATATTTACCAAGAAGACAGATTCTCAAATAGTTTTTTAAAAAGCTAGCTACTAATCAGGAACAATAAGATGAATAAACAAGAGTTATATTTTAAATAGTAGTAAAAAATTATGCCAGTAGAAAATCACATATAAAAACATGCAAGTTAAAGGGCGCCCGGCTAGTTCAGTCGGCAGAGCTTAAGACTTTTAAAAACATGTGAGTTGTAACGATCTTCACTATTGAAGGAAAATTTTCATTATTTATAATCTATCGACCTAGTAAAACATTTTTGTATCATAGTTCTTTTATTATGATAATAAAACCTCTGCATATCATTTATAATTATCTTAAGTATAGTGCATTTTCGAAAGCAAATAGTAGATCTATAGCTTGTTATTGACTAGACTATTCTAATTTACTTCATTTTGTTTATGTTGATGTACTGGTCTGTTTGAATGCACTCTGTTTTACTGCTGACGGTAGTCTTTTCCTCATTTTATGTCATGGAAAATAGTCATTTTCTTATTTCAGTTTCTTCTGGAAAACATCTTTCATAAAGCCTCAAAAATATACATTTACATCTGTATTGCTAATAAAACTGTTTTAATAATCTTTTCAAGTAAGATGAAGTGATTCCATCTATATTAGAACAAACAACAAAAAAGTTCATGCGATACCAAAGAAGCTACTGGCCGTCTTATTTGACTGTTTTTAGTTTCTGTGTCTTCAACTGACTACTATTCCTAAAACGTGTCCCATTTCATTACTCAAGTCCTGTTCTCTGGTCCTGTTCTGGTAACCAGCTATCAGAGAGTACTATGCTGGGAAACCAGTACAGTTCTTGGTCTAAGTATTCTATAGAACAGTGGCTGGCATAGTTTGAAGAAGCAGGACCTGTTATAAATCATGGCATCTACCAATGACAGTTTCAAATGAACACATTTATTGGGCCAGACAAGTACATCACTAAAAGTGTTATTTACCTCAGGTGCTGACATATAGTGCCAGGTGTTGGATTTAAACCCTGACTCAGTGATTGCAGCTGAAAATTGCATTGGCATTTTAAAAAGCATCTGTTAAAAATACTGATCTGAGTTAAACATGAACCACAGAGCATAATGTAAGCAATGCCGGCTGAGACTTTAAAGTGATTACCTGGGCAAGTTCATAGGGCACGAAGGCCAAGGTTCAGAGTGCTGGGTTGTGCCTCTGTTAAAAGGAGGCTGTGTGGGGTCATTTCTCTAAATGTTTTTACACAAAACTATGCAAAATGTGTAAACAACTTCTAAGACAGCATTAAAATGTTAAATTGTATGAATTTGTCATACTTTTTCATATATTAGATGTTAACAGAAACTCTGATATGTACCCATATCCTCTTGTTGGACCCAGCAAGAGGAACTTATAAATTAGCATGCTATTCATAAAAGTTGCACACTGTAAGTAGAAACAAATTTACATTACTCAAAGTTGCACATTAATTTCTGGAAATAACACATGAAGTATGATGTTTTTCTTTACATTAGACACCAGATAAATGCTAAAATACTAAAGTACAATATTTTTGTTTTTAGAAAATATCTAATACATATCAATTAATTAAATTAAATCATTAAGCTTTACTTAAAGAAATATGATTTAATATTCTGACAATCACTTCATATATTTGGTATTTTTCCAAATGGTATTGTAGGAATTTATTGCAGTATTGCTACAAACCATATTAGGTATTTAACTGTTACACCTGAAATGTATAGCATAAAAAACATCAGTGGCTCATTCTATATAGTTCACATGAAAATTCTTGATCAGTAGTTCAGAGATCTGGGTCCTGCTATTTTGTGTCAGTGCTATGATAGGTCCCCAAGTTATCAAATTAATGATAGAATGGAGAAAGTGGCAGATAAGGCTGCCAGATAATTGGGCATGGACACATGTGTATGGAAGGGAGGCAGGGATGTCTGGTTCCATCCTTGATTCCAAAAACATTCAAATAGGTTACAATGAACACATGGCAGCTTCTGCTCATTTGCAAATGGGAATCTTGCCATGTATATATTTATAAATGAAGAAGTGTCTACACATAGTCATAAATGTTTTTGGAGAACTTACATTCCCAAGCAGGCTATTATTAGTAACTACTGCATCTACACAAATTAATTGTGCTTGAACTTAAAATATTAGTTATAGAAATTGGGAGTTCTGGCCAAGATGGAGGTGTAGGTAGAAATGCTTCATTTCCTTGCGTAAGCAAAAGAAGGATACCAATCACTTAAAAACAAAAACAACCAAAACTACCAGAAATTCAAACTGCATGGAAGTCCCACAACCAAGGAGTTAAAAAAGCATTCATCCAGTCTGGTAGGAGGGATGGAGATGGGAGGCCTGGGTGAAGAACACGCCACAAGGCAGCTACTGGCCAACAGTCGGGGTGAGGTGGCAGCTGGCAGAGCTGGTGGTCCTACATTCATCTGCTGATAAGCTGGGAAGAATAACTGGGGAACAAGACAGACTGTGCAACCCATGGTTTCAGCTGCAAACTAAAGACTCAGAACCTCTGACTGTGTAAATCTATGGGGTTTGTGGCAGTAGGAGAAACTTCTAGTTTCACAGGAGAGTCTGCTAGAGACCCCCACAGGGTCCTAGAATGTACACAAACCCACAACCCAGGGATCAGGACCCGAAAGGGCACAATCTGCTTGTGGAAACAAGGGAAGTGATGGAAAGTGGGGTGAGAGCCTAGCAAGAGGCATTGTTCCCTCCTGGACCCCTTCTCCACAGACAGCACCGCATCACAGCAAAGAGGGTTGCCCAACACTGGTGAATACCTAAGGCTCTGCCTCTTACAACATAATAGGTGTGCTGAAAAAAATGAATATGGCCCACATGAAAGAACAGATTGAAATTCCAGGTTTAAAATAACAAAACAAAGCAAAACAAAGCGACGAGGAGGTAGACAATTTATCCGATGCAGAGTTCAAAACACTGGTAATCAGGATGCTCACAGAAATGAATGAGCTTAGTCACAAAATGAAGAAATGAAGACTATACAAAGTGAAATAAAGGAAAATATACAGGGAACCAACAGTGAAGGGAAGGTAACCAGGACTCAAACCAAAGATTTGAAACAAAAGGAAGAACTAAACATCCAACCACAACAGAATTAAAAAACAAGAATTCAGAAACATGAGGAGAGGCTTAGGAACCACTGAGGCAACTTTAAATGCTGCAACATCCAAATCATAGGGGTGCCAGAAGGAGAAGAAGAAGAGCAAGAAATTGAAAACTTATTTGAACAAATCATGAAGGAAAACTTATCCAATCTTGCAAAGGGCATAGACTTCCAGGAAGTCCAGGAAGCACAGAGAGTCTCAGAGAATTTGGACCCCAGGAGGAATACACCAAGGAGCATCATCATTAAGTTACCCAAGATTAAAAATAAGGAGCGAATCCTAAAAGCAGCAAGAGAAAAGGAGACAGTTACCTACCAAGGAGTTCCCATAAGGCTATCAGCTGATTTCTCAAAAGAAACCTTGCAGGCAAGAAGGGGCTAGAAAGAAGTATTTGAAGTCATGAAAGGCAAGGACCTACATCCAAGATTGCTCTATCCAGCAACGCTATCATTTAGAATGGAAGGGCAGATAAAGACTTCCCACATAAGATAAAGTTAAAGGAGTTCATTATTATCAAGCCCTTATCATATGAAATGTTAAAGGGACTTATCTTAGAAATAGAAGATCAAAAACTATGAACAATAAAACCACAATAAACTCACAACTATCAACAACTGAACATGAAAAACAAAAAGTAAGCAAACAATTAGAACAGGAACAGAATCACAGAAATGAGCATCTCAGGGAGGGTTATCAGTGAGGAGGGGAATGGGGAAGGGGAAGGAGCAGGAACAAGAAGCATAATAGATAGGCACAGAATAGATGGCGGGGGAGGTTAAGAATAGTATAGGAAATGGAGAAGCCAAATCACGACCCATGGACACGAACTCAGGGGGGAGGAAGGCAGGAGAGGGGGCTGCAGAGAGGAGGCGGATAAAGGGGATAAAAGATTGGGGCAAGTGTAGTAGCATAATCAATAAAATATACTTTAAAAAAAGAAATTGGAGGATAGTCTAGAGCAATGACTCTCTACTTAGCCATGAATAAAAACGTCCAGGTTTCAGTGAATAAGACAGGTGTGCTTAAGGTAACTGTAGTGCAAAATGTAGTCAAGATTCATTTTCTTCTTTTACATTTGAAAGTTCTTGTAGGTGGTTTATTTTTTATCCAAGTGAGCAACACACATTTCAATTATATTTAATGACACAAACAGAGTATAAGAATGGCAAATACAAGGGCCTGAGCTTGGCAGGGGACTTTGCTCACAGAAACCCCTGGAGTGGTGGAAACATTAGTATTTCCATTTAACACATTTCAACTCTAAAAGTGCATAGAGGATTAGGCAGAAAAGCTCTAAAGAAGCTGCAAGTGGTCTAGCAGTCAGGTTTAGCAACAGAAATGGAAGTGTTAGAAATCTTTGATAGCGTGAGAAAAAACTATTTCAGATAGCACTCAACATCACATTGTTGTCGTATTACCTAATCAAGGAGGGTTTTTATATTTGCTGCATCAAACATTCAGTAATAGTCACTTTTAGCGAACAGTAGTGCGCTGACGAGTGAACCACTGAAACTCAGTTGTTTGGATGTGAATAATGGAAAAATTTGCAAGACTATAATGCTGTGAGTGTATAGGTCATAAACGGAAAACCAAAGCTCCCTGTTAGGGCAACTGCTGCAGCCTGACGAGAGTTGATATGGGTACAGAGACATGAGATAGGAGTGGTGTGACAGACCAGTTAGAAACAGCATAAAGAACAAAAGAAGGGATGCCAGATTTGAGGTAAGACCCATGTTCCTTTCAGGGGAAAAGATTGGTAGTGATAACATTGCATTGTAGGGAATCTTTGGCACTTTTTCTGGTTGGTGTGTTTATTTCATTCATCCTCTGCTTCCCATCATTCCTGACATACAAAGCTGCCTTTTCATTGCAAAGTGGAAAGAAACCAATACTATATATATTTTAAAGAGAACAGAAAGGCCAAATAATATTTGTTGCTAAAATGGTGAGGCCCCAAATAGGAAGACCAATTAAAAAAAACAACAACAAAAAACCTTAGGTAATGGAGCCTCATGAGGGCTTTCATTTTTTTGGTGGTGCCACATTTTCCGCTATCACCTTTTGTAAGTTACAGAAATCACAACAGGTCACTTCTTTTGATTTTTTATTAAAAAAGAATTACTATCACATACCACAGAGAATGTTGTATCTAACATTATTTTTAATCAGTAAATACATGTCAAATATTAATAAGCATATTGCATATGAGACAGTGAAATACTGAGCTACTTTAAACCAGTACTGACAGTACTTTAAAATGAGGTATTTTAAATCCATGAAAACTATCGAGTATTTTAAATTATTATGCCATGTAATCATGCCAATCGATCCACACTGATGTATAACTTCCACTAAGAAACACAAAATTACAGTGACATAGGAATATCAGAAATGATTTTAAGTGGTTTTGTCTTGAGGTGGAAAGCAAGTTCTCTTTTGATATACATAGTATTCTAGGGCTTGTTGACTTTATTACTTGTTACAGCAGAAAACTTCAGGAACAGACATGCTTTATTTTCTTAGCAATGGTAAAGCATATCCAAAGAGAATGTAACAGGTTGATTGCCTTCTCCAATTGGCTGCATCTCAACACAGTTTAGTGTCATGTAAGTGTAACAGTAACGTGCCCCTCCCTGGAACACACTGCCTCTTCATTATGTGTAATTGATTCCTTTGATTTCGTACCTTATCTCTCTAAGATGAGATAATTAGTGGTCAAGTGATATGAAGTGCTTCTTGGAAACAATTATGTCACTTTACTTGACCTTTAAATTACATATAGCATTTACCTTGAACAAACCTATATGGTTCCTCAATGTTGAACAGCAAGATTTATCTGGCATTGTTAACATAATTAGCAATGAAATAAAAATTTAACTGTGTATAGTAAAAGTATATATTCTCTTTATAACTCCAGAAGAAAATTTAAAACCATATTAGAAGCTTTCAATAATTGATGTTAAAAATTGGTATTATAGTGTAAGTGCTATGGGAAGTAAAGAAAAAATCCCATTGCAAAGCCTTTATTAACTCTGAAATATTTTTATTGCATTTTGAATACATTTTGTACCAAAAGAGAAATAATATGAAACTAAAAAATTATTGACAAAAGTCTGGGAAGTTCAAGTCCAAATGTGTCATACATAAAATACAGTCTGAGCGATTTTAACATCGTCTACTAATGATATTTATTCAAATCTAATGACATTTTTTCAGCCAAGATATAACTGACAATGTCCCAAGTTAGAGGTAGATTGTACAAATGGCCAATGTCTTTTGCAAATTTTAAGAATAAGGTTGCAGTGTCTCTGGGTCAAGGTCATTTAATTTTAGAACATAGCAGTCAAGTGAGGAAGAAATACCCTCACTGACAAAACAATACAAAACACAATGATAAGCTCAATATATGTACATTCAGATTTGAGGTTACTGCATTTCTTATAAAACATTAATAACATTAAGAAACCGAGAAGGTTGAACAACATATTTTGGAAGTTAAACTATGCCCTAAAGAAGAGCATTGAGACTTCTCTGTGGAGGATATGGTTGATCAAAATGGCAGATAATTTTCCACATTAGACATCAAGCTGGTATGGGAATTATGGAAGTTAGTGTTTCTTTTAGTAAAGTCGACAATCTTATTGCAGTAATTATAAATATTCATTCCTGTTTACTAATTTTCAACTGCTTATATATTGAAATTAATTTTTATTCATGGTTCTTTGTTCTCAGCATGTGGTTTTAAAATATACTCAAATTTGAATAAGATTAAAAAATGACCACAGTGTAGAAATATAACTAGAGAGAATACAAAGAAAAAACTTTTCTTATTTCCCTCAAATGGATTTGTTGTTTTCAAAATTAGCTATGTCCCAAACCTATTTTGCTGCAAAAATATACTATTGTTTTTATATGGTAATATTTTAATATCTGCCAAAACATTTGAGGGGCTTTAAATACTTAGAAATATATAGAAGTATTAGAAATAATTAAAAATATTCAAATAAAGCTGACATGTTCTTTAAAAATCATGTTTTAATTTTTAAATTCTGTTAATTTTGAATTTCAATGTACATTTTTCCTCTTTCAGCATTAAAAAAAAATTCTTAACACATTTTCTTCATAAATTTTGGCAACATCCTTTTTCTGCTCTGTAATAGCAAACACTGCTTTAGAATTGAAATTCAGCATTAATTAGTTTCACAACTGCAGGCAGAGAAATTTCCTCAAGGAATCAGTTTTCAATAAAGGGAAACATATTTTGTCCCTGATACTCACAGAGATAAAACATTAAATGGTCATCTAATGTGTGTGAGACATTTGAACAAACCATGACCTGTTAAAGCGTAAAATATCATGGCAAGTAAATATTTTACCTAAAAGTTATAAAAATATAAAAATCCACTTCTTTCTGTAAGGTCTTGCTCACATCAACTAAAAGAATATATTTTCTCCCAATAGGTGGGTGACTAGTGCCAATTTAATGAAAAAATTAAAGATAACTGCCATATAACCATTAAATTATATGACTACAACTCAAAGGTGATTTTGTAATTCTTTTACGAATTCCTCATTACAAAGGTTTGAGCCTCTTCACTAGAATGGACACTTTCTTGCACACACAATATATCATTATTATCTCTTGTTACGTATCCTATTCAAAATTAAAATTCTTTCAGGATTTAGTAGAAAAGCAGAAACACTCTATCTTTCAATTTAGGCAGCAAGAATTCATTTAAAAATGTTTGTATATCTTCACCATATTGTGGTTCTGTGAATGTATTTTGTAGTTATAGTATGAACAAGATAAAGGAGGAGAGGACTAGTCTCATTTGCTGCCCTTTTCACATTTTATTTTGTGTGTCCATGTCACAGGTGGCTCCATGCTCAGGCCCTTGCATATCGATAAGGACGTATTCATATCTGCTACCACCAAAAATACCTCATTACCCACAAGGACTCTAAATGAATATCTAAGCACCACTCATCTGGAACTAATTCCTTATTATCTTTTATCCATTTATTTTGTCTCATTATGCACAGTATATGTATATGCATAGTAAAAACAGAGTACAGAAAATATATACCTAAAAGCTATTTTATAAATATTTTAGATTTAATTTTATAAAGTACTTACATAATCGATGTTATGTATGATATACATATCTCTGTTACTTTACCTTACTTTATATCAGAAGCTTCCATAATAAATTTATTGATTTCAAACAATAATCAATAATTTTTACATAAACAAATCTAATTAATGTAAGCATTATCTTGTGGTTGAATATTTAATTTCTTTCCAATTTCCATACTCTAAATATTACAGTGAATATACCTGTGTATTAATTTGTTCACAATTTTATAGAATTGGTTTTCCCATAGAGTAATGACTAGGTTAATCTTTATTTTTTATTTTTTATAGCTCTTCAGTTACAGTTGTCCTCATTTTTCCTACATTGCTCTCCCCTGCCCTGCCCACCACCCACCTCCCACATTCAATCCCATCCCCTGTTGTCTGTGTCCACAGGTCCTTTAAAAGTTCTTGATATATGTTGACAGATCACTTCCCAAAATATTTTATCAATTTATTCCCACACCAATTTATGAGTTTATAATATCTTTTCCAGGTTGGATATGTTTATTAAAATTTAAAATACAGTCTCAGACTTTTATTTCCTATAATTAAACTGCTACTGCTAATTTGAGATGCCGGTATATTATATCTGCATCTCTATCTATATACCTGCTTATCTACATCGAACCTCATTATTTGTGAATTGTATACCACGAATTGTGGATATGCCTACTTGTTAAAATTTATTTGTAATCCCCAAATCAATGCTCCCTGATGTTTTTTCTGGTCACCTGCGGACAGGCACAGAATGAAAAACGCGATTCTCTTCCTATGTGCACATGCACCATTGAGGTCAGACATAAGGTAAGGTGATGTTCTGCCTTACT
This sequence comes from Desmodus rotundus, assembly GCF_022682495.2. Classification (NCBI taxonomy): domain Eukaryota; kingdom Metazoa; phylum Chordata; class Mammalia; order Chiroptera; family Phyllostomidae; genus Desmodus; species Desmodus rotundus. The sequence continues at coordinate 17,083,400 of NC_071388.1, read as the reverse complement.
TCAACTTTCATGCTATAAAAACAAGTGTCCTTTTAGCAGTCTATATAGTGCCACCTTTTCCTCAGTTTTGTGCCTTTTGTGGAGGATTTTGCTGTTTAAAATGCCTCCACACCTCAAGGCGCAGAGCTCCAATGTGACTCGTTGTTTATAAGTACAAGAAGACTGTGACGTGCCTTACAGAAAAGACGTCTGCGTAAGAGCAGCTTAGTTCAGGGATGAATTATACAGCTACTGGTTGTGAGTCCAATGTTAATGAATCAGCAACATATTTGAACAAAGTGTCTTTAAAAAGAAACATACATAAAACACAGGTGCATATGGATCAGCTGATAAAAATACTGTGTCCGGGGATCACAGACACCCAATTGTGTATTTTCCCCACAAGCAATTGGTAATTTACTGTTCTTGGTGAGTTTACAAAATATAAAACTACTGCAAATAATGAGAAGAACTGACTGTGTCTACTTATCCATATATAAACTCAGTCTTCAAAAGTAAGAGACATTACTCAGGAACTTAGAATAAAGAAAAACATGAAAACTAGAATGGAAAGCAAATGAGGAAGCTTTCCTACTATGGTTATGTTAGGAAAAAGACATGCATGTTTTAGCAGATGTTTGAAACGAGATGGGACCTTGGGGCTGTGCCTGACAGAGGTCTCTAAACACCACCCCTGGATAAAATCAGAACTCAATTTCACACAGGAAAGAGTGGTTAGAATGATTCAATCTGCTAGCAAGAATGGAGGATGAAAAATTGGTTAGAAATTATATAATCATCACATCATCATCATCATCATCATCATCATCATCAGTAATATGAAAGCCTGTCTTAGAGCATTTGTGCTACTATAGCAATTATGCTATATAGATGGGATGACATAATAGACAAATATTTCTTCATCACAATTCTCAGAACTAGGAAGTTCAAATTCAGAATGTTGGCAGATTTAGTGTCTTTGGCGTATCTTTATTTATAAGGGCACTAATCCTATTTCTGAGGGCTCCACACTCATGACATAATCATTTCTCAAAGATTCCACCTCAAAACTCAATCACATTAAGAATTAGTTAGCTTCCAACATATACATTGATGGAGAGCCCACACATTCAACCTATAGCAGATCCTGTGATAATTCATTAATTTGGGGCTACCATAAATAAGGATTAAAGTTTAAATTTCCATGGTCTTCACTAACGACATAACTTAAGCCTAGACATTTTTCTTAATACAGTCCTAATATGGTAACTCTCCTGGAACATCTAGTAGCAGCAAAGACAAGACCTCTTTGGTGAGGCACACACACACAATATGAATTTCAAAATATTTCCATAAGCAAAACCATAGAAAAATGAACTTGAATTTTTCTACATATTGAAAAGAACTTACAGCAATGTTCCACTCTTAGAATAAGAAAAAACATAATTAGTGAAAGTATATTCAAAATGACTTTCATAGCAAAATTATTATATGTATAGATTTTTAATAAGTATAGGTGTTAAAGAAGAAATTTAAAATATTACCAGGTACAAGCATGATTTTAAAAAAGTAAAATCTCCACAAAATTATAGAACTGAAATGGAAAGCATGGTAGTAAAGGTGATACTCAGAAAATGGGTTTAATAGAAATCACACGAAGTAGATGAAGAAAAACAAAGGAAAAACATGAAGGTTGGAAACATATGTTCTACCGTTTGTCTAATAAGAACTCCAAAGGGAAAAGCAGATAAATATAGAGGCGCTTAAGAGCCTTTATTTCCAAATATAATTATTTTGATTTTTTCAGATTTTGTGAAAAGCAGGGATTCTCATATTTATAATCAGAACAACACTAAGTATGATTAAAACAAAAACAATCATACCTCCACACTAAAAATACATATATGTACTTAATAATATTGTACAATAGAACATTAAGAAAACACAAAATCCTTTAAAGCCACCAGAGATAAAAGACATTATAATAAAGTGGCACTAAGTATACTGAAAGGTAGATCCTAAAGGACAATAGAACAGGTCAGAAGATCATAGAATAAAAAACAGGGTGTAGCAAGTTTTACAATAAAGTAATATAAATAAAGAACAAACATAAGTGGAAAGAAGGCTGGTAGAAGCAATATATCGTCAAACATAATGGAAATACTACAAAAACACATGAAAGAAAAGGATAGATCACAAGAACAATTTATCAAGAACACATAGTTAAAATTTACATATTAAAGAAACTGATAAAGCAACTAAATATCTGGGATATTTCAACACATTTGCTCACTCAGCTATATATTAAGCAAACAAACTCATAAAAATAGAAATTATTTAGGAATCAAATTTTACAACTTAATCTAATGTATATGGATTAAACGTTGGGCCCAAACAGTTAAACTTTTGAAGTTACAGTGAGTAGGCAACCAAATCTGCAAGTGGGCTAGAAAATTGGACGTGGAGGGTGGCCCATCTGTTGCAATGGGTACTGAGGGGGGGATTCCAGCTTGTAGCCTCTAAAAGGTGGAGATTGTCTTACAAAGCATCTCAGCCACACCAGAAATTGATTTTGAATACATATAACTCTTTACATTTCTTTCTGCCCAAATAAAACATCATTTTTGTGACTGTTTGGCAGAGCCTAAGCACACTGCTGTGCCTTAGCTAAAAATAGGTTCTGGCTTCTGCCTTCAGAGGCAGGTTTCAGTTGGAAGGCAATTCGTTCCGGATGTTTTGGTATTTCTGCAGGTTTCCAACATCCTGAAAAAGAAAATTGGCATTTTATAATTGTAGAATATATCCCCATTTTTTTTTCTTCCCTAAAACCACGTGCTCTTCAAATTTTACAGCTATTAGACCTTATTCCAAACACTCACATTCTGGAATAGAGAAACTGCTACATTTTCCTAAGAAAGGATTTGTTTACATTCCAGAATAAAAGATAAGCCCTCTCTGACTTTCTCCACAGGGCAGGAGGAACAGATGTTTCAACTTCTGTATAAATTCCTGGATTCATAATTCCAGAGCTGCTCTTCCCGCGCTACTACTCCATTGTACACATAGGTAGAACCATTGGGATCTGATGGTATCACTCTGTCCAGTACTGGCTGCCAAACAGTGTTAAGATATTACTCTAGGTACTGTTACTGCTGTGAGTGATAAGGGTCTGTCTGATCTGATTTGATTCAGAGGATGCCCACACATCCACACCATCTTGGATTTCTCAGTTTCTGGCTGAAGAATTTCACTTTCATAACAAGTACATTTCTCAGATTATGAGAAATCATTTAAAATTTTGATTGCAGCAAAAAAAGGTTTTAATAGCAAATAATATAATACATTAAAATTGTTAGATGCAGAAAAATTGACATTTAGCAAACATTTTTAATAAAAAAATCTTACCAAAGTATAAAAAAGGATAACTTCTAGGATAAATGAAAAGTATATGCCAAATCCTAGAATAATTTAATTCTTAATGTAAAGACATTAGAATAATTTCCCTTAAAATAAGAATAAAATGCTTATTGTCAACAACATACTGTTGGCTTTATTTAAAAAATAAAGAAGGAGGGTTAAAAAGGAAGAAGAAAAACTTTCATTATTTATGGTTAATGAAATTCTATATTTACATAATTCAATGGAAACTAAAGATAAAGTAATGTGATCAACAAAAAAATTTATTAGCCCTGGCTGGTGTAGCTCAGTGGGTTGAATGCAGGCCTACGAACCAAACGGTTGCCGGTTCGATTCTCAGTCAAGGCACATGCCTGGGTTGCAGGCCAGGTCCTCCCATCCCTGGTAGAAGGCTCACAAGTGGCAACCACACATTGACGTTTCTCTCCCTCTCTTTCTCCTTCCCTTCCCCTCTCCCTAAAAATAAAATAATTAAAATCTTTTTTAAAAAAGAAAATTTATTAATTTTACTTTGTAAATTCAATACACAAAATCAATTGTTTTCATATACCAGAAGCTATTAGAAAATAAAAAATGTTTAAAGACCATTTATAATATCAAGCAAAACTATAATATAGCCAGCAATAGATCTAACTAAAATGTGTAAGACCACTGAAGGGAAATTATAATAATTATTTATGGATATTTTAGATGGTAAGAATTGAAATGAAAATCCTCATTTAAAGTACACTTTATCTCTAAATTAATTCATAAAGTTTGTGAAATTTCAGTTAACAAGCAGGTAAAACTTGCTAAGTGAATTCTAAAACTCATGAGGAAAAGCAAATTTCTAGTAATGGCCAAGAATATTTAGAATGAGAGAATATGGGTGAGATGATTTATCCATTGCCAATCTCTAATAATACTGTAGTAATTTTAAAAGTGCATTAGGGTAAGATAAATAATATGCTTATTGTAACAGAAAATATATCCCAGAGACCTAAGGATGAAAACTACGTATATGAAAGAGGTTTCATTGCTAATTAGTGAGAAACCAATAGGCTATGCTAGAACAACTCATTATTCCCATGGAAAACAGATTATGCAATATGCACTGTGTACAAAAGCAATTCCAGTTAGCGTAAAGCTTGTGTTTGTTCATTTGCCCTTCCATTTGGAACGCTTTTAATAATAAGTGGTATTTAGTAGACAGAACTCAGGAGAAGAGTGTAAGCTGAGGACTCACTTGGGCAAATGGGGCCATGAATGTTCATTTAGTCTTACCTTCTTGTTTTAAATTTTTATTTTATTGTATTTTTTCCATTACCATTTATCCCTCTTGTATTCTCTTCCTCTGGCAGTCACCACACTATTATCCATGTCCATGAGTCCTTTTTCCTTTTTGCCCAATCCCTCCACCTCCTAATCTCCCAACCCAGTGCTGTCAGCACACTCTCTATCTATGAGTCTCTGTTTTGCTTGTTAGTTCATTAGATTCCATATATGAATGAAATCATATGGTATTTGTCTTTCTGTCACTGGCTTATTTCACTTAGCATAATGTTCTACAAGTCCATCCATGCTACACAAAGGGTAAACTTTTCTTCCTTTTTATGGCTGAGTAGTATTCCATTGTTTATACATCTCATAGTTGTTTTATCCATTCATCTACTGATGAACAATTGGGCTGCTTCCATATCTTGCCAATTAATTGTAAATAACACTGCAATGAACACAGAGGTACTTAACATTGTTTCAAACTAATGTTTGAGGGATTTTTTTAGATCAATTCCCATTAGTGCAATCGCTGGTCATAAGATAGTTCTATTTTTAATTTTTTGAGGTATCTCCATATTGCTTTCCACAGTGGATGCACCAATCTACTTTCCTGCAAAAGGTTCCCCTTTCTCCACATCCCTGCCAGCACTTGTTTGTTGATTTATTGATGCTAGCCATTCTGACAGGTGTGAGGTGATAGCTCATCATGGTTTTAATTGGCATTCCTATAATGATTAATGATGTTGAATCTCTTTTCATATGTCTATTGGCCATTTGTTTGTCCTCTTTGGAGGTTTCTATTTAGGTCCTTTGCCCATTTTTTTTAAATTAGCTTGTTTGTTCGTTTGTTTTGGTGTTGAGAGTTGTAAGTTCTTTATAAACTTTGGACATTAACCCCTTATCAAATGTGTTGACAAATATTTTCAGTGAACTGTCTATTTTTTGTTGTTACTGGTAGTTTCCTTTGCTATGCAAAACCTTTTTAGTTTGATGTATACTGTGTTCATGGGTAGGGAGAGTCAACATCATTAGTGTCAATACTCCCCAAAGCAATGTATACATTCAGTGCAATTCCTACCAATATACCAATGACATACTTCACAGAACAAACATTTCAAAAATTTATATGGAACCACAGAAGGCCCAGCATAGCAACAGTGATCTTGAGAAAGAAGAACAAAGTTGAAGGAATCACACTACCTCATATCAAACTATATTATAAGGCCATATAATCAAAACAGCATGATACTGGCATTAAAAACAGACACATAGATCAATGGAATAGAATAGCAAGCCCAGAAATAAACCCACACCTTTATAGTCAACTAATATTTGACAGAGGAGGCAAACCATATACAATGGGCTAAAGACAGTTTATTCAATACATGGTGTTGGGAAAACTGGACAGATACATGCAGAAAAATGAGACTAGACCACCTTCTTATGCCACACACAAGAATAAATTCGAAATGAATCAAAACCTTAAGTGATAGACCTGAAATTATAAAAAACCTTGAAGAAAACATGGGCAGTAAAGCCTGGGACATTGCTCATAGCAATCTTTTATTGGATACGTCTCCTTGTGCAAGGGAAGCAAAGCAAAAAATAAACAAGTAGTACTACATAGGATTTGAATGTGAAAAGCTTTTGCATCTAGAAGAAAAAATTTTTTTGAGATCTGTGTGTTTATTTCTTCTTTTAATACTTGTTAAAAATCCTATGACTTAGATATTACAATCACATTTAGTCAAATAGGAATAATGCGTTTTTACCAAAGCCCTAAAAAAGGAAAGAATGTCATAGATCCATAAACCTTTAGGGAAGAATAAAATTGATAGTCCTAAGTTTTCTTTGGTTTGATGTTACTTAAAAATTAGGAGACAACTGTTTCCACACAGTAGAAAAATAACTACTTTTGCCTAGTAAAAAAAAATATAAAATAGTCCTGTTAAAGAGGTAATCAAGAGTAAATTGAAAATAACAAACACAATTTTGAACAAAACCAAAATATTAGCTGATCTTGTTATTTTAAGGCAATGTCAACATTATCATATGATAGTGTTTTAGTACTGAAAAAAATTGCTGTCACTTGATTTTGTTTGTTTTTAAAAATATATTGAAGACAGTTAAAAGGATTTATATAGGTTACCTCTCTATTATGTTTTCATATATATTCAGAAAATTAATAGAATATTAGAAATAGATCTACCATTTGTTCAATGAAAACATTTCTAGAAACAACAATTTCTAAATAAAATACTAATTTCTATAATTTGCATGTTTGTGTATATGTATGACTAGGGAAATTTTTGATTTCTTGATATGACAAACCATTTTTCTTTTTCTGAGTTAATTTATTATCTAGGTTAGGTTTGTTTTTTCTAAATAAATGAAAAAGTATTTATCAAGAATATAGTATTTCCAGGCCCTATTTGAGACACTGAGGTAAGGCTGTGAAGAGAATAGACAGAAATTACCACATTATTGAAATGCTAGATTCAGTAATTCTAGTTAAGATGAAAAGATTGCCTTCTTGATTATTGATATGATAAAAATCCAAATTATTTACAATATAAAACTAAACTTACATATAAAGTACATGAGGTGCCTTAGAACATGATGTTAAATAAGTTTTGCTTTAGTCCTTTGGAGAGAATAATGTTTAAATAGTTTACTTTTTAAAAAATTTTACTTGTTTTTATTTTTAAAATTTTATATTTTCCATTACCATTTAGTCCCCTTCCACCCTCTCCATGTTCACCACACTCTTTTTTATTCATAAAATTATTAAAGTATGACATTTCTACTATTTATACATATATTAATGGATACTCTTATAGCAAACTAAGGAAGAAACCTTCTTGAAAGCATGTGATTCAGACAAAGGCAGAATATGAAGACAATTCTTGGGACCAATTAAGGACACCGGTAAATACTGCGCATATTTCATGCTAGCCTTTAGGGAATGTAAATGGAGACCTGACTGGCTTTTCCACTGAAACCCTCACATAATCGTCCATTGACTACTTACTTTAAAGATGCTCATGTTCAAGTTAAGACACACATCATCCTCACATGAAGTGCTTTGTGGCTTCCATCCTTGCATTCTAATGGACTTTCTCTTGCAAATGATTAAATTACTCATCTTTTTCAGTGAGCATAGACGATCACTAGAGCGCATTTGAAAAATAGTCTAATTCAAATATACCATTGACTCAGTTTTAAAAAGGAACAATCCACTCATTTATAACTATCAACCCGGATCTAATGCACTGATATTTTAAAGTAGACCAATATTAATAATTAAAGAGTTTATTTCATATTAATAAAAATTCCTAATATGTCCTTAGAAAGTAGTTATAGTAAGTCTAGTTCTGATTAAGATTATATAGGTATTTTTCTATATTATATTATAGAATAACTGACTTAAATAATTATATATTTCAAAAGAATACATTCAACATATGAGAAAATAACAGAAAAATATTGGATATTTCAAATGAATTTTGAAGAATTCTGTTGATTTTGGAATTACATAGAAAAAAACTGAGGAAGCAAATATTATTTCAAGACAATACTAATGGAACAAAGTGTTGACATTTTATAATCTACCTGAAAGGCTATCCCTTTATCAAGATAAACAACGTCTATTTTAATTACATATATTCCATCTTCTGCATTCTCTTTGCTCCTTGCTGTACTGAAGACTCTTAAAGTTTGATATAAGGGGCACAGAAAAAGCACGTAACTCTTAAAAGACAGAGGCTGACAACAGAGAAACTCTGCTGAGCTGTGTGGTTTCCATTTCAATACTGTAAACATGCAAATCCAAGGCCAGGAATGTTCATTTTTAATATGGGATGGAAAATCCTTCTCAGTGACAAGGAGACAAAACCTGCTAATGCATCATGAACACCAAAAGTAAATAAATAAATGAATAAACAAACCAACTTTTAAAAAAAGCTGGCATAAATAAATGTGAGAGATTAATTTTTTACATTAACATTAAATTTTATATTAAACTTGGTAGATATGCATATTTTACTAATTATTTTTTAAATCTCTTCCATAATATGAGTAATTCATTCCCTCTCAGAGAGGGACAAAATAAATCAGAAATATTGAGGCAAATGCCAGGGCCCCTGTAGCTATTCATAGATGCTCTCAAGGGATTAGGTCAATAAAAATGTGCACCTACTAGGTAAAGTGGTGTCAAAAAGTTCCCAAGGGCTCTTTAAGGAAAGTAAGTAGATAGATGATAAAAGGAAGGTTAATGGAGGAAGTGGGGTGAAAGAAAAGTCAGGAAAAATTGCATCATGGAATTCATTAGTAAATTTAAGCAAAGCACCAGAACATACTAAATATATCTGATCATTAATGTTTTTCCCACTTTGATGGTCTTATTCACATATTAACTTAGCTATTTCTTTTTTATTCAACTTTTTGTTCCTCTCATCTGTTTCTCATAGAAGACATTACTGGCCACTCCAACACTGATCTCTTCATAGGAATTATCTCTGATAAATTCATATTATTTAAATATCTATTTGTATTATTTTTTCTACTAAAATGTAAACTCCCCTTTAGTGGGTAACTCATCACTGAGATCTCAGCCTATATATGCTTAATAATAATATGGTGATTTGCATAATTAAACTGTTTTTGTTGTTGCAGAAGAAAAAGTAGATCCTTTCAAACCCAATCCTTTCAACTGACACCTAAATATCTTCCACACTTACCTTCTATCTCGTACAACGTCTCTGTTAGATAATTTTGTTCATTATACAGACATACTCTAGCACTGCGCTAACAAGACAGACACGAGCCACACGAAGCTCGCTCAAATTAATTAAAATTAAATAAAATTTAAAATTCAGTTCTTCAGTAACCCTAGCCACATTGCTAATACTCAGAAGCTACATGTGGCTATTGACTTCTATGTTGAAAAGTGCAGTTCTAAAGCATGTTCTACATTATTAAATATTTCCAACAATCAAGAAAGTTTTATAAGGCTGCTCTAGAACCTCTCTTGATCTTGCAGTGTGTTCTAGCTGATTACCCATTTCTCCACTTTTCACAGAAAGATTTCTCCAGATTATCTACTCTTTTTTCACAATACCTTACTTACCTCCTGTTTGATCTTTCATTATTATAAAAGTGAAATAATCAAAAATTTTAAAATAACATCTTTAAAACACTTGTGTACCTACTTTGCAGATGTGACACACTTGTGTTTTTGTATAAGTTATAAATCATATGAAAAATAAAAGATTATGTCATACCCTTTCTTTGGAAAAAACAACTCTATTTAAATAAGTGTATGTATTGTTCTTCATTTATCACATAAAACTGTGTAATAAACAACACCCAAAATGTTTTAAATTGCATAGTTTTTCTAATTCCTATTCATTGTCTTTGCTACTATTTCACACTTTGCTGTTTTCAATTAAGACACCAAGTTTTTCTTATTGCATTTTTCCTTATTGGTTTGTAAGATGCTCATTTATTTCATATCTACAGACTGTTAACATACAATTTGTATTTTAAATGTAAAACTACTCATTCACATAAAAAATACAGAAACATTATACTACTTAAATTGTGTTCACCTGTAACGTACTTGATGTTAGTTGCTGTATATATTGATTCAAAATTGTTTTTACCTGATGCAAATTAGTAGTTATTATTTTTGCTTTTTTAAAAATGACTATTCTTATTTAGATTTATCCAGTGGTTACCAAGTTATTCATTCATTAGTGCTTTCTGCTTCTGGTTTCTTCCATTTAAGATTATATCCCCTCTTAATGAAGTTCATCTTTAGGTGGTTCTTTTTCTCAAAAGTAGTTAGTGGTAATTCTTGATTATAATTGGTCTAAAATACTTTCCCTTCTACTGTCATTAAGATTATTCTCCTTGAATTTACCAATATGGCTGTAATGTTTTCCTCCAGTGACTAAACTTTAGACAAGCTTCTTCCCAACAATAGACCCCTGACTTCTGTTTTTTTAGAACATCCACTTAAGAAAACGTAGAATTGTAAATTCTTTAACTTTGAGGCATAAATATTTGCATAGCTTCTTTCTAGTTTTGCAATTCACGAATGTCTTTCTCAAGCACCTGAAACCCACTCCTTCAATATGTATTCATCCAGAAAGATAGCAGCCTTATGTTCCAGTCTCTGTGAGAGGGTAAGAGTCCAATTTCAATAAGCTATAACCAGCGAACATAGATGGCCTAATCCCATTAACAGACTTCACAGCTAAGTTCTCCCCTAGCTCACCTCAATGCTTAAAATTTGTTCTGCCTTTTGTTTCAATGGAGTTTGGTTTAATTTCTCTTGTATATTGCAAATCTTAACTTCTATGGAAATAGTCTTGAATGAAGTCTTATTTTCCTGTTTAACTTCCTGAATACTTTTTTTCTATGCAGAATTTGTTACTTTTTAGTTTTGTATGCTTGTATGTGTGCAATTAATGTTATGCAGAATGTTTCTTTAATATGAAAAGTTATGTTTTTTGTTAAGCCTAGAAAATTATCAGCAATATCTCTATCAACTATTGCTTTCTCCCCACTCCTTCTATGTTTTCTATTTCTTCCTATTAACACATCCTACCCAATGTAACTTCTATGTATCTTCACTTACCTTTCAAAAATGTTTTATTATATCATTAATTCAAAATCTTTATTAGACCTTAAATATATTTCATTTGAAATGAATTCACATCTTAATTGTAGATTGATTTTTTAATCTTCTTTCTTTTCTTTCTTTCTCTCTTTATTTTTTTTATTTTTATTTATCTTATTTTACTTTGTTTTGTGTGTGCTTTCCTCTTTTCATCCTTAAGTCCTAATCCAGTAGATGATAGGTTAAGTTCCTCTTTGAAAGGCTGTGCAGCAAAGTCTCTATTCCCCAATCCTCTTGGAGTTTGGCGGCAATTTTGCAACCACCCTTCAAAGTCAGGAAGTCTGGCTTCAGTGGATAATACAAGTTCAGATGCTTTGTCACTTTGGGTCCATTTTTAATTCCCTTTACCCACTCTTGCATTAGGAAGTATGGTCTAGCTCATGCGGGACTTCATCTTTCTACAGTTCCCAGCACTGTAGAAAGGGTTTCCATTGCATTTCTGAAACAGAGAAGTTTATGTTGTTTTAAGGCCCATCAACACATTTTAGTTGTTGTTTTCTATATTCCTATTTATCTAACAGCACTGCTTGTTTGCAGAAAATGAAGCATCAAAATGTGAATTCTCTATAGCATGTTGGCAGGGAGCCCATGAATTACATTTAGATACTTCTATGTTGACGGAAGATTTATATATATATGTTTTCAGTGAATCTGAACTGCAGACTTACTGTAAACCACCTTCTTTGTAACTCATTTAAATGTTTAATGGGCATTTTTAAGTTCAAAATATCCAAATCAGAACTTTTCAAATTTTCTCCTCTTTATTTATTGAGATGTGAGAACTTTTCACATCTCAATAAATAAAATGTCTTGTGCTACATTCCTGGAACTCACAAACCATAAAAATTATCCAAGACCTCATCATTTTTACATCAACTACATGAAATCTAATACCTAGTTCTAACCTGTCCACCATTTGCCATATCCTCTATTATGTTGTGAAACTAAACAACCACCATTCAATTACTCTTTTTATTGTACTTCATTGTTCATGTTATTACAGTTGACCCTGCTTTTTCCCCCTTTGCCCTCCACCACCTAGGTCCCCTCCCTCAGGCAATTTCCTCAGCATTGTCTGTCCATGGGTCTCGCATATGTGTTCTCTGCCTAATTCCTTCACATTTTTTTTTTTGTCCAGCTTCCTGCTCGACAGCTTTCAGTCTGTTCCATGCATCTATGCTTCTGTTTCTATTTTGCTTGCTAGTTTATTTTGTTCATTAGACTCCATAGGTAAGTGAGATCATATGGTCTCTATTACCAACTGGCTTATTTCACTTAGCATAATAGTCTCCAGGTACATCAGTGCTGTTGTGAAAAGTAAGAGTTCCTTCTTTTTCACTGCTGCATAGTAATTTCACTGTGTAAATTACTCTAAAATGAATAACCTTACTTCTTTCATAGCACTTACCTTCATCAGAAATTGTCTTGTCTTACATTTTATTTATACATTGCCATTTGCCTATTAAAATGCAAATTCCTTTAATCTAAGTCATCACCCATCTTGTGTGTTGCTCCCATCCCTGTGTACACAGCTGTGCCTGGAGTGTTGTACAAACTCAGTGGATCTTGGGCAAATAAATAAAAATTATGCATCAGGATTAGAGAGCTTAATTAGACTTTGAACTTAATTTCCTGATGCCAAACGTTACTTTGGCAATATATAGTATGATAAAGACTTCACTGTTTAGTTTATACTTTAAAACTTTATTTATACTTAATTTTATGTTTATAATAAATACATTTTTCATTTATAGTTTATATAAATTACAACTATAAAGAGTTTAATTTCTTGATAATCTTATTTATTCCCTGCAGTATGTTATAATATTTAACTGTGCAGAGTTACATCAGATACCACCTTTGTATATGACTTCCAAAGTCAGTAATTCTCAAACTTTAATATACACAGGAAATGTTCACGGGGATTATTAAAACATTATATGACCTGGCAACATTGCAAAGTCTATTGGATTAGATTCTCAATAGGCTTTTTCTTCTGAACACTTCTGTTTCTACATCTGTAAAATGGAAAAGACTTAACAGCTGGAATTCTTAAGAGCATTAAATAAGATGATATATATAAGCCATGGGTACAGTGTACAGTGCATAGCTGCCCTTGAAACTCTGATATTCTTATGACTTCCTTCAGTTTCCCATATATCACTCATTTGATGCCTAATATCTAGGAACTGATGCAAGCATAAACAATAAATGTTAAACTATAAATTCAAGGTTAGCTATTAATCAGAATCCCTTTAGGTTACTCATGGGTCCTATTTGTATAATAGATTGTATTTCGCTTTTGAATTTTGCTGACATAAATCGTGAAAGGTGATTGTGAGTTGTTTATAAATACAATGTAACTCAAAAAATGTATCACAGCTTTTTCTTGGGCTTATTAATATTTACATACAGATGGAAATGATTATTCATAATTTTTTGAATATGTAGTAGTCACAATGGAAAATACTGGTAAAACCTGCAACTTAAACTTCATTCATCATCTCATTTTCATATTCTAAATTTTTGATGACAAAAGTTTGCGTGTGTATGTGTAATTTTACCTCTGTCTATTCACAGAATGAACTTTTAGCAAGCACACATAACACACGGAATGTAGCCTCAGGATATCATTCCCAGAGAAAATAAACCAAGACTACTTGGAGAAGTGGATGGTTCCTATTCTGGGGCATGAACATTACATGGTGAGCCTGGAACTTGTGACAAGAAAGAAAGAAATGTTCACTTACCAATATGGTCATAATATAATGATACAAGAACCAGCTTAAAGACTCACAAAATTGCCAAATTTAGGAAAATTAAGGCATCCAAATTGCTTTAAAAAATACCAACAGGATAAATAAACAGATGCAAATTTTTAATGTCAACCATTTTTATTATCCTTAATATTATAATTCTGTAAAGGTCTCATCTATAATTTAATATTTCTATTTTCATAAAAATGTTTAATGAAATTATTTTTCTAAAACCTATTTACAACTAATATTTGTTATTATATACTTAATGTACAAGAAATAAATTTAATAATATTAGTAACATAGAAAATGAATTAGTGTTAACTATTAAAATGTACAAAATATTTTCAATAAAATTATAAGCCTTATTGTATTTAAACATATATATCATGATGCCTACTTTTAATTTTTTTCTTCTACAATTTGGTAAATAAAAACTAAATAAAAAATAAAAAATTATTAATAAATAAGCCTTTGTTATGACTTTTACTTTCACTATAGCTTTCAAATACCAGATATAATGAAAAATTAGGTCATTTCTTCTATATTATTATATTTATAATGCCAAAAAGTTTTATATTTTAGAGAATGTTTAACATTAAAATTTTCAATGTTTTTAATTATTAATAAAGGTACATTATTTCTAAATTTTTTTGTCAGCTATAAAGACAGAAATGCATAATATTTTGTTCAAAATTTTTATTAACTTAAAGTGTGAATGCAATCTTCAAGCTCTGGCCAGCTATGTTTTAAAGGTCAGAATTTCCTCCAAATGCAAGATGATTGCTCACATCTGAGTACAGTCTCTGCTGTCATTAATGCATATTTTGGACTAACCTCTGGAAGTAGAGATACCTTCAGAGATTTTTAATTATAGTTTCTATGCTTTAAACAAATTTATTCTTTCAAATATTCAATATTCAAAAGACTTCAAAAGTTAATTTTTATAGTCTTGTTACATATAATAAATATTACTTGTTTATATTACCCTTGGATTTGGTATTAGAAAAGGATGAAGAAATAAATAAGGAAAGTAAAAAACAGCTGCCATGAGTTATGGATTGTTTGGGTATTATAAGTGAAACAAGTCTCTGCTTTTTGTCTTATCCAGGGAGCATTAGTATACAAATTTGGGCTCATGAGTATTAACACAAACAAACAAACAAAAAAGATAAAATATCCAAGGCCCTTAAGCTCATTTAAATATGTTAAATTTGAAAAATCATTTAAGATGATGCATAGATTATAGAATATTTAAATTAGAAAGAAATAAGAAGCATAATAAACACATTATAAAGAAACAAAAAAAATTCATTAGAGTACTCACTATCTGAGGCAACTCTATATTTCCATTTAACAATACTCTGCCATATTTTCTTTAGATATTTTGTAATATTTTATTTATATATGAAAGAGAAATGCCTTATATATTTAAAATACATTTGAGAATTGAAAAAATGTTTTCATGAGAATCTCTTTGTACTTTATTCCATTGTATTGATAATTCTTACAATTGCAGTCAACTGAGGTATAAACTGATTACATGATTTCATAAAGAACCAATATTGATTTTTTGATGGATGTTATGTTAGGAAAACAAAGTTGTATCTATTTTATATTTATATGTTTAGAATACAATGTATACTATTTTGAGATTATAATTTTGAAAATACCTCAGTAGAATTTATATTTAATTAAGTACAAATTGCTTGTATACCATATGTTCTAAAATATTCTGACCTAAACCAGAATCTACATTAAAAGAGATTTCATGATTTGTTTTCTGCAGCCTCCAATAAAAGAAAATAAATAATATCACTTATCCATACTAACAGACATACACATTTACTTAATTCTCTTGATACACTGATTGCTTTCTAAATGTCCTTTTTCATTAGCATCCGAATCATTTATTAGGTCCAAAGCACAAGATTTAATTAATTTACAGTTCTTAAAATGACAAATTGTTGAACATCACTGGTTACATAAACTACATCTGGAACTTCTGAAGAGATACATTTATAAATTGTGCTAAAGAACATTAGCTCCTCCCTCCCACCCCCGCCCACAGAGAACTGTAACTAGCTAGAGGGTGAAAAAGAGAAATGATAAGAATTGTGATTGGAAAAGAAGTCAGGGATTTTTCATGAGCCTTTACGATGAGCCTATAATATGTTAACAAAATCTGAGTTCATTTTAGAAGTAATAGAGACACATCAAAAGGTGGAAAGTGAGTGAAGAATTGATTGAGAGCAGTTGGTTTAAAAGTATATATTTTTTCAATTTCAAAAATATTAGAGTGAGGTGAGTCATAAGGAGGGATTCCAGGGAAGAAATAGAACGCTTGAACTAAAATGAGCAGCGTGAGAATGTGTGTGCTGGAGTTAAACTGGCACATATGTGATGTTCAGATGATGATGTCTCATGTGAACTGCTTTTGTAATGACGGAGCTGCAGACTTATTTTGGAATTATTCCTGCAAGACAAGGATGATATTGCCCAGAAATTATGCAGATGAACAAATGAATAGAGCAATTGAAGAAAACTAAATTGATAGGACTGGTGAAAAATTAGGAATTAAAAAAGGGAAGAACCAGTTTGAAATGTAAGTAAATGATTTATGTTAACCAAATTTGCACTTTTTAAATGAGACAGAATGATCCGAAGAGTCAAATAGCACAGTTTCAAGTGTGAGGAATTGCTGAATGTTGACAGTGCTAGAGCTCATTAATAATTATAGTAAAACTCTTTTTCTTTGCTTTCTTTCCCTTTTCTTACATATTTCCTCATATTAATCTTTGCTGCTAATAACTAAGTGTTCTATTTTTCTTATTTGGCTGGTTTTCTATATATAAGGTCTGGCAGGAAAAAGTCCAGCCTTTTTTCATATAATGAGAATGGTTTGCGCAACCTCAATGTGACCAGGCAGCCAAGGAGAGTGGACTGGAATGTGCATGCGTGAACAATGATGACTTCACTGTGCCAGTCAGTGTGGGGGTGGGAAGATAACGTTGAGTGAACGTGTATACTATGTGACCGTCACATTAAAAATTACTGAAGAAATAGAGCAATGAATCTACATCAAATTTTGCATTAAGCTTGAACATTCTTCCAGGTAAATTATTCTGATGATTCAGGAGGCTGCAAATATGGGTAACTAGTGATTGGCAGCTTCGTCACCACAATGCACCTGCTCATGCATGTCTTGTACAGAGTGTTTTGGTGAAACATCACATCACCCAGGTGACTCAGCTCCGCTACAGCCCAGATTTGGTGCCCTATGATTTCTGACTTTTCCCAAAACCAAAATCACCTTAGAAAAGGAAGAGATTTCAGACAGCCAGTGAGATTCAAGAAAATATGACAGGGTAACTGATGGTGTCTAGGAGAACTGTGTGAGGTCCCAAGGTACCTACTTAGAAGCGGACTGAGGCATCGTTGTCCTATATACAGTTTCCTGTATCTTGTACCTTCTTCAATAAATTTCTCTATTTTCACATTACATGGATGGATACCTTCTGGACAGACCTTGTATAGTCATTAACTGGCTTTTCCTTTCCATGTCATATCTGTGTTCCCCTTCTTTTTTTTTATTGGATAAATATATACAATTAAAGCCAATTGTTTTCTTTTGTCATTGAAATTTAATAGCCTTTTTGATTCAAGTTTCTTAAAAATCAGTTGTTTAATATTTAATAATTATGCATGAGAAAAATGCTGGCATATTATCTTACATAATTTTGGATTCATTTTTATTGGTAGTATGCAGAAAATTTATCTGCTTAAAAAAATATAGAGTAATTTATTTAAAAATAAAATTGAATTAATAATTAAATTTTATAATTTTAGAAAATAAAATGTAAATTCTATTAATAGTTTTAGCCACAACAAAAAATATAATAATTACAATGAAAAGACTATAGGAGTGAACATGCATTTTATAAGAATTTAATTAGTCAACATCATCCTGAACATATTTTATCTTGCTTTTGGCCTTAGGCAAAATTGTTGAAAAATACAGATATAATGAGCAATTATCTAGGTTCTCCTACCATTTAATGTTTTCCAGGATAAATTTCTGAAGCTAACCAGAAACAAAACCTAAGTCAGGATATCAAGCTTTTTAAATTGCATGAAAATTTTGCTTTAAGAATTTCAGTTAGGAATGACTTTTAGGAATAAATGTCAAAAGATCAAATTGTTTATAAGCACATCCTTTAAAAGATAAAGTGCTAAATGTTTAATGTAAATCAAGACTGAAGTTATCACGAAAGTGCTGTACAAGGCCTTTTCCAGTGGTTGTTACTGTTTCCTCATTTCTCAAAGCTTGTATTCAATGTGTGTCCCTGTCTGTGCTTCGTAGATTCTCATCACACTGAACTCTTCTGTGTGCTTCTGCTTCTTCAAGGCCACGATCCATTACATCTGTCTTCGCTCTGTCTTAGCTTACACATGCTGGGTCACGGTGCTCTTTACATTGAACGTTGCTGCCACACTCATTTTGCCTTTTAAACCTGATCCAAAATAATGGCTACAAAGGAATGTAGAGGACAAATGCAGTGCAAAACTAAGTTTGAGTCAAAGTGATTATCTTTCCAACAAAGTTTCTTACTTTTAATCCTTCAATTCTAAACAAACACTGATTATGTACTTACCATGTACTAGCCATGATCTTGCCTCATAAATGAGAATATATCAAGATATTTGTCTCTGATTTCATTTAACATCATTCTAGCATGCATGCATATGAGAGGGAAGGGAAAAATAAAACGACAATAATATAATAAGGAAAATGTTATTATTATTAGGCATTATGTAATGGTGAACACAAAGAACTCCAAGCAAGGCTAACAGCGTATATGCACCTGCTCACTACCTCCAATAACATCACTAACACCCACATCTTTCCATGAGGACTTCAACTTATGAGGACAGAGATTTTTTTTTCACTGTTTTTCTTCAAGTCCCCCCGAATTACCAAGTACTTAATAATTATCAGTCAATTTAATGAATGAATCACCTAAGTACAGGAATGACAAGAATTACGATGGCCATTGTAAGAAAGGTTCCAACTAAAAAAGATTGTTTAAGAAGTGCATTTAAAAGCACTGGCCCCAAATCAAACTAACAGAACAGGATACCTATTTAATGTAAACCTCCAAAGACTTCAAAATTTCAAAACAGCTTCACCGAAAGATTTGATATAAAATGCTAGTAAAAAATTAAAGGACAAAAGAAGTGCCTAAAGGAAAAGATTGTAAGACTGAAATAGCTGCTACCCTCCATCCTTCTTTACTCGAGTACTCATCCTAGTAAGCCCTTGTCTAAATTGACTTTCCACTCCAGAGAGACTATTAAACAGTTACCTTTCAAGGTAAGACTACTTGCGGGTGTAGGTGAGTCACTTCAGGTATCTTTTACTCCTTGGTCAGAGGCCAAACTAAAAGCCATAATTAAAAAATTTCTGAATCCAAGGAGGATCTTTAGAAGATTTTAAAGTCAGATTACCTCCTGAGATTAGTGGATTTATAGTTTGAAAAAGAAAAAAGCTGGGAGGCCACTGGTCTGACCGTACCTAAAGATTTTGAAAGGACTTTGGAATAACACCTTAAACAAAGTCTTCAAGGTTCCTGACCATAGAGACAATCCTCTATCTACCCTGGAGGAACAATTCCTCACGGGTCACTCCTGAAGGTGATGAGACTGTCAGTGTTTTCTGGTAAATTCCTGTTATACCTTATATAGCCTACCAGAAATTAAAACTAAAATTAATTTAAAAATCTTGCAAAATTCTAGAAAACTGCAGATGAAATTTATCTTGAATGAAATACTTATTGTCAATTTGATCATTTAAAACAATATTTCAACAAAAGTCATTTTTGACTATACTATTTTATAGTTAATAAAGAAGGCCGTCAAGGTTTGGATGAGAAGAAAGAAAAGAAAGAGCATTTTATAGGATCCAGTTACTGAATACATGGGACCAGAGCAGACATGGACGTGGCAGAGTAAAGAACCTGAAAAGGGCGTTAGCTGATGTGGCTTGGTTGGGGTTGGTTGGAAAATTGTCCCATAACTGAGGGTTGAAATTTTGACTCCAGCAGGGGCAAATACCTAGGTTGCTGGTTGGATCCCTCGTCCCAGCACTTGAAACCTGGTCTCAGTGAGTATAGGAAGCAACCATTCAATGCTTCTCTCTTGCATTGATGTTTCTCTCTCTCTCTTCCTCACTCTCTAATAGCAATGAAAAAATATTCTCAGATAAGGATATAAAAAAAAACTGAGAAGGAAAAGTTACACTGTAAAACTGGCAGCCTCACTGGCTGCATTTTTAAGTCAGACAAGGAATTTATGAATTATGAAAGAAAAAACCTATACATGTTAGGTGGAAGTGGAGTGTTAAAAATGAACCATTTAGATACTAGTCTTTCAGCCCCTTGGAGGGGGGTTGAGACGAGTACTAGGCAAATCAGCAAGGAAACTAAAATAGCAATTGCAAAATGAGGAGGTGATAGCTTTGTATCTTATACATAATTCTGATTTATGTATTTATACAGCTTGTTCTGCTTCAGGAAAACTTTATGAGGCTAAACTATAGATACTCTCATATTTTTCAAAACATCCATATGGCAGACAGAGTACAAATTTCTTGCATGAAATTAATTTAATGTTGAATCAGATAATCTAAGCTCAATTTAAGTACAGGTACACTTGCTATACAATTAAATATTAATGTAATTTGAAAAGCTCACAATTATAATTGAAAGGTGATCTATGATTTCATATTCATATTTCTCATTTTTACAAACAATATTGTTTTCTATTTATGATTCATCAGTGTATCAAAGATCCCATCATTGTCCATTGGTTACTGCCTAAATTTTTAAAGCACCCTTCCACTTTTTGCGCACGTATTGTTTCCCCAGGATTGTATTGAAACAGCACCTATAGTTGGTTATCGCCATAAATACAGGGATGGGGAAATGTAGGTTTGCAGTTGTAATACAAATATATGATATAATATTTTCATAAATAATGATACAAGAAAAAAACTGCTTGGCATATTTACAACTGTAAACTTACTTTGACCCTTGTATTTGAAACTAGAAGATTGCTTCTAAAATTTTATTCCCCCCAAATTTCAACTTGAACCCTCATATTAAGCTTTGACCATAGAAATACATGACATAAAAATGTCTAAGATCCAGAAAGAGAACACAAGGGATTGAGACAGATATATTTGAAGAAATGATGAATAAGAACTATCCAAATCTGATATTAAAATCCAGATATTCAACAATCTCAAAGAACACTAAGAGAAATTCAAAGAAGTCACCCTGATGGGTATTAAAAGAAAATAAACTGCATGCCAGTAACTTCAATGAACAAAGACACAAAATCCTAAGTAAAATATTAACAGGTTGAATCCAACAGCTATAATATAATCCAATAGCTATAAAAAGCTATTAAATATATAATGACCAAGAATTCTTAATCTAGAGATGGAGTTTGGCTCAACATTTAAAAGTTTATTAATTTTTTGTGGTAATAACATAAGGTAAAAAATATGATCCCAAACTTTGATTAAAATTAAAGTCTGATAATATGCAACAATTTTAGTAATATAAGAAAGTGAACAAATATAAAATAGATATGGTCACTTTGGAGATACAGCAGACAATATGCAAGAAATTGAAGGTACTTTCACTCTACAACAAAACAATTTTATTTTTTAGTACAAACCATAGAAGAGATCTTATGAATGAAGATTTGTAGTAACTTGCAGCCTGGGACTTATCTTTAACTTTCTTTATAGTGTATTTAGGCATACATATATTGTATAAAAAGTACAATTAACTTTATTAATTATTTTTTGTTTTATGATACTACTTTTTGAATCTAGTTTGGATATAATTCCTTGTATTTTAGTATAGAATAATGTAAAAATCCAATTTTTGTGTTTCCTTTCCCAATGTTGAGAATAAATTGTTCAAAACTAATTTGTTCAAAGATTCATTTTTCTCTGTAGATTATTAAAGACACCTCTGTCACATTCAAGGTTTTTACATAAGCAGTAAAAATATCCTACAAAGATTATTTTTATGAATTATTAAGCCAGTTACCACTCTGGTGAGCACCGTCTATTAGTTGTCCTAAAAATCACATTTGCATTTATTAGTAATCAAATCTATTAGAAATGAAACAATGAAAACTGATCATTAAGTATGCATTTAATCTTTAGTCATCTTGTATATTTTTCTTTATTTAAAGTAATATTTAAGACTGATTTGTACTATCTGTTGTTAAACTTGGAAACCTTCTATCATAAGCCTAAATACTAAACTTGGAAACCTTCTATCATAAAGCCTAAATGTTAAATATGGCATATTATCATCGTCAAATTTTAATGAATTGAATGTCAAAATGAGTATTTATAACATTTTAAATATATTACTATTTTTATTTGGTGCGATAATATTTTAATTATTTATTTTTTTAATTTTATGGTATTTTGGATTTTTAAATATTTTTTATAGGTATTTAAACATTTTAACATTCAATAATATTACAAAAAACTATACTTTATATTTTCATAAGGACAAAAAAACGGGATTGATTTCTATATTTATGGCAGTGCAATTTTTTTCTTCTTTGAACTTTTGTACAGTTTTGACATTTCGCTGTGGCTTTCTTATTCCTAGGCTTGTCACTGTGGGGCTGTGGCAAAAGCTCTGTAGGTTGGCTTCATGCTTATTTAAAAAAGTGATTGAAATATACCATCATCTGGGGTCAGGTCTTCTCTAATTAGGCTGGAACATCTGGTCTCCCTCAAGGATCTATGTTAAATGGTTTATTATTAATTTTGTATGTTAATGATTTGGAACCTTTTAATTTTATAAAGCCAGCAGGGTTATTATTTTTGCCAATGACCCACATTACATGAAGAAGCCTCTATAAATTACACATTTTTATTTTTTTGTAATACAATATCGATGTAATACAAATCTAACATGAGTTGGTTATTGAATTTTTAAAAATTCTTTGTGTTTTTTTTAGTGTTGAGTTTTGTAAAATCTTAACAATTTTGGATATTAACCCTTTATGAGATGTATCAACAAATATGTTCTTTCATTCTGTGGGTTCTCTTTTTATTTTATTGATGATTTCCTTTACTGTGTAAAAATGTTTTAGTGTCATGTAATCCCATTCGTTTATTTTTTCTTTTGATTCCACTTCTGGGAATAGATCTAAAGGAACCCAAAATACTAATTTGAAAGAACATAAGTGCCCCTATGTTCATGGCAGTGCTGTTTACAATCACAAAGACATGGGAGCAGCCAAGCGACCATCAGTAAATGAGTGGATCAAAAACTATGGGGCACCTACATAATGGAATACTACTCGGGCGTAAAAAAGAAAATTTTACCATTTGCCACAGTATGGGTGGACCTGGAAAACATTATGCTTAGTGAAATGAGCCAGTCAAAGAAAGGCAAATAATATATGATTTCACTCATATGTACAATATAATGAACGAACTGAAGTAACAAATAAAATAGAGACAGACTTATAGCTGGAGAGCAGGATGACAAGCCTTGGGGGTGGAGGGGTTGGGAGGTAGATGAACTGAGCAAAAAGGAAAAAGGACTCATGGACATGGACAACGGTGTGGTGATTGCAGGGGGTAGGGGAGTATAAGGGGACTCAGTGGTAATGGAAAAAAAGAAAAAAATCAATTCAGTGATTAATTTTTAAATCAAGAGAATATTCTTCATTGGAAAACCAATCAATTAATTTTATAATTTGAATCAGCTATGCCAGGATAATTATGTTTCAAGATAAATACAAAATTGTACTTAAGAAAAAGTTGAAATAATATATATTCTACAGTAATAAACCAGTAGTTTTGAGGTTTTCAAATATTTAATATAAGCCATATAATTATAATGGTTCTTTTAAAGCCAGAGTTTTAGGAGTGGCTATTGATAATTCAGAATATGGCTTAAAATTTAAGTAACTATGACAAAGTAGTTACTAGGCTAAAACAATAAATTGCAGTTTTGAAATATTATTCTTGAATAAACATCTTATGGGATATTTTTATATCTATCAACAAAATTTGCTTAGAAACTTTCAAGATGAACTTAGGAATATGACATATATGACAGAAGTTTTATATATATATATGTGTGTATATATATGGATATGTATATATATGGATATGTATATCAACATAAGAAAAATATATTTGTTATTGCAACCATATATGGTTATTGCAACCATATACATATATATCCTTATGATTCAGTTTAGAATAATAACCTCTTTAACACTACCTCCTTTGAATTATTCCCATATTCAAAATGTTAATTGGGTTAATTTTTTTTCAATTTTCTTACAAATTATTTCTATTAAGCATAATTTATTGCACACTGAACCTCCAAACTTCCTTAAGGTCAAGACCAGAGGTATTTCATATCCATTATGCTGTATCTGGCACAGATTTAAGTTTTCAGGTCATTCATCCTCTTTCTCCTTTGACTTTTCTCTAATTTGTATATAGCCAATAAATTTCCATGATTCAATGTAATTTTTTGTCTGTTGAGGAGATGTTGTACTTGTTTTATCTAGTATTTTTTCTATTCTGAATTTGAGGTGGGGCTACTTTTACTATTGAATTTTTTAATGTAACTTTCCATGTTATTTAGAAACTCTAATCTTGTAGATGTAGCCAATATAGAGTGTAGAAATAAAGGAAAGCAAGATCGGGTATTCTCATATAAATGTGTCACACATCAGAGATGCTACCAACACTTATTCATTTTCAACCTTAAAACGAAACCCAGAACTTGGCACAATATGTCTTAAATACCTCATTCTCAGATCCTTACATATTCTAGTCTATTATGTATATATAAGTCACCATCTGGCACATGATTTTTTTAACAGCTAAACTTAGCTTTCAGATTATATTGGTTTTCTTTTCTGAAATAACTATGACAAATTCATGATAATCTTACATCAACATTGTTATATAACTGAATTTTCTTTTATCTTTTCATTCTGTTATCTTTTTTTTTCTTCACCTGAGGACAATTTTTCACTGCTTTTAAAAGAGATAGAGACAGACAGGCAGACAGACATCAATGTGAGAAAGCAATAAGGTCAGTTGCCTCCCTAATGTTACCTGGATGAGGGATCTAACCAGCAACCTAGGTATGTACCCTGACTGGAATCAAACCTGCAACCTTTTGGTTTATGGGACAGCATTCCAACTAGCCCAGCCATTCCTGCCAGGGTTATAACCCTCTATTTTCAGAACTACGCTCCCAAATATTTGGGGAAAAATTCAGAAGTTTCACCCTCCTCATATCTCACCTGCCACTAAAATAGGTTAAATACATAATATAATAATTAAATATAACACAATAAGTGTGAAGGTAATTAAAATTAGATTTTGGTGTATTTCTACATGCACTGCTATTTATAGAGGTATAATTAAGGAATACCTGTATACTGCAGAAAGTCTTCTTGAAAAAGCGCAACTGAGGCAAAAGCTTATGGGTTAGAATTTTATTGGGGAGTGTAATGCCATTGAAGCTGGAGTGGAAAAAAGGAAATGGACAAAAGAGAGAGAAAACAAATACCAGAAAGTGCATTACCGAGCTAGCAATAGTTGTCAAAAACACAGCTGATTGCTCCATTTGGGGGGCTTCTAAATATAGTCCAGTTGTAAATTATCCTAAAAATTACAGGCTTAAATCAGCAAATAATTATTATCTCAGCTTTTGGGGTCTGGCACTTAGCTTAGTGCCTCTGGGTCATTCACACAATTTTAGCCAATCTGTTGGTTAGGGCTACATTAAGTCTCAGTGGGGGACAGTGCACACTCCTAAGCACACTCCTGTGTCTGCTGGCGGGGCCATAGGCCTTTGCTGGCTCTTGAGTGAGAGGATTTCTGGTAACATGGGCCTCTCCATGGAAGAACTTACATTACAGGTAGCCACCGCCTTTCTTTAACCTCATCGTGGATATGTCCCAACACTTTTGCTATGTTCTCTTAATGAGAAGTGAGTCACTAGATCCACACTCACAGGGAGATGAATGCACAGGGACATGTTAACAGGTAGTAGCGAGAATCAGTCATTACAGAGGCTATTTTATTGTAATAATGAAGGAAAACAGATAAAGGTCACGGTATAGAAGTTCTTAAATTCCTGTAAGATGCCTGTGCACTAATTTGTAAAGGATAGAAGTGCGGGGACAATTTTGCGATAGAGAAGATATGAGTTATTTTGCATTTATGGGGAGGTGACCAGAGACGTATGAAAGTGTAATGTTTTATTTGGTAGCTAGTAAAGGTTGGAGTTATGGAAAAACTTTTCCTCAAGCATGCTATTTTTAAATATTCAAATTTTTTTGGTTTTAAAATTTTCACTTTATCAATGAATTTCTATATAATTAGCATCCTTTTCAATATGAAAAATGTTGAGATTTTAAATGATTATTTCCATACTGTAAAAAAATAGACTTAAATTACCTCACTCTTTAAAGGTTTTCCCAAAACTGAAATTCAACAACAGTTCTGCTCTTGCTGTTTGATAATTTTGTCATCAAAGCCCTAAAATACAGAGACAATGACACAAAATTATGTTACTATGCTGGGTTTTTTTATTATTGAGTTAGATGAAAAACAAAAGCTCAGTTTCCTTAAACGTCAAAATATCTTTCTTCATTCTTAGTTTAGTAAGTTATTTGCGCTTGCAGTCATTAAGTTTGCACTTAGTGATTTTATTTAATTGATTTTTGAGGGGGGGCCAATAAAAAGTGTCATTTAATTGACTTTTGAAGGGGACCAATAAAAAGCATCTTCTTTCTCACCCAAGTGCCAATCTAATTGAGAAATAAGTGAAAGTATGGGGAAATACACCACAACATTATCTTTGTTACTGGAAATACTGATATGAGAGAATGTGGCTTATGTTTATGGTCTTGCGTGTTTCCTAATTTCTCTAAATTAGGCAATCACAATGATCTAGTAGTCAGTAGAGCTGGAAGACTGTAGACTCATGGGCCTGAGCTTACTGTTTAAAAACGGTGTTAAAAAGAAATTTAGGATACAGATTCTGCACAGGTAAGACAGACCCCGATCAGAAAAATAAGAAATGGAAGTATGCAAGGTCAGTTCCTTTCTTAACCCCAATTCATCAATTAGCTGATCGTTCTTCCAGTGGGTGTGATGGTGGAGGGTCATCGGAAGTGTCACCAGTGGGCAAAGCTTGTTGCAGCACAGAAAAGGAAACAGCAGAGAAAAAGAAAACATACATTAAATGAAGGTATATGAGTACATTTATATGTTACATTAAGAACGACTCATAAAAATTATGAATTTGATGAAATATATGATAAAGTACCTATTGATTTTGAAGAAACTGGGTGTCATCTAAATGAAAAGGTCATGCGTGTTTGTTAAGGTATAGTTTTGAAAAAATCTCAGTGAAAGGAACAAATTTGCATTACATTATTTCAACACAGTCTATGTTTTTCTCATTTGGACCTTTTGGACTGTTGTTATTTATGTATTATTCAAACAGGTATAATTAAAAATTGTGCTTACTGATGAAGAAGAGCTTACATGCAATAAATTATTAATATATAGTTCACCAAATTTTTATGCAGCTGGGTAATTAATTATAACTTAAAATACAGAAATAGAAGTTAGCTAAAGAAAGTTTTAAAATAGTTTTTATTAAATTTAACACAGATACAGTGTATTGTGCTTTGTTGTGAAGTATAAGTAACAAAAACTTTATATTTTTAAACTATTAAAACATTTTAACAATTGCCCTTTCCTGCATTAATGTAACCACCTGGTGGCACTGTTGATTAAACTTGGAAAATAAATTTTAATTTTGGTTAAGTTCTTTTAGTGTGAATTTTCTAAACTAAAATTACAAGCAATACATGACTCTTGTTACTACGTTATCTGAGTATATCAACACTGGATGGCTTGTGCTACAAAAGTGTATTGAAAATTATTTTCAAAAATTTTATGTAAAAAGTCTATAAATATTTATGCCTGCAAAATTCAAGGACTTCCAAATGGACACACTTAACATTAGAAAGTGAACTGGAGATGTTTATAAAGATAAAGATAGTATACTTATGATTTCTATACTTAATGGGAAAAATTATTCCAAATGGTCATTACTAATTAATAAAAAAATAAGACAAAAAAAGTATGTCTCGTTTTTATTGGTAGTCATTTTCATGATTTGATTTCAGATAATTTGACAAGAACACAACTATTCTCTGAGAGATACCTACATCTCAAACGTAAGTTCACATATAATTAAATTACGTTTAAGAGTCTATTTGCAAATGTATGCACAACTTAGTTGTATTCCTGCTGTGAATTCAAAGGATTGTAATGAACTAAATTAACACAAATTTTTAGTCATAAATTATGCTATCTTTGAAAAATATATAATTACATGCAAGATGCATTTATATACATTAGGAAATTTTCAATCAAATTATTATTTATAAAAGCAGGAAGAAACAGGGTATTATTTTACTAAGATATCTTGAAATTCATTTGAGAGATAAAGAGGAAAAATTATCTTAAAACTCTGAGGAAAAAAAACATAAATATTGTTTGAAAATAACTAAGTTCTTAGCCGAAGGCAAGATATAATTGTCTTACATTAATAAAAACTAAAACATATTGGTCATTTCTATTTCCAGGGTTATCACATAACAATAATTTTCTACCTTTAGAACTAAAATTTCCCATTTTACCTATTTGTTCAAAATATTTTTCAATAAGATATTCTTTTATATTAATTTTACATAGTTGATATGGATTATTAGAATGATTATCATTCAGATATTATAAAAGATTAATATTTAAAATTTAAACCTATATAATCAATATTTTGAAAAGAAACAATTCATTACTTTGTTATATGTATTAATATGTGTTATAAATATTTATCTTTTTGACTCATACCTTTTAATAGTAAAAAAACCTTCAAAAGATGTTGTGTGAAGGAAAATGGTATCCAAGATTCTGAAAATTATGATTACTGGACACTAAAAATGGAATATTTTATGTATGTACATGTAGTATAACTATACTTATCTAAAGTCAGGATAAAATATTTAGATTACATTTTCCTGACCTTTGGAATGGAAAACATTCTGAAGACATAAGTAAAAAAAGAAAAACTTGTATTATAAATACTTATTGTTTACAAATTCTTATAGTGATGTGCTGAAGTAGTATGAATAAATCCATGGAAAACTACAGCCATGGTTAGAATTTCTGAACCTCCCTACATATCCTAACACTCATGCTCACACCCCACCAGAGTCAGAAACATGTGTGATGTTCTACATGTGTTCCTGCTCCTTCTCATAATTCATAAGCATCCACATGTAGTTTCCTTTTAACTTTCAAATGAGGTTAACATTATAGGGTTATTATTCACTTTGCTCCGTAAGGTGACTCCTGGAGCCAGAGCATCTTCCATGTTTATGTCACGATGGCAATCACTGTGCAATTGTGCTTCTGCCTTTCCTGGCTGTTCCTTTAGACACATACGCTTGCCTCCTCAAGGGGTATGTGTACATGGTAAGGGAGATCATTTTTCACGTTATCTTCTTTCTGTAACAAGCTTCAAGCAACTTATTTGTAAAATCACAACTAAATTATAACTCTAATAGGATCCAGCTGTAATAATAGATGGTATCTTTCTCTATAGGAAAACCTACAGCTTTGTCAAATAGTGCCTGGTGAATGTGTATAAGACAAAGATAGTTCAACAATTTGTATGCTATTACTTCTATTCAAGATAATCTAATGCATTCATCGCACACTAAAAACAGCTTTGCCGATGGTTCTATCCTATTCAAAGTCTGTTGTAGTTTTGTCACGTTTGAAAAAGGCATCAACAGTCAATGAAACATATGACTCTTGTTTTCTCAACTTAAAATTCTCCTAAATGTATGAAAATATAGTTACTTAAGTCATTGTTGATGTCCATGGATCCAGCTTATTTCTACCTTCTGATTTAACATATTATTGACCTGACATATTGCTCAGTGTAACATAAGAAATCATATTTCACATTCTGATAACCCCTTAAGAAATCTATCATACATTACAGGGGCTACACTGCCAGGGGTGTCCAATCTTTTGGTGCCTCTGGGCCACACTGGAAGAAGAGTTGTCTTGCCTCATACATTATATTCATTGTGACACATAATCACAAAAATATCTCATTATGTTTTAAGTAAACTTACGATTTTCTGTTGGGCCACATTCATAGCCATCCTGGGCTGCAGGTGGCCTGCGGGCCAAAGTTTGGACACCCCTGCTAGGCAATGCTGCACAAAGCACACAAAATCCTGCTGGAAAAAATACTAAAATACATCATCCTTAGCTAAAACTTTTTTCACCAATGATTTTGTTACCACTGAAATTCATATTTTGTAAAATTAACATTAAAGTGCTTGCTAATGAAATCACTAGATTTATAATAAGCACATTATAGGCTCACCTAAATGACTGCAACCGATCTCTGTAATTGTTCCTCCATATTCCAGGTTAATGGGAAAGAAGTAGAAAATGAGCTATGACTCTCCTGTTCCTTAAATTTAACAGACTACTGAATAAACCTCTCTACCTTGGTATTTGTCCTGCTTATTTTAGTTACAATTCTTCTTACAGTTACTCTTCAGACAGAGAGCTGCAGTCGATTTTAACTCATACTTTTTCTGTGTATTTGATCCAATTTCTCTAGCTCCCAGCTTTTCTCTTTCAATTGTTCCATACTGGAATGACTTATTTTTCTCTTCTCTCTATTGAAATCAGCGTTTATAGGGGACAATAACTGGTTTTCAATCTTATGCAATTTGGAAAGAAATGCTTTTGACTATCTCTGATGATAATATGATGCTTGCAGTGGATAAAATAACTCTGCCAAGTACCTTCTTTTCAAAGAAGTCTTAGTTTCCTAAATTATCTACTATTCAAATTTTCTTGACAAATTTTATAAAAGTAAGCAGTAAAAGAATGTATTCTGCGGGGAAAAAATCCAAATCACGTGGGCAAGATATATTGAGCTTTCCCTGAACATTTTACAGCCACTCTATTCTTTGTTCAATCTTTCCCAATATGATTTACATATTATCGCTTTTCAAAACTTAACTTTGTACGGTATCTATGTACATTTTTATTTCTCAGTGATTTGATAACAAACTTTCAGGAAATATTACTTAATAAGCATGCAGAAATGCAAATCCTCTTTATGTGTATTTAGTTGAGTCTACAGTTCTTGAATTTGTTTATTTAATTAACACATGCTATTTTGGGCCTATTCTATTCCAGCCACAGGTTTAGGTGCTGGGGAAAAGACTAACAGTGCTTATATTTATAGGGAAGAGGGGCATGTGAGTTTTAGAAGTTGTCTTCCTATAAATATACCTGAACTACTATATATATATTACCATGCTCAATAATGTTAAT
The DNA here is from genome assembly GCF_022682495.2 of Desmodus rotundus. Taxonomy (NCBI): domain Eukaryota; kingdom Metazoa; phylum Chordata; class Mammalia; order Chiroptera; family Phyllostomidae; genus Desmodus; species Desmodus rotundus. The sequence goes on along the minus strand of NC_071388.1, from coordinate 17,051,773 downwards.
ATTTTATCCTTTATAAAAAATTTAAAATGTATTTAGCTTAAGCCAAAAATAAATAGTATAACATAAAGCTATTCTTAATCCTTAATCAAACTCTGGGCATTCAGTACATAAATGCATGAAACCTTTTATTTTTCTATCAACTTTATCTTTAAGATAATGTTCAGGCAAAGAAATGATGTAGTTTTATGGATATCGATGCCCTCTGGCAATACCGACCCCGGAGATTCCCTGTTGAAGAGCACTGCAGCTGTGACTTTATTAAATTAAACATAGTTCACGGCAATTAGCCATGGAAGTTTCCTTCAGGCCACTCTTCTGATCATGGAGAAACATGATGCAAATTACTGGAATTTCACCAGTTGGAACTGCCACCCCCTCTACCTCCCTGCAAAGTTTCTTCTCTTCGGGGATTCACCTGGCCTTTTTCGTAGTTCCCAGAGCTATGTTCTTCCTCAGAGTTTTATTACTATTTCTTTCTACTCTTTCAGTTTTAAATGGGCATAACATCCATTAACTGAACTAGGCATTCTGTTTTTACTTTTTTATTGCCTTTACTGTCTCTCATGATTTAGTTTTCAATAACCTTATCCACAAAAGTGTAAATAAAATCTGTATTATAATCTCTTCAGGCAACATGAACTGTAATACTTGGTGCTAATTATTATTTGCTGTCCTTTAGTTTTAGTTGGCTGGAAACCCTTCTTCTCTCGTTCCTCCCTTCCTTCCCTGTTCAACCAGCTTCAACACACACTTAAACTGGATTCTGATAACGCCAGTTCATTGGTTTCAAAGTTGCTGCACAAATGGCACGAGGTCTGTGCCCTGCACCCACACTGAACTGCCTTCCAGTGCCAGCCCCTGTGCATTTGTACCTGCGGTTTTCGTCCCACTAGTGTCTTCCGTAGGTGTGTCTAAGCCGTGACTGTCCTATGAACACTGCAAATGACTCTATCGTGCTAACTCCTTTATTATAATTATTATCATTACCATCATCACCACCACCACCACCATCATCATCATCATCCCAGGCACCATATCTCATTTACCATAATTATCTGTCTCTCACAGAACATTAAAGTGAATGAGAACAAGTACTTATCTGCCATGTTCCCCAGCAAAGCAAGTCTGGCACAAAGTGGATTCTACCCTAATGTTTATTAAATGCATTTAGAAAAAAAAAACATTTTTTAGAGATACTAAAACAAACTTACTGATAATTTTTTTTAGATTTTGAATCCTTTGGTAGTACAAAAAAAATTGTTGCAAATCTCTGATGCAATGATACTATAGACTTCTTTTTCGTAGGTTGATAGTTTTTAAGATTCTTTAACTTAGAAAGCCAAAAAATTTGGGAGTCAGTTATAGATAGTGGAGGATAGCACTAGTATTCACGTAGCTTGTAATGGAAAATGTTCACACTCTTCCGTGTAGAAAGTGTGCTCTCTTTGAATGTTTATGAAACTCCAAGAGCTATGCAGATGAGGGTTTGAGGAGGACTGGAAACACCTAGCAGCCCCATCCAAAATTTTACCCCAGTGATCACGGGGTGACGGGGACCTTTGCATCTAATGTCAAGTAAATCCTCCTTTTTGATATTGCTCACTTCTCCATTTGTTCTTTTTTCTTTTTGCATTTTTAAAGTACATTATTTTACAACAGTTTAGGTTTACAGAAAACTTGTAAAATAGGACAGACTGTTCTTATGTACCTTAAACTCATTCTCCTTTATTAGTAGTATCTGACATTAACATGGTACACTTATTACAACTAATGAACCATTATTAATGCATTATTATTAAGCTCATACTTTATTCCAATTTCCTACTTTTCACCAAATGTTCCTTTCCTGTTCTGGGATCCCATCCAGATCCCACACTACATGGAGTCCTGTTACGTTTCCTTAGGCTCCTCCGGGATGTGACTGTGCTCAGACTTCTCTTGTTTTTGGTGACCTTGACAGTTTCGGGGGCACCAGTCAGGTACTAGGTAGAATCTCTCCCAAATGGGATTCACATGATGTTTTTCACATGATTAACTGGGTTTACGAAATTGGGGAGAGGAAGACAAACACAGAAAACCATTTCATCACACCATATTAAGGGTGTACACGCTACCAACCTTCCATCGCAGTTGACATTATTTTGATATCCTGGCTGAGGGAGCTTTGCCAGATTCAGTAGAGAGGAAATATGTTGCACCTTCTTGAGGCCTGAGTATCTACATAAATTATTTATAATTCATTGGCATAAGAAATTTCTACTCTCCCATCTTTATTTAATCATTTGTTTATATCAGTATAGACTTATGAATATTTATTTTATAGATGTAGGTTATAATTTAAATGTATAATGTATTATGTTGCTCAAATTACTCCAGTTTTGATTATTTGTAGCTCTTCTGGTTGGTTCCTATATTCTTTTGACATATCCTATTCATTCTTTTCTCTTTGTTTTTGTATGTCTTTCTCCATCCTTTTATTTTGAAAAACTTGAATCTTTATTTGATTTAATGTGGGCTTCTGGTACACCATATATAGTAAACACTTGTTCATCCACCATAAAAATGGCTGACTTTTAATTAGTTACTTTGACTATTCACATTTAAAGTGATTATGAATAAATTTGGATTATCTAACTTGATGTATTGTTTTCTATCTTTTTATAATTAAGGCTTTATTATTTTTAGAGCAGTTTGCAGTTCCTAGGAAAACTGAAGGGAAGGTACTGAGATTTCCCGTATAGCTTCTGCCCCCACAGATGCACACCCTGGCCATTGTCAACACCCCTCACCAGAGTGATATGCTTATTATAATTTATGCACCAACTTTGACACCTCATAATTCCTAAAGCCCATAGTTTACACTATAATTTATTCTTGGTCTTATACTTCTATACATTTGGGCAAATATACTATGGCATATATCTATCTTTATGGTATCATGCAGAGGAGTGTCTTTACCTCTAGTAATTCTCAGTGGTCCACCTACTCCTCCCTGAGCTCCCAACTCCTATCAACCACTTCCATAGTTTAGTTGCTGAACCTCTCCCCTTTCTGCCTTCCCTGAATTTTACATGCTTTCATTTTATGTCTTCTCTTAACATATGAAATAGTTCCTTTGATATTTTTTATTTTTTTAAATATTCTAATATGCTTTTTTTGTATTTTTCCATTACTATTTAGTCCCCTTATACCCGGCTACCTCCCACAATCACCACACTGTTGTCCATGTCCACGAGGCCTTTTTCCTTTTTGCTCAATCCCTCCAACCCCCAACCTCCTCTCCTCCCTTGCTGTCATCTGGTCTCTATCTATGAGTCTGTCCCCATTTTCCTTGTTAGTTCAGTTTGTTCATTAGATTCTACATATCAGTAAAATCATATAGTATTTGCCTTTCTCTGACCATTTTATTTCACTTAGCATACTGTTCTCCAGGTCCATCCATACTGTCCTAAATGGTAAAATTTTCTCCTTTTATATGTTTTAAGGATTGTCTTTAACTTTGTAATATGAAATTTTAAATAATAAAAACCACTTTCAAGTATTATACCACTTGACATGTCTTGCAGGTATCTAATAACAGATTATTCTTAATTCTTTCCTTTTATGCACTGTGACATAAATACCATTCATTCACTTTTCCATGTGCTATGGTCAATCTGTAAATCTTTACTAGTATTACTTTATATAGGCTATTTTGGGTAAGTTAAGAATAAGAAAACACAAAATTCTATCTTCATTAATTTCTTTTCCAGCATTCTTTTCTTTATGTGGATCAAAGTTTCTGACCTATAGACTGAATGTTTCCTCTCAAAATTCATACGTTGTAACCAAATTCTTAGTGTGATAGTATTGAGTGACGAGGCCTTTGGGAGGTGATTAGGGCAGAGGTCTTATGAATGTGGTTAATGCTCATATAAAAGATGCCCAGAGACTCTTCTTCCTCCCCACCTGTTAGAACAGTGAGAACACGGCACACTACCAATAAGAAAACAGGCCCTCATTTGACTTTTCAGCTTCTAAAATTGTGAGAAATAAACTCCTGTTGTTTATAAGTTACCCAGTCTATGATACTACCTAATAGCAGCCCATATGGAGTTAGGCAGAAATTGGTACTTAGAAGTGAGGTGTTGCTATAGCAAATCCCTAACAATAGAGAAGTGACTTTGAAACCAGGCTATGAGGACAGACTGCAAGTGGTTTTAGGTACAGGTTAAAAACAAACAAACAAAAAACCTACATTGCCATGAATGAACCAGTAAGAGTAACTATCTTCTTACCCAGTACCTAAGTGATCATGAACGGAATGTTGGAAGGACCCTGGCCAGAAAAGGCAGGGGAAGGGGGATTGTGCCACCTGACCTGGACAACCCAGGCCCACAGGGCTATTAGCAAGGTGGTGTACAATGACCAGCAGAGCATGGAGGAGGAGAACAAAGAGGAGGACAGTGACTGTGAAGAGACACAGGATTCTGGGGCCAGCCAGGAAGATGACATGGAAGATGATGACAACACCACCGATTCGTGCCTGGATAACATCTTCAGGACCCACAGTCCCTAGAGCAGTACTCCATCAGGGTCAGCTAATTTGAGGCAATGAGGCCATGGGGAGGAAGACTTCCTCTCAGATTTCAGCTTTGAGGAGTTCAGGATGCCAGAAAAGGGCTGGCACTTATGAATTTCTTGGAATGCCAGGCCTTGTGGTCTCCTTGGGAAGTTCTGCACCACATCTCAAGCCCCCACTTCCTTTTACATCTCATCATCCCACTATCCTTGGGGTACTGGAGTCTGGGGTCACCCAGGTGGGCAGCCCAAATCCTGTCCCACTCTGAGGGGGCGGGGCGCCCCAACAGGGGGTAGCCTTACCTTCTCCTGGGGAAATGGACCAACTGGTTCCTCATGATTCTAGAGAAAGTGCTTGCCCTTCTACAGTCATTCTTAGCCCGAGACTAATAAAGGTTGAGACCAGAGGAGGGGAGGGGTCCTTGGTTGCTAAGCAGCACACACATGACATGGCTGCCAGTTATGACACAGCTGCCATTGTGACATAGCTGCTAATCTTTCTTCTTCTCATGGTGTGGTGCCGGCACCCCACTTACCTGGATTGCTCATTGTGCCCCAGACCTCTGCCTTTCATGTCCGGGCTGCACCTCTGGGCCCCACAGGTCCTGTTCCTATTAGTTATTGTGGCTGCTTGTCCAGACAACTCAGCCTCTGGAGTTGGCCTTGGATCCTGTCCTGCTGACCTCTGTTTCCCTTAGGGCCCACTGAACCCTGGCCTTCAGATCAGCAAAACCCTCCACTTTAGCCTGCATATACCTCTGAAGTGGTTGAGCCTCCCTCACTCCAACAGGAAGCCTCACCGCAACCTACAGAGGCTCCTGAGGAAGCGAAACTTTCTCCCACGTCTTAGAAAGACCCTGCTCAGCAATCAGAAGCCCCTGGGGAGGGAGAATCATCTTCCACCCAGGATGAGGCTTCAGCTCAACTTTTACAGACTCCTAACAGAGTTGAATTTTCTGCCCCTCTCTACAAGAAGCTTCATCTCAGTCTACAGCATCCTGTGAGATGTTGAAACCTTTTTCAGTCTACCAAGGAGTTCCACATCAGCATCCCCCACCCCAAAATTGTTGACTATTATTCAATGCAGTGGAAGAGTTTGGCTTCTCCTGAAGAGCCTCTTGTTAGTATAAAACCTTGTTCAATCCAGGAGAAAAAATCCAGTTCAGCCTTCAAAATCCTCCATGGCTGTTTTAGTTCAACCATCAGTAAGTACATCAGGAGGTGACAGTCTCACCTCTAGATTTAGGTGAAGCTCAGCATATAGTGTTGTCTAGTATTAATGTTAAAGATGTGGATCTGGGGGTTTTGTTAACTCCAGAAATCCCTAAGGTCTGACAAGGAGGTCTTAGATGATCCTCCAAAGTCAAACTTTCAAACCAGCAGGAGGTGCTTACAGGATCCCTGACAAAAGAAGAATCACTGTCACCCCAGCAGAAGACCCTTGCTCAGCCTCCAGAGCCACCTGAGGAGGCTGGAGCACAATGTCCAGACCACAATGATGTGACAGTTTCAGCTCCAGAACAGGGCCAAGCTTTGGATCTAGACCTTACCATAACTCTAGAACCTACTTTAGAGGCTGAATACCCTACAGAGCTGCAGCAGACTACAGCTCCAGCAAGACACACTGAGGTGGCACTTTCCCGTCCAGAGCCTGACCAGACTCAGCAGCCAACCTCGACTGAAGTCACAGTTCCACCTTTGGACCTGGCATTTACCAAAACTTAGCAACCAGAGTCATTTGAGACAGTTTCCCCAATGACCCCTCCATCTTAAGTTTCCAAGGAAACTCTATTTCATACATTGACAATGATACACTGCAGTCATACCAATTGGCTGAATAATAATTCTCAATCACAAACCTCTGACAACTGTTGACAATTCATCTCTTTTCAAATTTTCAGCAGTAAAATATTTACACATGGGCATAAATACACATGTCACAACAGTTGAAAGCATCGTCAAGATGACCTTTGATTGGGAAAAACTGATCTTACCTAGTCATTTGTCCTGCTGCCTCTGCCAATTTAAAAATAATGTTGAGACTTTCAGCCAGACTGTCAAACTGCATTGTGAGGCTGAATGTCTGACAAACACACATCATAATGAAGAACTATTTATAGAAGGATTCTTTGTGAAGATATTAGAAGGCTGGAAGTAGAACACCAGCACTGAGCTTTTGAGCCAGCAGGGCATCCTCACACAAAAATGGTGATAGTGTGTTGGCCTTCATGAGCCTGCTGCTGAAGCTTTTCAGTGAGCAGCAAGAAGTAAAGGTTTTCCTGGCAGAGTGCGATACAGATCAATGGAAAAATGAGAACGTATCAATGAGAGGACAGAAGCCCAGGGTGAACAGGAAGAGCAGGAGCCAAATGAGCTCACAAAGAAGTGCCAGGATATGGGTATGACGATAAACTCATCGTGTCAGCATCTGTGATTGTAGCAGCAATGATTTTTATGGTAATTTTCTGTCTCACTGTGATTTGTCACCAAGGGAAGATAAAGAAGGAAGCTCAAGGGACTTTTTTCAATTCTCCAGAAAGGGTCCCTGGAACTCAAGATGGGGGAGAAGAGTTTCTGGAGGAGGAGTCACTTTGGCTTTGGGATATGTATGGGACTATTAATGCCATGCACAAGAAAAATATGGCACAGAAGCTACATGACAAGGATTCATTGATGAGAATAAGCTATTCGACAAAATAGAGCCCAGTGAAGCCTCCACTTCAACAGCCAGGATTGCTGGGCTGCTGGAAAGGCAGGTAAGGACAATGAAATGTGACACCACCACCACTGAGGGAACTCCACCCTCAGGCTGCCTGCCAATTGCATTTGGAAATGTTGGCCTGGAATTGCTGATAAATGCGTATTTTCCTCTGATTGAAATGTATAAATTCATAACCTACTCTGGCTATGAGGTACGGAGTTAAAATGTAAATAGGTAAGTATTTATATACAAATAATAAGGGTCATGGATGAGAAAAGCAGGGCTGAAGCTGGAATCCCTGGAGCAGCCAATAGCTCCTCAAGCAGCAATGTGGTCAAGCAAGGGCAAAGAGGGTCTTCTCTCTGTCATTTCCCCAGTACATTCAGTCCTTGGGGACTGAAAACACAGTTTATTCTGGTGCTCTCTACTCTGGCTCACTAAGTTCAGGTTATTTGCAGCATACTTGACCAGTCCATAGAGGTTCATCCACTTCTGGTCCCTCTTATCAGGTCTTTGGGGTTGTCAGAATATTTGAATCCCTGAGCCTACCTTCATGGTGGAGCCTGTCTTTTTCCCCAAGCTCTTTAACTCATGCACAATGTGTGGCCTGTCTTAGCGTAGCAGCTTCTCCATCTTTACAGTTGAGTGGAAAACTCACATTATGTTTTTTAGTTGCCTTGGACAAGGGTTTCATATCCAAACTATATAAAGAACTCATATGACTCAACATGAGGAAGACACACAATCCAATTAAAAAATAGGCAAAGAGCCTGAATAAACACTTCTCCAAGGAGAACATACAGAGGGCCCATAGACATATGAAAGGATGCTCAACATCACTAGCTATCAGAGAGATGCAAATTAAAACCACAGTGAGATACCACTCCTCACCCATCAGAATGGCCATCATTAAATCAATAAACAAGTGCTGGTGAGGACATGGGAAAAGGGAACCCTAGTGCCCTGTTGGTAGGAATGCAGACTAGTGCAGCCACTGTGGAAAACAGTGTGGAATTTCCTCAAAAAACTAAAAATGGAACTGCCTTGTCTCCCAACAATTTTGCTGCTTGGAATATACCCTAAGAATTCCAAATCACCAATTCAAAAGAACTTATACACCCCAATGTTCATAGCAGCACATTTTACAATAGCCAAGGGCTGGAAGCAACCTAAATGCCCATCAGGAAATGAGTGGATCAAAAAACCGTGGTACATTTACACAATGGAATACTACACAGCAGAAAGGAAGAATTCCTACCCTTCATGACAGCAAGGATGGAACTAGAGAGTATTATGCTAAGTGTATTAAACCAGGTGGTAAAAGACAAATACTATATGATCTCACCTATAAGTGGAACCTAATCAACAATGCAAACAAAGGAACAAAATAGAACCAGAGACATTGAAATAAGGAAGAAACTGACAGTGACCAGAGGGAGGGGGAGGGGGATGATAGGGGAAAGAAGGGGGAAGGTCTAGTCAAGGAACATGTATAAAGGACCCACAGACATGGACAAGAGGGTAAGGAGTGGCTGAGAGTGGAGGGGCGGGGTTGGTGGGCAAGGCTGGGGAGAGTAATGGGGGAAAATTGAGCCAACTATAATTTAACCACAATAAAAAATAAAAATAAATACACAAAAACAAAACCTCTCAACTACTGAATAGCTAGTAGGGGGATGAAAAATGTAAGAGAGCAATAATTGCCCAAGGTTTCCCTCCTCAGTCATTTATTTCAGAAAACATGTAGGTAGGGTCATTTCTTCATTCACTTGTCCTGCCTCAGCCTCTCCTGACCCCTCTGAAGGTCAAGTGTGTGCTGCTGTTGGGCTCCCTCCAGCTCAGCCCAGCAGCAAACACAAATCCGTCCACATCCAACACAAACCCATGGTCGCATGGCTCTAAATGACAATGCACAGCTTCTTCCACTCCTTCCACAGAGTCATTACCAAATCACACTTTGTAAGTCAATGAGACTTACATGCTGGAGAGTGAAAGATATTCTGCACAAACAAGGTCTAATAACCCAAGTGACCACAAATAAATGTGGGTCGTTTAGTGAAAGAATAAAATTATCATAATGTCGGTAGAAATACAAATAGTAAAATCCATTCTGATGAGGTCTCAGATGAAGATCGTGCTATTGATAGCTTTGAAAGGGGGAGAAATCCTTGTTTCAAAGTGGCAAATCCAAAACAAATCAAAACGAAACTTTGCAGACTTGTGTTCATGTCCTAGTGTTTTGTGGAAGATAAACTTGCAAGTGATAATCAAATATTTGGCTGAGAAAATTTCTAAGCAAAGTGTTAAAGGGGCCACCTAATTTCTCTTGACTACCAATTAGGAAAAGGAGGGAAGCGAAAAATTATTTAAAGACGGAATCATTAATTAAAAGAGTAGTAGAACTTTAAAATTTGAAATATTCTTAGCCTATCTGTATTGTAACCAAACTACCATTTAATGAGGAGATTAGTATGTGTTAGCTATTTCAACAGAATTCAGAATCTGTAGATTAAGACAATAAAATAATGATCCAGAAGGTAATGGAGAAATCACTATTACTGCCCCACAAATCACAGGCCCAGAATACAAGAACCTTAGGGCGTGAGTGGTTTCAAAAGTAGGAGTGCCATGGCCTGGGGAACTTCTGAGTTCTTGGACCTGCTGTCTCATATCACAGACTCCACTTCCTGTACCCTCTGGCATCGAGGTCTTTGGCCACCTCAAGTGTGGCTCCAGCAGCTTCATCCAGCAGTGCTGTGGAGGGCATGGCTTCCTCCACCTAGATTTCAAAGAACAGGAGCTCTAAGCAGAGCTGAAGACCTAGGACCTAAGCCAGCTCCAGAGATCCACAGGGAGCCCAATTCTCCAACTGTCTTGGGGAAAAGGCCCCAAACCTGTGGGGGCAGGGCTGCCTGAAACTTTAGGAATCCAACTGTTGCCTGTAAACGCTGTGCAGGCCTGATGTCAGTGTGTCCGGAAGGCAGGACCTCTGCCCCAGGATGTCTAGAAGGCAAGAAATCTGCCCCACTGGGCCTGGAGGTCAGAGTGCCAAGACAAAGAGGATTATACTCAAGCCTTAAGGGCTAATGTAATTTGCTACATTGGTTTTTGAACTTGCTTCAAACTTCTTCCTATTTTTTTTCTCCGTATGTCTCCATTTTTGATTAGATTTTTTTTTTTATCAAATGCCTATCCCACCATTGTATTTGGAAAGCACATTAAATAGGTTTTGGAACCAATTCCAACACGTGTGGGATTGCTACCAAAATTATTGTTTCAATGAACAATAATTGAACATCAGCTGGGTTTTCTACAATTCACCTCAATTTATCTCAGTTCTGACTCTAACTGGAGATAGCATCAGATGCCACAGGTTAAAGCTTCCGTTTTTGAGATTGCTTCCCTACCCCCGGTTTATACACAAATAGCAAACCCAGGATGTCACCTGTGCTTCTGATAGGCTGACAATACCAAATTAGAAGTTTCTGTGACTTCTTCCTTGGGTCTGCTTCATTTGCTAGAGTAGCTCACAGAACTTAGAGAACATTTCACTTAATAGAGTACAGCTGATTATAAAAGGGTATGACTCAGGAAGAGCCAGAGCAACAGCTCATTTTTCTCAAATCTTCCCAGGAAGAACTTACCTGATGGGTCTCTGAGGATGACACAAATGAAAGGGAGCCTCCTAAACTGAGGCTCCCAGGCACTTGGCACTATCCTGTTATTTATACTCAGCCTCCAGCATTCGCCAAAATTGCCCTGTTAGCGGATCCTGGGGAAGACCCTCTGAATTCGTTCTCTCTCCAGATTTCCAGGTGACAGTTTGCCCTGTGACCTCAGTTGTCCACTGAGTCCAAGAGGTCATTTATTTTTCTTTGGTTTAGCTTATGTTATTGTAAGGACTTGAGTGGTGACTTTTAAGTTGTTTGTTGAAACTTAAGTCGTAAATCTGCTTTTCTCATATGCTTCTACTTTAAGTAATTATGTGAGTACCTAGGTAATTATTAATTTAACTTGTTCAATATTTGTTCTGAAAGACAAGAAATTAAAATACACAGAAAAATTATATAGGACATAAGTTGTTTTTAAAAGTCTATCTTGATGTTTTTTATTCAGCTTATAGAGACTGCTTTTAATGTACTAAATTATCATTAACATTAACCAATGATCAGCTTTCAGTCAACAGCAGATACTGCCTGTCTCTGGACAACATTCATGCGCTCATTAAATAATTTAACAACTATTTTACTATCATTATCTTTAGCAAGAAATCATATACTGGGTGATTGATAAATAAATATAAATATTATAATGTAGAGAAGAGTATGAATAAGTACGGGAAAAAAGATGAGATATTTCAGCAATGTATTTGTAAAAGCTTCATTGGGTTTGTTCAATCTGTTTTTCTCTTTTGTCTGTTTGGGGGTTTTTTTGTTGTTGTTGTTCTTAACAGGAATGAATTGATTGGGAATTGTGGAAACCACAGGAAATTGCAAGACAAACCTTTATATGATACAGCTCATTGACATCATGTAAGGTCAAGGGGTCTCCATGACATAACTAGCGATATATTAGGCGAGGAAAGGTCACCCTGCAGTGAGGTCCTACCTTTCAATTGTCCCTTGCTGGGCACCCAGGGCTTTCCACGCTGGTAACCTCTGGCTTATTGGTCCTACTATGCTCGCGTCCTTCTAACCGCTTGCTATAGCATGAAAGAAATGATAATGTTTTCCCAGTGCAGTTGTTCCATGGTGTATAATGGGCTGACTCTTCAACTACTAGTAAATTCAAGATCAAAAGTAGTGGCAAGCAGTGCCTGGTAAACCCTAAAATACATGTTTCAGAAGTAGAAAAAAAGGATGTAAATTATTAGAGCAAAATGATCTAAGTAAATTACCGTGTTGTAGTCTGTGTAATTCTGACCAATATGATTGAATAAATATTTTTCATCATAACTAGTCTCTAGGTAAGTAATTTAATAATTATGAGGGAGACCCCCAAAACCAGAATTTATTTGTAAAGAGTTGTATATTTATTCATACAAGTTTAAAGGTCACCTTCAATGTATTCTGTATTTGATGCAATACACCTATTGAGACATTTTTCCCACTGTTCAAAAGTTATTGAACTTGTTGATTTTGACACCTTTTAGTGGTTCTGCTGTTTTTTATTTAATCTCTTCCACATCAGGAAAACTTTCCCTTTTGAGGATTTTTCTTTGGGGAAACAAACAAACAAAAAACGTCACTAGGGTAAGATCAGGTGAATAGGGAAGGTAAAGCATGGAGGTCATGCCGTTTTTGGTCAAAAACTGCTGAACACACAACTTAGTGTGGGTAGGTGTGCTCGTGAATCACCCATGATGGAACAGGCAAGCATGTTGGAAAGAGTCTTCAAAAAAATATTCACTGAACCTGAACACAGCTTCTCACAATGCACCTAGCAGGGAAGCCTGTACTACAAGGGGCTCACCCTCCAGAAGATAAATGAGTTTTTTCAATCCCCTCTCATATTATTACATGTACTTATAAATAAAATATTGTAACATGTACTAATAATTTCACCATGAAAAAGTGTCTTAATCCAGAAATAGTCATATACCTTAAAACTATATTTATAATACAAACATAATAACTTAAAAAATAGAACCTTCTACATTTCGAAATGCATACCATCTTACAATGTATTAAACTTTGAGGCACATGTAAAAATAAGAATGTGTGTGAGCCTCTTTCTGATTGGGTACTAATAGAGCAGCTGGTTTGTATTTCCTAATTAAAATGGCTTTATAAAATTTATTTAAGTTTTAAAAATGAACATGAAATATCAGTACATGTTTATTGTTTTGTAGTTTAACTCATGTTTAGGGTTTTTTATATTCCTACTGCTTATGGAATAATTATTGGGTTTATGGAAAGATTCAACAGAGCCAGTGAGTAAACAGTGACTATTATGTAATGTTTATGAGGATGTTAGTGTGGTTTGTAAAACATCATACACTCATAGATTGAGGGATGCAAGCCTATTATTTTAAATACAGAAGATCTTCACCATGTGCAACTGTTACATAACAAAATGTATTTTAATTTCAAGACTAAAATGGCAATTCCATTTTAGTTAATATATCTTTCAATGACTGTATAGTTCATGCACCATGTGTCAAACATTAACTCCTGACACTGATTATTAAAGTAAGGTATTACATGCAGTTACATTTAATTATTCATTATCTCTGTAACATGTAATAAGCAAACTTCCAGTATAATTAGAAACACAGTGACATCTAAAGAAAACTATTTAAAATCTCAACAGCAATTACAATATTCTATAGGCTTTTCTACACTTAGAGTGAGGATATTTTTAGTCATTTCCTGATTGCCATTAGAAATAGATGAATTCTCTGTTTTTATAAAATCATAATGTGAATGAATCACCACCTTCCATCAAAAAATGTTTTCCTGCTATAGAATTAATTGGAAATATTTGACATGATTCATAATAATAAACTTTGTAATGTTATTTATTCTAAAGATAAGTCACCTTTTCTGTACATGAACATCATACACAGTTCTTAACAAACCCACACTTGCTAATATGACCTAATATCCTTTGCTTCTTTTAATAACACTCTATTTCACCCTCCTGACACATGTGCTCTTTCTGAAAGTGAAACGTGAGCACTATGATGAGAAATTAATACTCTACACAATAAACACCAAAATTTCATCTCAATATTATAGTATAAGCAAACATCTTTTTATAGGTTGGAAGAAAGTTATGAGTATAAGGTCTATGGTATTGATTCATTATTTTTATATTCAGGACCAAGTTTACTCCTAGAAGTAAAGTAACTATTTATTCAACAACTACATTGTAGTGTCCAATTTATACAGCATTATTGGTTAGATCAAGATCTTACCTTTTGTTCTGAAATCCAAATAATGCCTTGAACGTTCTTCTCTTAGGCAAGTCTTTAAACCACAACTTTGACATTAATTATTTTCCTTGTCTTAACTCTCTCAAATAAATGCTTAACAACAATAAGCTCTAGCACTTTTAAGACTCATGTTTGTGTTCTGCAGAGAAAACCACATTTTACTGACATTAGGGAAAAAGCTAACAAGTAACATTTAGAATATAACAAGGAAAGCAATTAATTTACTTGTGCTTTAATAAGGGAATCTTTGTCATTCATTGGGCTATTACCTGGCTTCTTTTGGGGAGAAGAAATGCATGTTGTGAATGTAAACTTGGCATCTTCTCTATCTGGACACCAGTCAATGGAAGCCAGATGACAATGTCCTTCATCTCAGTACAAACTCACCATTTATTTTTTATTTTCCTCTCTCATGTTGCCTCTCTGTAACAGTGAGGAAACTTTCATATAAAAACAAAACAAAACAAACACTTTTGAATTTTAAAATGTCCTTCAACAAGCACTTTACAAATGAGGATCTGAAGTGCCCAAAGACTGTGAGTTATGTTTTGTGACTTTATATAGCTAGAAAACTACTGTGTGGAAGCCCAACATTTTGACTTTGAGTATGAAAAATCTTAGCCAGTAAATAATATAATTTGGTTTTGGTTTGCTGGTTAGAAAAATTTGTTGGAAAAAACAAGTTTTGTTATATTGAGTTTTTATCTAAAATAAATAAATAAACATTGATTTTTTTTAAAGTAAAAGCAGTGGTAAAAAAGTCCACAAACCTGTATTTAGAAGGCCAGGTTTTTTATGTCCTATTTCTTTAATTATTTGGGGAAACTTAATACTCAGAAATTTCCTGGAAAATATATGATAATTCTAGGGGAATGATTGAATATCTTCTCATTTTGTTCAGGATTAAAATGCATTGGTCCAATTATAGGTGAGAAAAAACAAAGAGATCAAAATATAACCAGAGACATGGAAATAAAGAACAAGCTGACAGTAACCAGAGGGGAGGGGAGAGGGGGATAATGGGGCAAAGAAAGGGAAAGGTCAACAAGGAACATATATAAAGGACCCATGGACAAAGACAACAGGGCATTGAATGTGGGAGGTGGATGTGGGTAGGGTGGGGGAGAGAAAGGGGGTGAAATGGAGACAACTGTAATTGCACAACAATAAAAAAAAGAAAATACACTGTTATTACAGACTTCTATTAAAATGGGTTGATGTTGCCCTGGTTGGTGTAGTTCAGTAGATTGAGTGCTGGCCTGCGAACCAAAGGGTTGCTGGTTGGATTCCCAGTCAGGGCACATGCCTGGATTGCCAGCCAGGTCCCCGGTAGGGGGCATGCTAGAGGCAACTGCACATTGAAGGTTCTCTCCCTCTCTTTCTCCTTCCCTTCCCCTCTGTCTAAAAATAAGTAAATAACATATTTTTAAAAGATGAGTTGATGTTGCAAAGGTGATATCAAATGTTACTTTAAATTAGCCAATTTCACATAGTATTTATTTCTTGAGTTTAAGATGCATTAGTATACAATTACAGGTAGATTGCCAGCTGTGTGATATTTAATAGAAATTAACAAAACATTAAAATTTTGTTTATCATTACAGAAACTTTCCCCCTCAATTCTTATGTTACATACAAGAAACATAAATAGGGTTATTTAGAAATGCTATGAAGCTGTCAGTATGTCACTTCTTAAGAACATGAAATTTCCATTTTTAAAAAGGTAGATGCTTAACTCACTTGAAGGGGGAAAATAGTGCAGTTTCATGATTAATGGCACATTCAGTTCATGAATAATACAGAAAATGAAAGTTGTTTCTCTTCTTTTATACCCATTTTCTCCACAATAGTTCTAATCTTAAAATAATCTTCCTATAAATCTATTATGGTATCAATATGTTTTATTAAAGGTGAGAAGGGACAGGTTAATACTCCAATGATGATTTAGTGAGTCTTTAATTACCTTCAAATTTCATACTACTGTCATCAAATTATGCCAGCAATTTAAATACCATCTCCACCTACTACAAAATAAACACTACTCATGCAAAATAAATAGTGATTCTAATTATAATCTTATATTTAGATTTTAAAAAGATCTTAAGCACAGGAATGTGCATGCCCTACAGTTGAAAGCTCAGTTCTGTTCAAAGTAGGCTGACATGAAATTCTAAATTTTATTCTCCCTCTATTCCTTGCAAAAGCTTACTGCATTAATGAACTTGAAATTGCCTCCATATTAAGGATATTCACTTTTTCCACTTGGAAAAGTTTAGACTCTCAAACTGTAGCCATTGAAAGTTTGCTAATGACATTGCCTTACAAGCCTGTACAACGCACCCACACACTCCTGTGTGAGCACACAAACTGGGCATTGATCTCCCAGAATGCATCAGGGACAGAAAAGTTTGCGACAAAATAACGGGTAAGTTGTTTAAACTTTGATGGTGTTCGCATGTTTGTTTTTAATTTAATTTTACTCAGTCCTTTTAATGTTGCTATTAAATAAGTATCGGGCTCATTTAACCACCACAACTGATGATTTCAGTGTAGGGAACAAGCTGCCCTTATCAGTCTTGTTATTTCAATATACTGACTTTGATACCAGTGCTCATGAGGTTACCCTGCCTTCTTTGAACCCATTAACAAGGCCTCATTACGGCTGCCCCATATCTATGTCCTGCAAGGGCTCCACAGTCCGCACTGTTGGTGCAGGCAATTATTCATTCTTCCAAAAGCGAAATGCCATTAGGTTCTGTTCTGATAGCTGCCTTTTGCTAAATGTGAAAAATTCTCTCCAAGGGCGAGTTTATTTGTGTTTCTGTAGAAAACATAAAATTGCACATTGCAGCATCCATTATGGGAGCTGCAAAATATTGCCTTCATTTGGGTTTTAATAGAAGGTAAGATTACTTAAAAATTAAATTATTTTAATCATCAAACAATACAGACAATAACATTCAATTTTTCTGTGTAACCATCAGAAAATGGGCTTTAGTCCATATGAAAGTTTGTCTCTATTGACAAAGTGGGAGTTCGGAAAAGACAATCAGCATCTCAATTTCAAATAAATACCAACAATTTAACATTGTTTCTTTCCTGTAATTATCTAGTTTTACTCGGCTTTCTCAGATTGACCAGGACCTCTACTGGTAATAGTAGCAGGACACTTATAGTAGGGCTCCGATTGGCAAAACAGAGATTACTGTTTGTTTCATTATACTTTTGTTCACAAATTATTTAGAAGGAATGATAATCTCCCACTGCTATTCATACACATAAGGGATTTATTCACGTATGTTGTAGTTATTGAATATTGATTATGAACAGTTTGACAAGCACTTGGTTCATATTCTGGCTGTAGTCCCTTTACTGAATATTATCTGGTCCACACAGAACAGTTGCCATTACTTGCCTGCATCTATCAACTATTCTTCTGTGAAATTCCAGTGCCGATACAGGCAGGACTCTACCGTTTACCTCAAAGAACTCATCTATTTTGCTCAGTGCAACTTTGCTTCCAAGCAGCAGATTTCTCATTGACGAATTCAATGTTAAATGGTTTGAGCATAACCTTGAAGTGAATTCTTTCTTCCCTTGTACTCAATTACCCTCTTTGAGCTTTTCATAAAGAAAAGGACTGTGCAATGCCACACCGTCAGTGCAGCCAAAACCAAAGTGATAGAAGTAAGAAACGCTCTAGGGAATACCGCAAATGCAATTTCTGCTTCTTACTAGGAAGTGGAGAACCAGCCACAGTCTGATAGAAGCCCTTGGCTTTCTGGACAATCCACTTACACTGTGATAAGCACTGCCATGAAGTTAATATCATTTCTCTGAAGCAGACCTTTTCATACAGTTAACTATGTGTAAAATTGTCTTTCTTTTCTTTCTTATTTGACATATATCCCAAATTTATAACCAGTCTGCCATGTACTTTCACTAAACAGACTGGTATTCCTTTTAGTATTTGATTTATGATCACTTGAAAAAGAGATATGCCTGTAATATTTTATTGTATATATCTCCTTGATATATTTTTGCTACTTTCTAATTCTGATGAGCTTTCTAGTTTTAAATTCATTTTTCTTAACATTTGTCTCTTTCTAAAATGTAAAGTGATTTATCTGGTTTATTTTTTCCACGCATACTCCTTTAGAGTTCATCTATTCTGCTCTGTAGAGCACCATTTTTATTATCTATAGGGAGTAATGTACTCTTCACTATATATTGGAATGGCCAGCACCTTATATACACAATCACAGTGATACTCCCCATGTTTCTCTTCAGCATGTTATAATAACATTGTTATTGATAAATCTACTTTGGGATTCTTACTACACTATAGGGTAAATTGACCTCATCATTCATGATAGAAGGTCATTATTGAAATACTTATTTTAAATATTATTTTTAAAAATAAGCCATCTACGCACAGGCTAGCCAAGGATACAAACTGTATTATATGTTAAGCTAAAAATGGAGATAAAATTTATTAATAGTGATGATTGTGTTTAGTTTTAATATTGGTAACCATTTAATGGCATAATTAAAGTGAGATCTCTATAGATGTATGAGACACACAATTTCTGTTTGTGTCTTATATAGCTATGCTTAGAAAAATGGAGAATATAGCATTGGAATTAGTCCAGCCGCCTATTGGCTTGCTGAGATGTGTCACAGTTTCTGTTGTGCCATATACAAACAATACAGTTTGGGGCTGAGAGACTTGGATTTGAATTCTTGTTCTGTTGCTGCCTAAATATATGGTCAATTTAAACTCTGGAGTTCAAAATTCCCACATAGAAAATGTGGGTAAAAATATGGTAATATAATTAAGAGTGCCTTCACTGGCAAAAAAAAAAAAAAAAGAAGGAAAGAAAATGATTGTCTTATAGTATAAAAAGATTTGATGTAAGTGGTTCCAGATTTTAATTCTGTGACTCTTGTTTTATCAAGGACTCAATTTGCCTTCATTTTTTATGACAATATTTTAATATTCTAACTGGTCTAGTAATCTTCATTCTTCCAAGACAGTGCAGTAATTCTAGAAGCCAGTCTTTTACTTCACTGCTTTGAGGTTAAGAAACCCTTCCCATGAGCCCTCTAGAAAATGTCTAATGATTTCTCTCCTTGCAGAATTGCACCACAAATTTCATGTTTAATCCACTCTTTGGCAATTGTTCTGAAAGAACAATAGTTAGCTAAGGTCAGTGAGGAGTTAGTGTGATGGGTATTCAATTAAACTAGGATCTCTGATGGTGGAAAGGAAGCAGGACTAGACTAGGCAGATATTTAGAGCATATTGTACAAATATACAAGCCTTGTTGTATTGTCCAAGTTAATATGAGTACATATGTAAATCACCTAGCATTGTAGTTGACACAAAGTAGGTGTTCAAAACAAGGGGGACTGAAATCACTGCATTCTACCCCAATATATTGAGCTTTCACTATATTTCAGATACCCTGAGGGCCTCTAAGAATATAAGGGTATTTCACACATTTGCTGACATCAAATATCTGATCATGGGAAAACCAGAAAATGCAGTAAATAAAACATGCAAGCAAATGAACAGCCTTACAAATCAAGTGTTCTGATAGAGGGGAACCTATACTGAAATGAAAGTAAAAGATTCCTAGTCATAGATTTGGATTGGAGAGTGGGAGGCAAGCTGGAGTCACACTGGATTTAATGCAATACTGGAGTAATTTATTCTTAAAATATGAGTTATCATTAGCTAGGAGAGAAAAATAGACAGGATTTCCCAAGGAATGTACACAGATAGGTACGTATTAGGAGAGAAAAGCAATCGTAGATGTATTGCTCTCTGTTTTCCGTTGCACATGTAAGTAGTAGATAAGGACATCAGTGTCTGGGGAAGAGATTCTTACTTTTAAATTGTACAGTTTATGCTGCATGATTTTGAAACGCCAGTCATTTACCTGTCATTACCTGGTGCTAGTTACAATATTGTGACAAAATGACAGAATATTTGCTTTAGCCCTGTTTTACCAGCTGAATATTGATAGTTGAGGTAACATTGGTCTCCTCTTCAGGCACCAATGTCTTAACACTTGGATTATGGCTATTATAGTATGATAGATTATTTGATTGCTTTACTCTTGGCTGTAGCAATTTTTTTCATGGAGTTCTTCATAAGGCCAAATCAGTCTTAGACAAGTAGACACTTCCCTTTCAAAGGGCTACAACCACTTAAATGTTTTAATTTTCTTTAATCTCTGCTTTTGAACATGCTTTTTATAATCTCCCCCCCCCTGCATGTTTTTGTTGTTAGACAAGCTATAACCATTTCTGGAAACTTTTAGATTTAAAAAAGTTACAATAAAACTAATGTTTAAAATTAAAATTTCTCACCCACTTAAATATTCAGCTCCTCTAAGTTCAGGGAGGTCTTAAACCTTAGGAAACACCTAGTGAAAATATGTGTGGATTCACTTTCCTTTCATCACAATTTCCTCTTCTATATGCTTTCAACCTGTGGAGCATTTGGGATTCAGGGGAGGAGTTATAAAAGCAGAGCAAAATTCACACCTAATTTGTACCTCTTGGCTGTTAACGCTCACTGTGATGATACCCTCTAATGTGGCTAAACACTTGGGTTCTTGTTGCACATGTGTATAAGTATTTTGAAAAACCTCATATGAGCGTCTCCTTACTTACTATAGCTTTACTTATTCACCTCTTCTAACCTCCCACTTCTGTGATCCAACTGCTGGAGAAGCCACCTCTTAATAGCCAGATTTCTTAATGGCTTGCCTTAATGGCTAACTTGTTCAGTAACCAATGCATTTATATTATGTGAAGTTCTACATAATGTTCATGTAATATATTATAATATATACAATTTATTGTAAGGAATTGGCTCCCACAATTTTGGAGGCTGAAATATCCCACAGTCTGCATTGGCAAACTGGAGACCCAGGAAAGGGTCTCATTCCAGTTCAAGTCTGTCTCAAAGCAGGAGAAGATGGATATCCCAGCTCTAAGGCAAAATGTTTCCTATTTCTGAGCCTTTTTGTTCTATTCAGGTCTTCAGTTGAGTATATGAGGGACACCCAAGTTCGGGAGGGCAATCTGCTCCACTTACTCTGTTGATTCAAATGTTAATCCAAAAATGTTCTCACAGACACACTCAGAATAATGTTGGACCAAATATCTGGGCACCCTGGAGCCCAGTGAAATTGACACATAAAATAAACCATCTCAGAATTCTTTTCTTGCTGAATGGTAGTAGGAAAATCAAGAGTTTTTCAGTCTTACCTTCCATCTCCTTTAATATGTCTTATTTTTCTTTTCAAATAATCATAAAAAAAGGACAATCAATTCCACTATATAAACCCAAATACCAAACTGCAAAATGAGATAGTTGTCTCTGCTTTGTATAATCATTCTCATCTTCATCAGGGATTTTCTTGAGGTCTTCCTCATATTAGTAATGAAAATACCATTAATTTGTATGTGATGACATCTTGATAACTCTACTTAGAACAACAAGGAAATGTGTCTACTCTCTAGTTATATTTTGAGCTTTGAGGCAACACTACAATGGGTATTATTTCAACATCCTACCCTTCTTCAGTAATAGGATCACACACTAACATTCTTTGTCATGTAACTTGGGTGGGACATAATTCCCCAGCTTTAAACTCAAAATTCAGCTATGCAACTTGCTCTTGGGATGGTTATTAAAGAAGTAAGCTCAGGAGGGGTAAAGAGCCTGAGGTGGTATTACTCCTTACATTTGCTGGCATGTTTGATGTGTTTCATAATAAGTTGTGTTAATGCTTTACACAGTGTCAGGTAAGCACTAAAAAACAGAAGGGGAAAAAGAAGAAAGAAGGAGGAGGAGGAAGTGGAAGACAAGGAGGTAGAGAAGGAGGGGTGGGAGGGTCAGGAAGAGGAGGGGTAGAAGGGGTAGCTGAGGGGCAGGAGGAGGAGAAGGAAGGAGAAGGAGAAGAAAGGAAGAAGAAGAAAGTTCAGGCCAGAAAAATTATGTTTGCACTGCTGAACATATTCCAGAACATCTAAAGTCTGAAATATATTCCTGGCATAGTCTGCTTTCTCAGGACAGGAAGAAAGACTCATGGAACAGAATAATACTGCTCCATCTGAGCAAAATCTAGATAGGAATACTAGGTAATCTGCCCCCTCCCCGGCCCCCGCTCCAGCACCAATAAGTCCCTGGACATATGTGAAAATACCACAGTACTCAGCAGAGCCACCGAAACCCAATCTGGACCAACAGACCCTCAACTGATCTGAAAATGAATGAGAACAAATGATTATTGGTATTAAATAGTGACTTGGAATGTTTTTTTTTCTTGTTTCTTTTGTTTTTGTCACAACATTTTTGTGACTGTAGCAAACATGAGAATTTAGTCCCAATTATCAGGTCATAGGAAAAGATCTAATTTAGCATCCTGTTATACTCAGTTAAAAAGTGAAAAATATGATAAATATCTAGTACTACTTTCTTTTTAGTTTCTCACATATATGCTTACTTAAGAAGTAAGAACATAATGACAAAAATGGTTGAATATTTTATTTTTTAGTCAAACATGTTCTTGCCATCAAATTAATTTGGCCTTTTACTAATTTTTATTTTATTATGGAATTTCTTCAAGCATCTTTTTATATGAGCATGCATTTAAATCAATCCACTATTTAGATTTTTATTTTCTAAGCAAAAATCTCTGCAGTCAGAACCTTCACCTTTGTGTAGTTTACTTATTATTCCAGCATTATACTTTATTTTTTGGTTTGTTTTTTTCATTTAAGTGTTACATTTATTATTTTTTAATTTCACATATTGGTATTGTATATAATATTGAACATATTTGGATAGACATTTTTCCCTATTAGTAATTTTCAATTGAAAAGATTTAGATAAATTCTTTAAGCAACACTTACAAGTAAAATACATAATTAACATTAATAAGGTTATTAAAGAGGAAAAATATGTTAACCAGGAAAACAATATTGCATTCAAAAAAAATAATGTTTTTTATTGTGTTTTACCCATTTTGCAGTTTTTCTTGAGGGCAAAGGTTTTTTTTTTATTTTTTAGTTGTATAGAAATTGAGATAAATACTGCAGAAGAATTTTGGCTTTGTAAAGTAAATTAACCTCTATTTGTGGCTCCTGTTTTATTTCTGAAATTCTGAGACATTTTAAATAGAACACACATTACTTGGATTTTTTCCTCAAAATTATTTTGAAAATGTGTTTCTTTTATGCCTCATCAATGTAAAATATAATTTTTTGATATCATAATGGATAAAATAAATTTTTGATTTTCTTCATAGGTAAATATGTGGAGTCTTTACATTGGAATATTGAAAACTATTATGAAATGATACTTAAAAGTGCAAGCATACCATATAGATTTAAATATATGTTTATCATGGATGATTATGGAATTATATTTGGAAATTAAATAAAAAAGAAACTCATGTTCAAGTGAAATGGAAATCTATTCAAGTGGCAACATATAAATTTTACCAATGATAAAATAAAAATCAATTTCTTTTTTAAAAAATATTTTATTTATTTATTTTTAGAGAGAAGGGAAGGGAGAGAGAAAGAGAGGGAGAGAAACATCAATGTGTGGCTGGCTTTCACACAACCCCTACTGGGGACCTGGCCTGCAACCTAGGCATGTGCCCTGACTGGGAACCCAACCTGTGACCCTTTGGTTCAGGCCCAAGCTCAATCTGCAGAGCTACACCAGCCAGGGCTAAAAATCAATTTCTTACAACATGCAAATTACTGAAACTAAGCCAATATTAAGTTGTCTGTATTTATTACATAAATTGAACTTGTAATTAGGAAATTCTCCTAAAGATACATGTGCAGATACAGATACTTGTACCAAAGATTTCTACTAAAAATTTACAAAATAACACCAATTCTACACAATCTTTTCTAGAAAATAAAAAAACAAAATATTTCCCAATTAATTTTATAAATCCAATATTATCCTGATTCCAAAATCAGAGAAATTCAAAAACAAACAAAAATAGAAACGTAAAAACTACAGACTAGCATTCTTCATCTATGTTGATGGAAAAATGCTCAAAAATGTACTGTCAATAAAATTCAGCAGTACATAAATAACTATGTACTGTAACTCAGTGGGTTTTATTCCAGAGATGCAAGGGGAGTTCAGTATTTAAAAATCAGTTAATATAATTTACCACATAATAAGCTAAATTAGATAAGACCTAATTATATCAATTGATATCAAAAAGAGATTTGACAAAATTGACACCCAGTAGTGGTTAAAACTTTGAGTAAATTAGGAAAAGAAAGAAATTTCCTCAGTTCTATGAATTACATTGACTAAAACTAAAGATACTATATTTAATAATCAATGACTGACAGTTTTTTATCTGGGGATATTTGTTGTCAACTCTCTTACTCTATAGAGTCCTGGAAGTTATAGACTAAATATTAAGGCAAAATATAGTATATGTATTAAATTCCAGAAAATGAACACAAAAATTTTAAAAACTGCTAAGTAAGCTGAAGTCAATATGCAAAACCAGCTATATTTACATATATATTAGCAATGAGTATGTGGAAACCTGAATTAAAATCATAACAATTACAATTGCATCAGAAGATGCAATACTTAGACATAAACATAACAAAAGATGTACAGTTTTTATATGCTGAAAACTACAAAATGCAAATGAAAGAAATCATGATCTAAATAATTGTATATGATACTCCATGTTTGTGGATTAAAAGACTTAACACAGTAAAGATTCCATTTCTCCCAAGTCGATGTGCAATTATTAAAAAAGGAAAATATAACAGCATATTCCCATATTTAAATAAATAAAACAAAACAAATAAATGGTTTTATTTTAGAATTGAGTAGAAATTGGTCATTTCTGAAAAATCTAGGCATGACTTTACCATACAACACAACAACTGTACTCCTGGCATTAACCTAGAGAAATGAAAACATATATTCACACCCCAAACTGTGCCTGAATGTTCACAGTAGATTTATTTACAGCAGCCCCAAATATAATCTGTTCAGATGTTTTTCAACAAATACATGATTAAATGAACTGATACATCTATATCATGCAATACTAACAGGCAATAAAAAGGAAGTACAGTCTACACAAAACTTGGGTGGATCTCTAGAGAATTATGTTGAGTGACAAAAGTCTGTTCTAAAATGTTACACCATTTAAGAATTTATTCATATGACATTCTCTACTTCCCTGCCCCCTTGCGCTAAGGTGAAGGTGGCTTTTACGTACTCTCTTGGAGCAAAAAAGAGCAGTGAGCTTTCTTATTGCATACCAACCTAAGGGAAAGGTGGTGTGCCCCAGAAGATGGGGCTGGAAGAGTAAGGTGATAATTCTTGGCCCTACACTGCAGTCATTCCCCTCAGGTGGCAGCTCCTGCCTCAATGGAGGGAGGCATCTGGGAGTGTTCACAAAGCGGAAGGGGAACACTTGGGTGGAGGGGTGAGGAAAGGGTTGGGGTGGCCAATACTGCCCCTGATACCTGCTCAGGATGATACTTTCATAAGGTTGGGGATGTAGCATTTCCCAATCCTATGGCTGGTCCTTTAAAAGTCCATCCCAAACTGTGACTCTTAGCTGTCTGCTGCTTTATCTTCTGGGCTCTTGCTTGGCCACAGTGGAATTCCTACCCTCCATCAGCAATTTCTGGACACAGATGACCTTCCAGGTGGTGCTACACTTCCAGATGGCCATTGTGCACTTTCACAGAGGCTGGCAGAAGTGGACAAAAATAAAGACTTCAGAGAAACTACTTTAGAGTAAAAACTGAGATAAGTTAAAAATAAAAAGATGAATAAATATGTACTCTGTTAATGTTAATCAATGAAAATTATATTAATATCATACAAAGCAGGTTTTAGAGTAAAATACAAAATTATCAGTGATAAAGAGAGATATTACATTACAGTAAAGTGGTTAATTTTCCAAGAATACATAAATATCCTAAAGGTATATACACCAAACAACAGTGTCGAAATATAGGATGCAAAAACTGGTAACAGTGCAAGAAGACACTGATAAATTCATTGTTATTGTTTGAGACTTTGATACCTCTCTCCTAACTGATAAATTAAGCAGGTAGAAAATCAGTAAAGATATAGTTGACCCGAAAAACATCATCAATCAGTTTCACCTAATTGACATTGATAGACTATCCAACAGTGGAATCCACCTTCTTATCAACTTCACATTGAACATTTACTTAGATAAATCATATCTGGACTATCAAACATACTTCAAGAAATTTAAAAGAATGGAAATCATGCAAAGTATGTTCTCAGACCAAAATGTAATTAAACTAGAAATTAATTACAGAAAGACAGCTGTAAAATCCCCAAATATTTGAAGATTAAAGAACACAATTCTAAAAGACAAATGGATCATAGAAGTCTCAAGAGAAATTAAGTATTTTGAACTTATTAAAAATCAAAACACAACTGATCACAAGGTGTGAGATGCATTGAAAACAGTAAATAGTGGGAAATTTAGAATATGTAATGAATTTATTAAAAAAAGATGAAGGATCTAAAATTAAGCTTCCACTTTGAGAAATTAGGGAAAAAACAGTTTAACCCTATTCAAGTAGGGGAAAAGAAATACAAGAGAGTAAAGTTGAAAGTGAGACACGTTTTCTCTAATCTGGGTCAATACAATGAAGTTTCTCATGGTTGTGAAACAGGCACTGAGAGACTGAGACACTTGACTTCCCTTTCACTATGAGAGCTGGAGAAACATGACTGGTCATAGAATGTGCATAGTGAAACACAGAACTCTCTCAGAGGTGCTTCAGGAAGTTAAGAATGCACCTTGAGAGCTTCCAGGTCCAGGTTCCTATTCCATTTGAGGTTCCACTAAATACTTGCTTTTGAATTCCCTGAGATTCCATGTAATTCCATCTAAGAACCTTGTAGAATTTTACTTACACTATTTCAAGTTTATTTGTATTGTTTGCAAACAAGAGATGGAATGACTAGACAATGCTAAGCAGTGTATATTAAAAAAAATTTATCTTGAACACGAACTTCACTTTTTTTCTTATAAGCACCAGAAGGTATACATTGGTTTGGAATATTTGGCATCACCAAATGCTCATATTCTTTTCCTTATTTTAAACCAAATGCTCATTAGTATTATTTTTGTTACCTTAAACCAAAAGCTTATATTATTTTAAAAAATATCCATAATTGGAAAGTAAGAACATAGATTTGGAGTGTGTATATATATAGTGTGTGTGTGTGTGTGTGAGACATTCTTTATTTACCTGACAATATGGCTCAAATTTATTTTTTGATATTTGTCATAAAATAATTAGTAACTTACACAGTGATATTCAGAAAAAAATTTCACTGGAATCTCAGAGATCTATATTGATGATATATTTTTCTCTCTGTTGTATATCCAAAAATATTTATAGCACTAAACAGTTTCAACTTATTTCTTGGTGCTGATAGTGATTAAATTTATTTTTGCATGTGATTATTTGTCAAATCACATATATCAATATGCAAATAAATATATACACACATGCATATATTCATGTATCATTTTATTTTTTATTCTGAGTCTTTTTAAACTTAAGTGTAAGGTCCTTTGCAGCCCTCTGAAATTATAAATTTGTGATGTTTTGAACAAAATCTTTAGAGCTGTATATTACTATCATTTTGAAAGGCAAGTACAAAGTACAACACAGGCTAGGGACAACCTATATCTTCAAATAATACCTTTCACTACAGTGTACAGAGGTTTCAGAGCCTTACGAAAAAAAGCCATTAGCATGACATGTATTCTTGATTACTTTTGTTTAAACAAATGCTTTGAGAGCATCCCATTTTGTGTTCTGGCCAATTCGTTGATTAGCTTAGAGTTAATCAGCTCTATCTTCCTTCTCTTACTAAAGTAAAATTGTTTTGAAGTTCCTTTTCTATAAAGGACATTGGTATCAGGGCAGTTCATTTTCTCTTGGGATGCTCTTGCAATTTTGCTGTGCTAAATGCTTCCACTAAGCACTTAGTGAAGGCTGAGGTCACCTCTCTTGTTAAAGAAGAAAAATTGCAACGCTTTAACTCAAAGTTTCCCAAAGTGCAGTGTAAATTGTAATTACAATTAGAATTAATTCTTGAAATGATATAGAGGTTTTATCCTTGTTAACTATTCCTATTGTTTAGTTAGGTAAATATTAATTTGAAGCAATATATTATGACCCAAAGGATATTCGGTTTATCCCACAATGTCTTATAAAACAGTGATATAGTATAGAGGAATCACGTTTCTTTCTGGTGGGGAGAGATAATGCCATGTTTCTGGTAAAGACATCTTCTGTGCAAGTAGGTGTAAACTCATTGCTAGTGTGAGGGTTCTCAGTAATTGATAGTGTCATACTAAGTAGGAAAGTTAATGCCATTGTTGATAGCTCCAAATAGCAGCACCACTATCGTAGGTGGTTAAAATGTTCTTTTAAATTTATGAAATCTATATCTTGCTTAGTGTTCCGCATAGATGAGTTTTATTAAAGTTTAATATTCCTAAATTCATATGTTGATTTAATCACATGGCAGTTGCTTTTTTGAGAATGACTTTTAATTTCTAAACCTTCATGTCTTAGTAATGATTAAATAAGACACTGCAAAATAACCGCAGTGCAGTACATAGTAATGAATTAGTTTTATTTAACTTTGACGCCTACAGACATTAAGATATGTAGAGGCTAAGGCTGCTCTTTTTTTTGGCAAGAAAGAGATTCTTTATAAGGTGAAGATTTTATAATTAGAAAATAATAAAGAAGAATGTCTTCCAAGGATTGAACTTTTAAATTATTATAATTATATCACATTAAATGCATATTTGTTTTAAAATAAATAATCTCTCCAACAATTGTGGATTCTTACTTGTTTGAAACAATTACAATAATATAAAAATAAATGCCTTATGGGAAAGGAGAGCTATTTAACCAGAAAATCATAGAGAAAGAAATATTGAAGTAAATAAGAGGATTTTTTAAAAGGAAATTTGACTTATAGACTTAAGCAACTTTGTCTCATTAACTATCCTGACCTGGTTGACAATAAATAAACAATTCAAGTCACTTACATCCATGTGAGCCAAGCAATATATTGTTTTTCCAGGAGAGAATGGCTTAGACATATGCGTGTGTGCATTTCTGGGCCAGTGAGAATTGCTTCTCATTTTTAGGAAATGACATTTTTACTTTACAGAGGTTTATCTTGAAATTTATCGATTTGATTTTCTTCCTTTATAAAGATAATTACATTTTTGATGCTGTATAAAAGGATTGATGGCATGAATGCTGACTTTGTTAAATTCACCAGAATAATTAATATTTCTATATGATTTCCTTATATCGTACCACTTATGTGAACAAAGGCAATCATTATTATTGGGAAAGGTAGTCTCCTGTATGCAGTCTTTCTGTGACTGGGCTGCGTAAGGATGGCCTTGGACCTGGAGCACGTCCTTACCAAGAGAAAGGAAACCCTCACAGCCTGTGTTGGGCTTACCACCTCGTGTGGAAATATCTTTTCTTGTGTCAGACTCAGTGTATCTTCCTCTTTTCTGCCTGTAGCCCTCAGGAACGTCCCCGGCTTTCTGTGCTTCATATCTCACTGGAGATGAGCTGGGATATTGCCGCTGCAGTGCACAATGGGGAGTGTGCAGCTAAATCACCTGCATTGCCTGTGCACTGGCCATGGGGACCAGATGATGCATCACAAGGGGCTGGATCTTGTGCACTCATTCTGTGCCCTTATTGTAAGTACAAGCTGTACCACTAGAGCCTGATATATGTCTTATCTGTTCTTAGGGACCCTGTGTCATGCACTGGTCTCTTTCTTAGGCATTTATTTATCTGCCTTTTAACCTTGGCTGCAAAACTTGGCCACTCAGCAAGTGGTGAAACAATTATGCACCTGTATACCTAGTCCATCACAAAAATGCTCCTATCATCTTATAGGCATGCCACCGTCAACATTACACAAAATTTTTTCAAAATTAAAGGAAAAAAGGTAACTTAGTAAAATGGTAAATAGATATCGGTACCTCACTAGCTCTGATATCACTTGCTGATCTCCATCATCAGGTAGAGTAAGTATCAACGACTTAGTGTCTGGGAAAAAAGCTGGGTTTCCACACAAACTTGCACAATGGAAATCAAACATATACCTAAAACTTGGGATCTTGAAACCTATCATGGGTCATATAACTAAGGAACACTACAGGGACCACAAATTATCATTTAAAAGCATTTTTTAAAGATGTTTTTTAGTAAGAAAAAACATTACATCAAAAGGATGATCCAAGATTAAGCAATAAACACTACTGAGGAAAGACATGGAAAATATGTGCACAAGTCCCAAAACACAATGAC
Organism: Desmodus rotundus; assembly: GCF_022682495.2. NCBI lineage: Eukaryota > Metazoa > Chordata > Mammalia > Chiroptera > Phyllostomidae > Desmodus > Desmodus rotundus. The sequence goes on along the minus strand of NC_071388.1, from coordinate 17,021,123 downwards.
TGTTTCAAAATTATTTTTCAAAAAAATTATTTTGTTTCAAAATGATTATTTTTAATAATTATTATTGTCAAATAATGGAGGGTAAAATAAAGTGGAAATAGAACTCTGAAAAAGTGATGTTGGCAATACAGTGCTTTGTATTAGATCTTTGGAAGACATTTTGTCTTTATTTCTTTATGACTCATGGGCACGGACAATGGAGGGTATTGACTATGGGAGTGGGGGTGGGATAGGGTAGGGGTGAACAATGGGCAAAACAGCTGAACACCTGTAACTGAACAACAATAAATTAAAAAAATACCTACATATTAAAAAAAAGAGAAAAAAGAAATGACCATAGGCATTTTTAATTTTAGACTTTGTCAGATCAGGCATTCAATTTAGTATTTTAGGTAACCATTAGTAAATGATAGAGTATATAATTTCTAAACCAGAAAAAAGAAACAAAAATGAACTATAATAATAATCACAAAGAATCACCCTCAATGAAACAAAAATAAGTCAGGAGAGGAAGAAATAAGAAGGGAACAGAAGTGACTGTCTTAGGTCTGATTCTACTGAAGCCCTGTGATGAATATTCTGTGAGTGATTTTTTTTTTTTAAATCAAGATGTAAGGAATGCATGGAATCAAATAAAGATGGGATTTCAAGAAAAGTCTTGCCCAGGGTATCTTCAGTGTAACTCTCCATGAGGGCTTTGAGGTGTAAGTTATGTTCAAATATATGCAGAGCTAAGGAAAGGGTTTTATATTCTTGTACCATCAGAGTTTTGGTTAAAAGTTGCACAAGTGGGTGTGAATCCCACGCTCTTCCCCAACAGGCCAAGTGTGGTCCAGCAGCCCAAGCATAGCTCTCCAACCATGAGCTACAGGAGCAAGCTGTGGACAAATCTAATGGCAGATGTAAATGCTATAAATATCTAAAGCAATCTGGCCAAGGTTACAATACCATCTGCTACAGAGACATATAAGGAAAGTAATACATAAGGATATAAGCAAAATAATAGTGTTTATATATTTTTAAACATACTGATAACAGTAAGATGCAAATGGACTAAATTATCTAGTAAGAGTAAAGGTTGCCAGATTGGGTTTAAATTAAAACCTAATTATAATGTATTTATAAGAGGAACACCTAATATATAGGAGGATATAGTAAGATTGAAAATACCTAAAAAACAGTATATACAAGTATAGCAGGACAATACTACTCTAGTAGAAGCTAATACAGCTATTAATAGCAAATTAAATTTACTTAAACCAGATTTATTATTAAAGATGAGTATGACCCTTGGACAATAATATAGAATCATTTGACTTACTAAAATATATGACAAAAATTGTCTGTTCTTATTAAATGGTCAAAAATATATGGAGCAAGTGTCACCTGTATTAAAGTTTGCCAGTCCATCTCAGTGGCAGATCATTTTCATGAATTTCTAGTGATGTAAAATATGCACATTAAAAATTACATACATTTTAAGTTAGCAAAGGAATGAACTAGGAGAAAGTGAACACTTCCATCCATACAACATCAAAGTCAAGACATAGAGCATTATAAATATTTCAAAGGCACTCTCATCTCCTGCCCAGGATTATCTCTCGTCAATGTAACTGCTATACTGACATAGTATCATCAATTCACAACACTTGCTTTACAATTATCTATAAGTGGAATTGTGTAGTATCTACTCTTCCTTTGTTTGGCTTATTTTACTCAACAATTTGTGAACTATGTCCATGTTATGGATTATAGAAACTTTATTGTTCATTTTCATTATTATGTAGTGTTCTATTACATGAACATAATACTTATTCTTTCTCCTATTAATGAGCATTCAGATATTTGCAATATTTGCCCATTAACCCATTGTGAAGAATGCCATAATTACTTCTGTACATGACTGTTATGCCTGTACACAGGCACGAGGTTGCTAGTTCATAGGGCATGGTTCACTTTTAGTGGATATATAAAACAGTTTTTCAGTGTAACCTGTGAAAATTAAAATTTGCACCAGCATTTGAGTGCACTCTTTCCTGTCCCATTCCCTTGCAAAATTTGGCATTCACAATCTTTTTATATTAATCATTCTAGTACATTTATAGTTATACCTCATTGAGGTCATTTTTCACATTTCTAGAGTGATTAAGAATATTGAGAATTTTCCTTTTAGATATTTCTTGAGGGGAAGTATCACTCAAGGATTTTATCAATTTCTATGGGATTTTTTATTTATATTTATTATCTCACTGGTTTCAAGAGTGGTTGTGCATTTTGGATAGTATACAGTTGGTTGCATGCATTTCAGATATCTTCTACTACTTTATAGATAATTTACTTTTTTTCCTTTTTTTGTTTTGATTTTTTATTTATTTTTAAAATTTTTATTGTTATTCAGTTACAGTTGTCTGCATTTTCTCCCCATCCCTCCACCCCACCCCAGCCAAACCCACCTCCCTCCCCTGCCTCCACCCTCCCCCTTGATTTTGTACATGTGTCCTTTATAGTAGTTCCTGTAATCCCCTCTCCCCACTACCCCTCCCCACACCCCTCTGGCTATTGTCTTACTTTTTAATTCCCTTTGAAAATGGCTTTGATGAACATGAATTCTGAAATTTACTGTAGTTCCATTTATTAGTTTTCTTCTTTATTGTAATACACACACATATCATTTAAAATTATTTCACTTCTCTTAGTTCATAGGGATATCTAAGTTTTCTTCTAGAAAATTTTTTTCATTCTTTATAATTTATTTAACCTGGAACTTAGTGAATATTCATTTTTTCCCTAAATGGGGTATTCACTTGACTCTTCCTTCACTGATCTGCAATGTTAATTTTGCTATAAACCAAGTGTCCATGCATGGGTGGTTCTATTTCTGAAAACAATTCTGCTCTATTGGTTTATTACCTGTACTTGAACCAATACCACACTATAGTTACATACTATTATTCTCCAGTATTGTGAATCTTCTTGCTCTTCTACTCCAAGGTTGTTTTGGCTATTAATTATCTTCACATTTCTATATCCATTTTTGTATTTGCCATACACAAACAACTGGAATTAAATTGTTTACATATATTTGGGGAAATATTTTTACAAAATTGAGATTTCTCAGTTAATGAACATTTTGTCTCCTTGTATTTTTACATTCTTTAATTTTTTAATGTGAATATTCTTAGTAGAAATATTGCACACTTTTTATTAGAGTTATGCCTATTGATTTTTGTTATTTCAAAGAGCATCACTTTTAGATTACAATTTAAATATTATACTTTATACAAATGGGATTGCTTTCTCTATATTGATTTTATATCTGGTAACTTTCTAAAATTTAACTATTTCTAATTATTTAGGTGTTTTTTGTTTGTTTTTGCATTTAAATGTTTACAATGTTATCTTAAACTACAGTTGCTGTAGCAGTCTCTTTCTCGTCCTTGGATTTTTATTTGTTTTATTACTTTATTGTACTTGGTAAAATTTAGAGTGCAGTACTGAATAAACATGACAAAGTATTTTATTTTATTTCCAACATCAAGATTAATATTATCTATAATTCATAATTGTGTTATCTATTGTGGAATTTTGTTTGGTTACTCTATATGAGTTTAAGAAATTCTTAAATTTCTTCTATTTCTTGTTTCCATGAGTTGTTTTTCAAAATATATGTTTTACATTTGATATTATATGAATATTGTTCTTAATTTATTTTTTATTTGTATTCTTATGATTTTTATCCATCATTCTAATCACACAGTGAGTTGTACTGGTTAAGTTTCAATTGTTAAAGGACCCTTACATTGTCGAAATGAACCCAACATTAACATTAATAATAATTTCTGACGCCAAGTTTGTTCTGTTAATCATGTGTTCATCATGTTGAACCTACGTTCATAAGAGACACCAGGCTCTAGTGTTCATTATGTTGTTATGTGTTACATTCATTTGTATTGTAGCTTACTGGTTTCATTAAAAGAGCAAGTTTCCCTGCTTTTATCTCCTCTAAATTTTTGTTCATTGTTAAGGTAACTATTCCACTCAGAGTTTGAAGTACTTCACATATCTAGGCCCTGGACATTGTTTTGTATGAATTTTTTAATTAGAGTTTTAATTTATTAAATAATTCACATCTATATCATATATCTTTTTGTATCAGTTTTAAGGCTCATTATTCTAAGAATTTGTCATTTGTCTATATTTTCATAATTTCATACTTCTTCAATTCTTAAAAGTAAGTTTATTTCCTCATCTATTTGTTATTGGCAGAAGTGTGAAAACTACCTATGATTTCCTAATTTGTCTATATATATTTTTTTTGTCAATTTTGCTTTATGTATTTGGAAGCTATATTATTAGGTGGACATTGATTTAGATTTGTGTGCCTTCCTGGTAGATTGACTTATTTACTTTTAAAAAATACTCATTGGTATATCTACTAATTCTTCCAATTGTAAATGCAGTTATTTGCTTTCTGCTGTTATAGTAACTATAATTTTCTTTGTTGCTGTAACAAATTACCATTGTAGTTAGTGGCTTGAAACAACAGAAGTTTATCCCACTTATAGTTCTGGAGGTAGTATGTAAAAACTCAGTTTCACTTGGTCAAAATCATGAAGGGTTGAAGAGGATGACAGTTTCCCTGCCTTTTTAAGCTTCTGTTGGCCATCTGGATCCCTTGGCTCCTGGTCCCTTCCTGATTTTCCAACCTTTTGCTTCTGTCATTACATCTCCTACTCTCCCCCTGACTGTCTGAATCCATTTTTATAAGGACCCTTTGATCACATTGGGGCCCCCTGGAAAATCCGTGATAAATTTTCCATCCCAAAATCTTTATCTTAATTATATCTGCAACATCCTTTTTGCCATATAAAGTAATACTTCCATGTTCCAAGGACTAGTACGTGGACAACTTGAAGAGGGTCATTACTCTCAGTCTGCCACTGATAGGGTTACATGGTAGTGTATTCTGTTCTGTTCTGTTCTATTCTATTCTATTCTATTCTATTCTATTCTACTCTATTCTTTTACTTTCAGTATTTTTGGGTGCTTACATTTATGGTGTGTATCTTAATTGGATTATTATATTTGTAGTGTGATGTTATTGTGATATATCTCCTTAATATAAAACAACTTTCATTTTCTATCATTCTACTTGTATGTTATTTTCTCTTTTCTTTGCCTTTTTGGGATTACTTGTTTTTGTTATTAATTTTTCCTTACATAATATATTAATTAACTCATTCTTCATGGCTCATTTAGTGATTATGTAGAAATTTTAACGTGCCCTATTTAGTTATTGAAGTCTAATAAATCAATTAGCACTTCTACCACTTATTGAAAAGTGCATAATCTTAGAAACCTTTTATTGTATTTCACCTTAAACCTCCGTACAGTTTTATGCATATTGTACTTCTATACATATTCAACCTCTACAGAATCTACTTAATATAGTCTGAAATAGTATTTTCTATATATTTACTCTATATTTTTATATTCATTGCTCTCTACATTACCATGCTTCCAACTTATTTCCCTTTCCTTTTATTCCTGCTTCCCAATTCCAGACCTGTTACTGAATAATTCTCTCCATTTTGCATTGGAAATACTTTTAATTTTTCTTCATCTCTAAAAGACATTTTTTTGCTTATTTGTTAATTAAAGTGGGCAGATGTTTTCCTTCAGCAGTCTGATGACATTACACCATTCACTGTCTTATGTTTTTAGTTCCCAATTTCAGCACTCTATCACCAGTTTTGTTGTCTTTTTTGAAAATAATATGACTTTATTTTATGTATTTCTCATAAGATTTGTGTTCATTAGGTGTACTTATGTACCTAAGGATGGTTTTTCTTTGTATTTATTCAGCTTGATTTTAAAAAGAACCTATAAAATCAGTTATTTGTTGTCTTTCTTCATTTTTGAAAATTCTTAGCCTTTTCCTCTTCAGTTATTCATCTTCTGTCAGGTTTATTATCTTCTCTTTTTCTTGAGCTCCTATTATAATCCTTACTACGATAGCTAAAAACAGGGGTCTGTTTATCATATTTACTAGGTTTGAACCTGGGTGTTATCTGTCAGATCACTCACCTGTCAGTCTCCTCATTTGTAAAATGAAGATATTAATTCTACTCATATCATATGACTGAAGCGAATATTCAATAAGAAAAAGTAAAGCATATATGACACACCTTTTGTTTTCTCTTTAGTCTGTTTTCTTACAGCTTTCTGTGCATCAAACAGGTTGAGAATAAAAATAAACTGATCTAACTAGCTTCTTCATTTAGTGCATTCTTATTACCTGTTTTCTGTGGAACATACAGCCCATTAGTCACTGCAGTTTTATTGGAACTGAATGCTACTTACCTCAATGTAAATGAACTTTCTTCTAAGAGATGAGCTTATAAAATATGATTATATATTCTAGACCATTCATAAAAGTAGTAAGTTAAAGAAAAAGATCAAGTAAATAATGGGAAATTGTAAAAAACGGGGGGCAGTTTTTGGATTTGTGATAATTAGGGTGTAATGGACTAAACAAGATATAAAAAATCCAGTGATTCTTTTAAAAAATATTTTATTTATTTTATTTTTAGACAGAGGGGAATGGAGGAAGAAAGAGAGGGAGAGAAATATCAATGTGTGGTTGCCTCTCATGTGCCCCCTACTGGGGACCTGGCCCACAACCCAGGCATGTGCCCTGACTGGGAATTGAACCAGTGACCCTGTAATTAATAGGCTGATGCTCAATCCACTGAGCCGCACCACCCAGGGCAAAAATGTAATGATTCTTAACATATTTAAAATATCTTTTCTAACCCTTTCTGTGTCTAAATACAAATAAAATATATGAAGGTTCAAATAGAATAAGTTGCTTAGACTGGCTTTGGAAAAAAAATTTTCTACTGAGTTTCAAAATTCAAAAAGAAGATACAAGTTTTTCCATGTGTCTGCAGAATGAATTTTTAAAAAACTGTTCTAAGGTTTCCAATGTACTTTAGCACATTAGCAAAAAAAAAAAAAAGAATGGTAAATGATAAGAACAAGATTATTTTCAAGTAATGGAATTTCTTGTGTCTTTTTCTTTGTAACACATCACCTAAACTCCCACCATTTCCTGCTTAGATTTAATTCTCAATGTTCAGCATTATTACTGAGCACATTATCCTCAAGAATAGGCACCTTGCTTTATTATACAGCCACTGCACTTGAGCTTATAGTGTCTGATATAACATGTCCTATCTTTTGTTAATATTTTCTAATAACTGTTTTTCCTGAAACAGAAGTTTTATGTGTGTACTGCAAACTTCCTAAGAAGGTTAATTTAGGAACATAAGAAAACAATTATGCAGTGTTTACTCAATTATTATATATTTTTATGTAAATGTATTTTTCTTTGGTCTACATCTAGAAAAGAAATTCCAAAGACAAAATTATATCAACAGATTAAGGCATCAAGTGCAAAAGAGAATAATTTCTTAAGGAAATGCATTTTTTCAATTAAGACACGACACATTTGTAAGTTCTAGGTGCTCTGTGAGAGATGTGGTTTTGTAGTACTGCTATTTCTAAAAGCATGATATTTTCTTGATTTAACATTATGATCAACCATGTCTTCTTACATAATGATCTGTAAACATTCTAAATAAGATTCTTCATAAAAAGCTATATTTTCATGTTTTGAGTTAAATTTGTAGTCATTAAGTTTAAAGTCCTCTCTAAATGTCAGAGCTGATTCTCATTTAGCACTCAGGAAACCTGACCTTGGTATTTTTCAATGTAAATGAACATGTGTGTGTGTGTATTTTTATTAATGTGAAATATCAGGCAAAAGAATAAATACAAGCTAGGATTCACAGCGCATATGCTTAGGTATGATGAATATATGGCTGTTTGACTTCCTGGGATTGCTACTATGTTCTATTTAGTATACACAGTTTTCTGCCTCTGCCTGCTAAGATTTGATTTTATCAAGTTGACAAGTAATACATTTAATTTTGCATATGGCTTTTATACCTATCCACTTACAAATTTCATTTATCTTAGTTTATATTTCGGTCTGTTGCAAAAATGGAAGGAAACTGTTAAATATAGTGTCTATTAAAATAGTAGGTGTAGATAAAACAAACACAAGAAAAAACAAAGCTAGAAAGGTCACCTAGTAAAACTGCTACTTCACATGATTTTAGATTGTGTTTTTACCGTCTCCCTTAAGTGAACTTCGGGTAAGTCATAGCCTTACATAGGCCAACATGTTCTCTCCAGTGGCAAAGTTGAGAAACAAAAGAAGGCATTGATTTTTCCCCCAAGATCATAGAGGAATCACTGTCTAGCCATGGTTTTTATACTTTTTTCCAAAGTTCAACAAAACTCCATTTTAACAAAGGTCACCTACTATTTTTGTAAGTGGTTCTTTTGTGGAATTAAAGATAAGGGTGCTTGGCATCATGATGTAAAGAATACAATCTCTAAAGGTACGCAGAATCTGCACACGTATTTCCTCTGAGCCTCGCTTTATTCATGTAGTGAAGTAGTACAGTAACACATACACCCTTGTGTGATGAAATTGATTAAGGTAATAAAAGGTATTGTACATGAAACTCCTTGCACACAGTAGATGCTCACTAAATGTAGTTACCCTCCTTCTAAAACAGCCATTCACAGTCTGCAACTAGATGTTTTTGTGGCTTTATTTATGTCATCATTGATGCTATGTGTTTATTGAAATGGGGCACAAAGAAAGGTTTTAGTTTTATTAAATGCAACAGATCCTTGGTCCCGTCCTTATAGTTTCCTTCTTTATTCAAAATTAGTTTCTTTACATAAGCAGTATCTCCAGTGAGTACATTCATCTTTACCTGACTTTAGAGTTGTTTTAGCGTTTAAAAATATATGTTTGAAATTGTGCTTTTCCTTTAATGTATTCCTACTTTTGCTATCTTTAAAGGAAATCCTTTACCTTAGCTGGTTTCAAAAGAAAAAAATGCAAATACCTTAAAGATACAAATTAAAACAGATACCCAAAATGTGATTAGCTCTAACTTAGTTGCTCAGAATGAATTCTGTTATTATAAGTCATATGGCCATGACTTACACCTGTGAGATATGGATGTAAATTTCCATCACAGAGAGAGTCAGCAAATATTTTGAACAGTTAAACAATATAAATAGAATAATAGAATAATATAAACATAGTTAATTTTATAGAGTTTGCTTAAGGAAACTGGTGACTTGCAGAGGTATAAGGAAGTGTGTGCATGTCTGTTGAAAAAATGGTTGGAATGAGAATAGTAGAGAGACATTATAGGTAATTGTGAATAAATAAAGAATTATTTTCTTCAAAAGTATCAACGTTAAAGAGAAAAACTATGTGTTGGTAACTTTTAAGTAATAAAACTTTTCTTCAGATAAATAACTAAGCAATGAAACATTTTGGTGTTTTCTATTGCTAATTTAAACCACATTTCTTTCACATTTTCTCCACACAATTTTGCATTTTCTTTGTTGCAGAGGAAGGGGAATTTCTGATGATGAAAGAAACATTTTTATTATGGCTTAATATGTTTTCAATTCTCAAGGAACCATATCTATTTTTGTATTTTCCATAAATAGGCAAAATATTTATAAAATTAAAATGCTTTTTTGAAAATTCTGACTAATCAAATTTTGGGGGGGTATCATGTTATATGTATGGATATTTCAAAGTTTGGTCATGAGGGAATTAATTTTTATCATTCTTTAATCCCTCTGGAATTTATCTGAATGTAGACACATTTTTTTTTTTCATTGCTTTTAGAGAAAGAGGAAAGGAGAGAGCAACTGGTGATTGGCAGCCTCATCGCGACAGTGCGCCTGCTCATGCACCACCTCTTGTGCGGAGTGTTTTGGTAAAACATCCAGTCACCCAGGTGACTCAGCCCCCTTAACAGCCTGGATCCGGTGCCCTGACTTCTGGCTTTTCCCGAAACTAAAATCACCTTTAAAAAGGGAAGAGATTTCAGACCATCTATAAGAATCAGGGCAATATGACAGGGAAGCTGATGGTGAATGAGAGAACTATGTGAGGTTCCAAGGTGCCTACTTTGAAGGGGACTGAGACATCATTGTCCTCTGTACAATGTTTCTTGTGTCTTGTATCTTCAGTAAATGTCTCTATTTTTCATATTACATGGTTGGATGCCTTCTGGACAGGCCTGGTAAAATAGATATGGCATCACGAGATAAGAACTTATCTGTAAAATGTTGCTAAGACACTGAGTGCATTCATATTTGATTTTGATAATGTTAAAACTACTTCCAAATAGGTAGGACACTTATCAGAAGTGTATAGAAGTACTTTTTATCTTTCTTTATGAATTATCAACATCTATTTTTTTTTACAAATACGAGAGTGAAACATTTTCTTCACTCAGATTCCTCGAGGCGCAGTTTATCCCAACTGCATTCATGCTGCTGTTAACTCCTGTTCTTCGTGTAGATCAGGTTAGCAAACACCGCCATGCACTGCACTTCTATGCATTTCTTTTCTAGAACAAAAAGAGATAGTGACACAAGTGGATTTGCCTAAAATGGAGACTTATCTCCATCGAAGGGCCTGTCCCAAGGATTCCATTGAGGAAACAGGAACTAGCAGGTTTATTCAATTTTGGTCCAGTTTATAAGATCCAACTTTATTTCAACAGTAATAAAGTAAATATTTTGGAAAATATAATTATACTTGATAACTGCAATATAATTTCACTCATATGGAGAATCTAATGAACGAACTGAACAAGCAAATAAAGACAGACTCATAGATAGAGAGCAGGATGACAGCTATTGTGGGGGGAGGTGAGGGAGTGGAGGGATCCAGCAAAAAAGCAAAAGCACCCTTGGGCATAGACAACAGTGTGGTGATTGCAGAGAGGGGTGGTTATAAGGAGGATAAATGGTAATGGAAAAATAAAATTAAAAAAAAGCTGTGAACAATGAAAGCCAACTCATAGATAATGTGTGTGTGCCAATTCATGAGCAAATCTCCCTGGAAAAGAATCCTAACAGAAAGTAAACTATATCATAACAATTTCAAAAAACATAAGGAAAATAAACACCATGCACACACACCAAAGCATAAATAGGATAAAACATGAGGGGAGGAGAAATTAGATACTCTTAGGGAAAGGAAAAAATTCAAGTTCCATATGGAAGTGTGAAAGGTCATGAAGTGTTAAGAACTGAGGGGTTAGTGATGTGAATGGACTTTGTTTTCCAAACACCAAGCCACTAAATTTGGGGATAATATGTTACACAGCAATAGATAACCTATTCACCAAGATTCCAGTTTTCATTCTACAGTCTGAATTTTAGTCATTGTTCTAGTCCACTAGTAGCTCAGTGTTGCTGGATAGATTGTTCATTTGTTCTAGATATTTTTCTGTCTAAATAATTGTTACATTTAAAGTGACTTCCTGACTTAACAATGACATTTGTTAACTTAACTATATACTTTATTGTGGCAAAAATATTTTATGAACATTTTAATATAATCTAACTTACTTAGTAAGTAACATTTTGAAATAACTACATAAAATGCTCATTATTTTATGTCACCCAATTGTAATTATTTCTCATGTGGTCTGGTCTCACAATGAAAAAGACACTTTCTCTATTTATGTCAATCACAATTTCTCAAGTAATAAAATGATTTATCTGAACATAGGACACACCACCATCTTGCCAATAATTGTACTGATGTGTTATCATACTTTGCATATGAAAGAAGATTTCTGTCTTTGTTTCTGTTTATAACCTATAGTTAATAGTGTATTTTAATTTAAGGTAGCAAATAATTCTGAATTATAAAAATATAGGGTAAGGCAATATCAAGACATAAATATTTATTATATTAAAATATTTCTTGTTATTTATCAATACTTATGTATGCATTATTCTTAAAATCATATATGCCATAAATATTTTGTAGCATATGGAATTTTATGTCCTTTGTTATAATTCTTATAAGTAAATAAATTAGACTAAGCTATACAAAGAATCTTGATATTTTTAGTTGTTCTATTTTAGTAATTGTGGAGGTGATGTCACTTATCAAGATTTTCTTATTCAGTTTCCATTGTTATCAAGGCATGCACTTACAACCATGGTAAGTTCAGGTAACAAAAGAATAGAAACAACCTCTGCGTAAGTTATATGTTTCTCCTGACCACGTTGGCATGGAGATCTTATCAAACAATTAAACACCCGCAGTCTTTGCAATGATCACCAACCTTTAATAATCTATACTGTTATAAAATAAATAACAATATTGGAAAGGAAACCTATATGTAATTGAAGTATATATTCGCATTTATTATATATCAATACTGCAAATTCTTAAAAGCTCTTAATATATTTTTATTAATTTTCTTATTTTTTAGATGTACTGCTCATTAACTGGAGACTGAGAATTCAAGCTGTTTGTCATAAAAGAGGAATAAAACACTAATTGCATTTGTATTTATGGAGCTTACAGTGTATAAAGATAAAAATAATTGCATAAAATAACAGAATAAAAAAAAGTGCTTAGATAGTAAACCAGCTAAATAAATGACTTCCTAAATGGATATTAAAATATTTTGTTTTTAATTAATGAACTCCTTGTTGATAAAAGTACATTTTTGATGGTTCTAGAAATATTAAAATTACAGTCCCTATTTCATGAAAATAAATTGCTTGATATTATAAACATAGAAAAATTAGGTTGCCTATAACTCTGTTTAGTTTCTTTTTTTTTTAGCTAGCTAGCCAGCTAGACAATAATTAGGGTACCTGTATAATTTATAATTACTGATGAGAAAACATTATTTTACAGTTTTTTCAAATTATTGTTTATTTTTAATTCTAAATTGTATGAATCAGATGGCAGCCCTGGTGAAAACTGAAGTCTTCTTTGGATAGGCGTAGAATTTCAAAGTGGAAAAAACTTTTCCAAAAGTCTGTGGCCATTCAAACTTTCCTCTCCATCCCAGTGACAAACTGGGAATGTTTGTCTGACGCTACTGTCTTTTGTTCTCCATAATGCTGGTTACAATTTACTTCAGAAAGACATGAAGAACTTTTCTTGACAATAGCTGCAGTGAGAGAAGATTGTGCCTTTATCTGTCTTTTTTTTTTTTTGCAAGATAAATGGAGCAGGTGTAGTGAAATTAATGAAGCAACTGCCAAATTGTAGGGGTCATTGGTGTGTTGAAAGCTATAAATTAGCCAGGTCTTGTGGGAAATTACCCTCTACCTCTATTGAGATCCTGCCATTTCTAAATTCAAGTTCAAGATGAGAGAAAAAGCAATTTAAAAGTGGAAAAGAAAAGTGCAAGTTAACTTTCATTATTTGAGGATAATTCTAAGTGAAAAACACATACTGGTATATTTCTCAATATTAACTGCACAGTGAAAGCTACCAATATAGTTAATTTTAATTTATTCTATAGAAGAAAATACGGTTTGTGCTTTATTAAAACCATATTTCTATTGGTATGACTTGTTTAAAATTACTAGTAATACAATATAAACTAGTGTTTACGGAGTTACTGATTTGTTAAACTCATTCAGTCAAGTATTTTTCAGGGAATTGTTACAAGTCTTCCAGGTATTTAACAATTTTTACATTTAAATACACAGAAGGCACTTGTTTCACTTTTTACCTCGGACTCTTTCTCGTCATTAAACAATGAAAACAATGTAAAGTTGATTATAGTAATTGTGAAGAGTTTCAGCAGGCTTTTTTGAAGCCAGCCTGACTCTTATGAAGGTGTTTAGCAATTCACATGCCTGATCATATAACAGACAAATCAGTGGGATAATTACCTAGAAAGGTAAGGCTAGAGACCTTTCAGGGTTTTCTTAATCAGCAGTTCCATCCGAGGCTGAGCCTGGCCTTCACCGACAAGCCCATGAGATAGCTGGTATGTCAGAACCCAGGTTGATGAGTCTGAAGGACTGACTATACTACATTCTTCAATGAATCTTTGGGAATCCTCATTTACTCTGGGAAAATTGTTGACTATGGTTTGCAGTTCAGCTTTAGTCCAAAGAATATATAAGCAATCTGGGGCTTATTAAGATCCTCAGAAAGCTTAATTTTAAAGAGACAAGTACTGGCATATTCAGAAGGATGGCTCCAGAGACAAAGAAGCTGAGAGGGGAAACACAAGCCTTCAAAAGTCAATGTTTTCATCTTTAAACACTTGTTTGTCTCAGTTAATCTTAATTTTTTACTTTGCTGAGCCAATTTTCAACCCCTAGAAATGTTTTGAAGCCTCAAAATACTGGGTGAAATAGGCATACTGTTCAGTTTTGCCAATTTCAGAGTTATAGTTGTCCAATTCAGTTTTGTTTTGTTTTTTTCAAGTACATTTGGAGATTTAATAAGTTCTGGGTAATGGTCATTGCTATTTTAAATTACTTTTGGTCAAATCTGTCCATTTAAGTGTAAATGTGCATGAGGAGAATCTGTGACTTTTATATATGAAATCAGCTGAGATCTATGGGGCTGGGTAGGTGGGTATCATGAAAGTATTTAAATAACAGGGATCCATTTTTCAGAGGCTTTTCCCTGGAGCATAAAGCCCAAGCAGCCTGCTCAGTAACACCAGTTAGTTTCACTAAGAACAGTTTGGGCTGAAGGCTTGAAACAGCTGTTTCAGAGAAACAGTCTGACCCTTAAGGGGTCAACGGAGGGCTGAGCAGCACCATTTCAGAGAAACAGCACAGGAGTCAGGCTGGAAACTAACACAGAGTTTCAATGAACAGTCTGGTTCCTGAAGGAATCTGGCCAAAGGCTAACAAAGTCTCAAGAAAAAGCCTGATTCTAAATGAATCAGGCAGAACTATAAAACAAATATGCACAGAATAAGGTCTTAATAAAAAAAAAAAAAAAGGAGGGATGAGGTCTGAACAGATCCCAGAGAAAGCCTGGAGAGTTTCAAAAATCAAAGAGAGCTGGAATCCCAGAGAAAACATATTCTCAAACCCCAGGGTTGGCAAGAGAACATGGAGCTCAGGGGGCTCTGTGGGTGCCACATCTCCCTGCTCACCAGCCTCAGAGCTTTAGGGGTCTTCTTTGAATCCTCCTACAGGCCACCGAATATGTGGACCCAAAGCAAAAAGTCAGCCAGATATGTCTCCATCAAAATTAGTTTTATTTGAAAACAATGAAGAAGTGCAATCTGGTACATGCAACCATGATAAGCCACGTGCATGTCCACTAAAGCAAAGAGAAAATTATTTTACGGAGTGGAAAAGGAAGTTGGGAAGGGCTCTTACGAGCCAAGTTTCTTTTGCTGTGCTTCCCCGTATGCACAGGGCATGAGAGCACCCCCTTCTGGCATCCCTACTTCACTTTAAATGAGGCTTCTGCTAATTAATTTTTTACATGTTGGTTTACACATGCCACACACACTTTCTTGAGTGAGAAGATGCAAGGGTTGTCAAAGAGCATGTATGAAGGACACATGGACAAAGTCAAAAGAGACAAGATTGATGGTGGGAGGCAGGGGCGGGTGGAGCAGGAGGGAGTGGTGGGGGAAAAATGGAGATAACTGTACTTGAACAATAAAAAAAAGAAGATGCATGTTATTTTTTAATAACCAATTACTCAAAGCTACACTCACAGGAAAGCCCCCATAAAGCTTCTTTGTGAACCAGACCAAGTGTTTTTATTTATAGATGTTCAGGACGGATTCAGGGATCCTAGGGTGCATATTTCCCTAATTTTGTTACATTCTTCTGAGGTGACTTCCACAATGGCTATATTACTCTGCACACCCACAAGCAATATACTAGACAACTGTTTCCCAAACATATATGGACTTAACAGATCTATATTTCCCCTCTGCTAAACTTCCTATTCCTTCACTAGTTCTAATTTTGTAATGTTTACTTTGAGTATATGGAAGAATACCTTTTATATTTTGGAGGTAAATCCATTTTTTATTTAAATGGAGCAGATATTTTTCTCTTATACTATTATTCATCTCTTATTTAAGACAGTTGTTTGTTGAACAGAAATTCTTAATTTGCATGCATGTACTAAAATTTCAGTTCTACTTATGATATATTCTTTTGGTATTTGTTTAATATATTAATCTCTATTTTACTTAAATTAAGTTCTTCAACTTATTTTTGATAGAACTGACAGTTTTCTCTTTCAAATTTTAGTTATTAATTCATTGAGGTACATTTTTCATACAACATAGTATAGTATGTGTATTTATACTATGTTGTATAAAAATACATATACATAGTATAAATATGTATATCTAATTTTCTCTAAATGTTAATATTTTCCCCAAATGACTCATTAAAAATTCCTGATTTTCCTATTGATATTTGGTATCACCTTTAGCATGTTACAACATTTCATAGGTACATGCATCTAAGATTTCATATTGTTTCATTCTTTGTTAATTTCACTGCCAGAACTATTTATTTTTTTACTATCATTTTGTGATAATCAGTTATTCATAGATCTTTAAACATCCATAAAATTTATAGGATAAGTTATTTGAAGTCATCAATAAAGTCCTGCTATTATGTTATAAGGATTACATTTCATCTATTGATCAGTATGAGAAGAAATACAAAATCATAATGGTATATTATTTCATCAATGAAAACAGTATAACTTTTTATTTATTTGTCATTTTTTATGTGTAGCAATTAGAAACTCTGTCAGTTCTTTCAACATTGTCATCTGAATTCATCCTTTCAACATTCTAATTCTCTACCTAACAGCTTAGATCCTTCAACATCTAAACTGTCTTTTTTCTGCTCAAATCCCGTATTTCATCATTATAAAACCTCACTTACATGCAACCACAAGTGCCTTACCACAAACCACGGTTTTCATGATACAAGCCTGAAAAGGTCCAATTCAGGTCCATGGTAGGGCAGCCCAATAGGTGTGGTTAAGAAAACATAAAAACCTTGCTGAGTCTTACTCTGAATCTAGAAATGCTAACTTCAGTTAGTCCCTTGTTGATGCTTCTCATTTCTACTGTTTTTCGGCAAGTCCATTTACTCTTTCACTTTTTTAAAAGATTTTATTTATTTATTTTTAGAGAGAGGGGAGAGGAAAGAGAAAGAGAGAAACATCAACGTGTGGTTATCTCTTGTGGGCCCCCAACTGGGGACCTGACCCACAACCCAGGCATTTGCCCTGACTGGGAATTGAACTTTCGACCCTTCAGTTCACAGGCCAACTTTCAATCCATTGAGCTACACCAGCCATGGCTCTATCTGTCATTTCTTAAAAGGTCACGTTCTCATTTCCATATTCTTATTGTCTCTGGAAGCAATTTGCATATTTTTATTTTTATATTTGAATGCTCTTATTACCTATTTATTGATTTTGATATAAAATTGAGTTTATTTTTATTTTATTTTTTTTAAATTTATTTATTCTTAGAGGGGAAGGGAGGGAGAAAGAGAGGGAGAGAACATCAATGTGAGAGAGAAACATTGATCAATTGCCTTACACCCCAGATGGGGACCTGGCCTGCAACCCAGGCATGTGCCCTGACTGGGAACCAAACCAGTGACCTTTCAGTTCATAGGCTGACATTCAGTTCACTGAGCCCCACCAGCAAAGGCAAGTTTATTTTTAATAATGTATTTTATTGAGGTAAAGTGTACATACAGTAAATGTACAGATCTTAGGCTTATAATTTAATGAGTTGAAGTAAATATATGTGCCTATGTATCCAAAACCTTAATCTGGATACAAAACTTTTCTACAACTTGAAATGCCTCTATGTTCGTGTCAGTCATTACTCACACTCTATAAACAAACATAGTCTGTTTTTATGAGCATGAATTGTTCAATGGATTTCTAGATTATCTAATACTTCATTTTTATTTACTTTACTTGCTTAATTTATTTCATGTATTAATTTAAACATTAATACAAGCATGGTCACTTGTGTAATCATTTTGTCACTAATTCATTTATTGTATTTATAACACGACTCATATTTTTCATGTTTAGTAATGTGCTCCCTATTACCTATATTTCTGTGAGCATTTTAGATCATGACTACATTTTACTTTACATCTTGTTGGGTTAATAATTTTCTTTATCCTTTGCAGGTAACTGGTATATGTGTCTAGTAATATTTCTCAAATAGATTATATTTCCATGGAATTACATTAAATGGTAATATGTGCCCAAGGTCAGAGGACAAAATATACAGCACAGCTTGTGGTTCTTACCTTCATCCTGAAAGTGCAGCACAGAGGTGGTGGGGCAAGCAGGTCAGAGTACACACCTCTGACGTTAATCTGGGCTTCCCACTCTTCTTTTATTCCTACACTTTAGGGAGTGGTGTCCTTTGGGGTGTCTCCTGGTAGTTCTGCCTAAGGCCCTTTTCCTTTATAAAATTTCCTTTTTTGTTTTGTGCCAGGTGGATACTAGAAATATCATGGGGAACACTTTGTAAAGTATATGACTGTCTAACCACCATGCCTCTGAAACGAATAGGTAATAATATTGAATGTAAATTATAATTGAAAATTAATATTAAAAAGTAATAAAGCTGCGTAGCCCCAGTTTTCTTTTTCTGCCAGTGTAATACACTGATCTATAAGATTTGAAGTGAGAAACGGGAGAAAGAGGCTTTAGTTCTACCAGAAATTGCTGAACTTGCTGTGCACCCTTTACTTCAGTCAGGGCTGAGTATCCCAGAATGGGTTGGTGTTTATTTCTTTCTCAAACTACACCTAGAACAGGCAAATATCTTTACAATTTATACTTCTTCCCTAGACCTCAACCCTCATCAGCCTCAGAGTCCTTAAAATCTATCCTACCACTAGCCCAGTGCCATTTGTATTAACTAGCCTTAAGAAATTCATGTGATGTTTGTCCCTATTGAGATCTTTGACCCTATTTTAATTCTTTAGATGTAGGTCAACAAGAAAATGCTAGGAACCCATGTTACTCTGTCATATTGTAAGAAACTATTTAACTCATATTTTTGGAGTAAGTTATATGCTATTAGCCATGGAAAATGAAGAATAATAAGTCAGATATGTTTCTATAAATGCATTTTAAATCCAGCTTTTGAAGAATCAGTAGATGCTTGTGATAACTAATAAACAGAGGGCAAAAATTTTCATTGCAGAAACTTTTTTATCCTATATCATGTGTTAAATATGTAGTAGAAACCAGTTACAAAAACTCTTACATATTCAATAACTTCAAGTGCAGAAAGGAGTAATTACAATCTAAATGTTCTGGGAATATGTGAAGTCAAATTTATTATTTTTTACAACTTTTATGAATAATTAATAATTCTGAAATATGTCATTAAATATATATTTCTACATAACCTTTTATATTTACTTCATGGTAACTTTCCATGTATTTTTACATTAATTACACTATGGGTGATTTAACTGTAATGAATTATATGTGGCAAACACTTGATTTGATTGTAATTTGAATTAATAAATATCAAAAAATGACATTATTTTACAAATGTGAAAAAAGTCAGTGAAATAATAGCACTCACATGATGACTGAGATGTTTCTCTGTCTCCCATGTCTTAAAGTAAATGTTTAAATGTGTTCCTTATTTTTTAAGAGTTATTGTGAACTTTTAAATATGGTCTCTAAATATACTAAGATATTTAAGTTTTATTGCAGTGTTATATTTCATAGCTTGCATATTTCCAAATTCAAGTATAATTTCTCCATTGTTTTTATCTGAAATTGGAAGTATTCAAGCAGCAACGCTCTTTATAGAGAATGATCCCTAAGAGAATTTTACTGACTGTGTTTTGTTTTAAAAAGCTGAGATATACTAAGACTTCAGTTTCATATTATTATCCTTGATGAAAAAACTGTCCTTATTCAATGATGCAGAAAATATTAAGATTTCTCTTAAATTTATAGATTCCTCTTGAGATATAAATGAATTGGATCTAGTCTTAGAAGATTAATATTTTCATTTTTATAAATGTGCTTTTCCCTTATTAATCTCATCTTGTTTTTGATGAGATACTTGCATAAATACTCAGTTGACAAATTCTGTGTTAATATTATTTATAACTGCTGATGACACAAATCAGGATTCAATATTCTGGGTAGAATAAACTAATAGAAGATATCTTGAAGTACACACTCATGACAGCAAAGGTTAAATAAATAATTCTCCAAATAACAGTGAGGTATTGATATACTAGTTATAATGAACAGAGTACGTAATATGTACAAGGTTACAGGGTAAAAGGAAATCAGGATGTAAACTAAAGCTGTTACATTCCAAATTCCCAGTTGCTCTAATAGAAGGTGACAGTGAAAATTATCACTAAAATTTCTTTGACCAGAAATTTATCTATATTGTATGTAGCAAGAGTCTTAAAGCATTTTTTTTCTGTTTTATTTTCCTCTCTAATAAAAGACTTGTACCTGAATTTAATCACAAGCTTCAATGTTGCTGGAGTATGATCATTCCATGATTACTATGACTATATTTAAGATTTAAGAGAAAGTTAAGGACAGAATATGTCACAGTCTGAGACATACACCAGATCAAAAGTGTAAGTGAGGTACAGGGTAGGAACCTGCGCTCTGAGACAGTGCCTTGGGAATGATTTTTTAAATTCTCATACATGCCAAGGCTGCTACAAAGAAAATGAAACAAGTGAGGAAAAAAGGCTCTCTATCATCAATGCTTGGCCAAATACCAGTTAAGCAAAATGCAAATTAGCAATTCATAATGATAAAAAAAACTTCTTAAATTGTAAGCAGAATTAAAAGAGGGACAAATCAATGGAAGAGCATTTAGAAAGAAAGAAAATTAAAATAAATGGAACAAAACTGACTAATGGATAAATAACACTTCTCTAGTTTTACCTTGGAGGTGTCACTCAAAACAATCCTAAAATATTGCAACAGAATGAATATTACCGCTGAAAATTTTCAAGTCGTATAAAAGAACGATCCTGTTCCTCACTCTCATTTTTATTCTAAGTCATTACTCTTAGAACAGGTGGTTTTGTACTATTCTAGTCCTGAGCCTATGCATCGGCTATGAAAATTCGTGTGCAGATTCATGCAGATAAATCCATATACTTGTGTACCTTCATATCTAGCAATTCCATTATTGGTAATTAGTTTTTTTCCAAGGTTTTATTATTTAAAAACTGCAGTGAATATTTTATCTACAAATGTGCAGTGGCAGTTCTTTTAGATCAATTCTTAAAAGAGAATAACTTAGGGATTTCAATCAATTGCTAAATCTGTCTCTCAGCATTTTTGGAATGTTTCAGTATATTTTGCTCTAGAAAATTGGGACACCTAAATGAAAAAAGAAACACTACTTTAAAAATACCTTAACTTCTATGATAAATGGAGCAAAAATGACTGTACTTTTGGAAGTGACTTAAGTATTGAAGAATGATATTGATCCCAAATGTGAGACAGTCTATGTTGCTTCTATGATTATGGCATGAGGAATGGGTATGTGAATGTGTGTGTGTTCAGAAAGGAAAAATAACTTGGAAAAATTTGGGCATAATTTTTTTCCTCTGAGACTTAATATTTTATCTATTTCAAATGTTCATTTGGTTCTACTGGAAGTTCTTACTATGAAATGAAATAAAACATATTTTGAAAAACAAAATGAAAACTAATATGGAATCAATAGCAATAGAATAAACATTCCAACTGACCAAATATATTTTCCAAATTAGCATATGGCAAGAATAAATTTCATCCTTCCGAGGAGAAAAATTCTGCCTTTTGTCCTTGTCTTTTCTTATATATAACATCCATGACATACAGACATTTTATGTATCGAGATGATAAAAGTGACATAATTATGTATACTGCTATCTCTAGTGATTAACCAGGAAGTATTAGTGATACTAAACTCATCCAGTTATTGTTAAGAGATTGTCTAAATTATTCAATGCCTAATGTAATTAAATACAGCCAATGTTTTTTTATTCAAGTTCCCTTCTGGATATTGGCATTAAAATTTGAGATAATTATTCTATGGAGGTTTATATAATGAGTCTAAGACTTCTTAAATTCAATTTCAAGGAAATGAAAGATTATAATGTGCTTTATTTATTTCAGTCTCAGCATGTTTGAAAATAAAAATAACAACTTCATATTTACATTTGGAATCTTTCCTTGACGTTCTTTTAAAAAATAGTGCTTCCAGTATTTTTTTAATTTTTTACTCAATTAATGCATTTTATTGTATTTTTTCTTCTTTCCTAGTTTATTACTTTTATTTTTTATTGCTGTTCTATTACAGTTGTCCCAATTTATCCCCCATTGCTTCCCTTCATCCCACCCATCCCCCACACCCCCAGACAGTCCACTACCTATTGTCCATTACCATGGGTCCTTCATACATGTTCCTTGACTAGACCTTTCCTCTTCTTTCCACCAGTATCCCCTCCCCTACTCTGTGGTTACTTTCAGTCTGTTCCTTGTTTCCATGCTTCTGGTTCTATTTTCCTTGTTTCTTTGTTTTGTTCATTAGGTTCCACTTATAGGTGAGGTCACATGGTATTTGTCTTTTGCCCCCTGGATTATTCACTTAGCATAATGCTCTCCAGTTCCATCTATGTTGTCACACAGGGCAGGAGCTCCTTCTCTCCTTCTACTGCACTGTATTCCACTGCAAATGTACCGCATGTAAAGAGTAGTGATGTGTGAAAGTAAAAGCTCCTAATGTAGCATTAATCTAAGTGACTTCATATGGCCTCAAAAGTCTCACTGGTAAGGACTGAGTTAACTCAAAGCAAGATACTCAATTGTGAGGTGCGTGGTCACCCTTCAGAGATGTGTGTTCAAAGAACGTGACATGTTTTCCAGTGATCAATGTAGAAATAGGAATATGGCTCCCAGATTTAAGCTAATGGAAGTCAGTTGTGAAAATTATGGCAGATATTTTTTTTTTACTAAGTAAAAATAGAAGATAGGAAAAATGTCTTTGCTTTATGCAATTTGTGTTCAAATGATAACTGGAAATACAGAGTCACTGTGAATGATGTTAAGAGGATAAAGGAAAAATATATAGTGCTTTCTTCATCCACTTCTTAGTCACAACTTTACAGTTTTGCTTTCCTAACGAAAACCAATCTTATTCATTCAGAAGTGGTTATATCCCAAGATTTATCAAGTAACCAAGCTGGATGAAACTTGGTAACCCTAGTATTCTTCTTACTGTTAAACAGTGACAAGGGCTATTATTTTGTAAATCTTTTTTCATTTTTATACGTAGGAGAAAAGGTTATGTAAAGAGGGAAAACATGATAAGGTTTTTTGAGCATATAATATTTTATAAATAGAGGGACAGATAGAAGTATTGCAGTAAACAACCTTTTATGGGGACACTTAAATATTTCTGAGACTATGCTGTTTTATTATGAAACACCAACTACAAATTATGAATTTATACTCATCCCTCTTTCATACAACATTAGGTTGTTTTATTTGCAGAATTATTAGGAAGTGCAGTTGACACATTATTAGTATTTGTTGAATCAAAAGGTGCCATGCTATCATAGGTAGTTATAAGCGGATTTTTCTCAATTTTGTTATCAAGACAAGTGTTACATGCTGATTACCATGGTTCATGGAAAACACAACAATATAAAAACATTTTCAAGATTTAAAAATAAATAAAAAGTTAAATCTTGTTTAAATATTAATGAATATCCTGCACAGAACAACAGTATATAATAGGTACCTGTTTTTTTATTTTCTTCTAACACCATTTCTATAAAAACTAGTCAATAATATTCTAGGGAGCCCTATAACATTGAAAAATTTTCTAATTCAAAATATCTGTCAATAATAAAATGTCTGTCAAAAATAAAATATATATTACACCTGTTTTGATAAAAAGAGACTATTTAGACTCTTTTAGGTTATTATGAATATATAGATAACTACTTTTTAAGTATTTGAATGATCTATATGCAATTTCAAAGATGCATAAGAATGAAAGAAAAAATAAGAGTTGATAATTTTCTTCTCTTGAAATCTTTATCTGATTGCAATCCAGTACACTACATTTTCTTTGGTTTACTGTGACTTCATTACTCGGCCATTCCTTCTAAACTACCTTGAATGGCTCTTCCTCACATCCCTGGCCTCATAACAGCCAAATACTCCAAGGAAAAATCTGCCCACTCTCCCAGGTTTCTCTGCTCTCACTCTATTGATGATTTTATGACATCTAAAAACTTCACTACTCTCCAAACTTGACAGCTCACAAATGTATGTCAGCTGCTCAAATCTCCATTGGATTCCACTCATATATCCCCCTGCCTACTCAACATCTTCTTTTCAACACATCATAACTGAATCAAGTCAACTCACTTTCTCAGTTACTTCTCTTTCCACATTTTTCCTCATCTGCATTAATCAAAATTCACTTATTGCAGCTTCTTTGGCCAAAAATATTCCAGTCATCATTGACTTTATCTCACATCCCAAATTCAATGACTGCACAAATTCTGTTGTTATAGATAAGTTTGTGTCCCCCAAAATTAATGTGTTGAAGCTGTACTCGTAGATAGGGATTTTAGAGAGGTAACTCAGGTAAAATGATGTCATATGCACAGGATCCTAATCTAATAGAGCTGGTTCCACACAAAAAGAGCAATAGCCACTAAATATAAGAGCAAGAGAGTGATTTCCACTTTACAGGCTCACTGTGGAGGTTCTCACTCTCTCTATAATAATCCTGGATAATCTTATTTTAAGGTCCATAACCTTAATTATATCTGGAAAGTCCCTTTTGCCATGTAATACACCATATTCAGAAGTTTCAGATATTAGATACACCATGTTTGGAGAGACATTCTTTTGCCTCCCACACGATTGTGTGTATGTGCATTTATTTTTCTCACAGTGCCTAGTTGAGATTCCTGGCAAAATAGTAAGTATTTAACAAATTATTAAATGATGTACTCTTAAAAATTCTCGATTTAACATTGAAATATCAATTTAATATATTCCAAGAGTGCTTAAAATAACACTGCAAATTAAACAGCTACATTCTTTATAACTTACTGACCAAATATTTTAGATTCATTTCAATACTATCATTTGTCTTGGAAGCTCCAAGAGTTATAACCAAAGTTAGAGCTCTGCATTGTTGCCAAGGAATTTATATTCTACTAAAAGGCATGAAGAATGGTCAGAAACTACTGTAAAACAATAAGTGATATGACACATCTTATAATTCTGAATATTATGAAAATGTGTGTTCACAGTGGTGAGGAGAATCAGGAAAAGTTTCATCAAGAAAGTTGACTTGAAGAATTAAAATAATCCCAGCCACTCGCAAAGTCTAGAGAAGATACCAGTAAATAAAAATGTAACAAAAGTGTACATGTAAGAAAATACAGGGCTCGTTTGAATAAGAACAGGGAGAATCTGTAATATTTTTCCTGAAACAAAAAAGGTGCAAGTGGAGACAGAAAGATGGAAATCTGGAAACAATAACATTGATAATGAGTTTACTGAACACAAAAATAAACACGTACAAAAGATTTACCCTATTAGTTAATGACATGTTTTCTGGCTGGAAAGCTTGGGGGTGTCAGAGCTGTTGCGCTGATGTGCACAAGGTGGGCAGGGGATCTTCAGGGACAGAAAAAAAAACATTTACAAACATGTCTGAAGTAATGTGAGGGTTGGAGCCATGCCGGTTTCTGAAGGAATAGTCTTCCTGGGGGCGAAAGAGAATGTGCAAGTGTCTGAGATGAGATGGGTCAGAAGCAGTTTCAATTTGTTTGAAAAACAGAAAGAAGGCTTTTTTTTTTTTTTTAAACTAGGAACAGAAAGGTCATGTGTTGTGGAAATAGCAGGTTACCATTGAGTTACATGGAAATGATTAAGAGCTGTTCTTTAAAAAGATGAGTCTGGAAACAACATATAGTGTGAAGCTTAGCTGGCAGAGATCAGATGCAGGGGACATGTTAGGGAGCTGCTACACTAATCTAGTGGAGAACCAGGACTTTTGAACTCGGAGGTGTGGTGATGGAATTGAAAACAAACAGGAAGTGAGACACTGATAAACATCAATTGAGAGGAGACAGAAATAGGAATAAAATTCAGTACAGAATTTCCTAGTTTCAATAAATGGAAGTAATTTAGGATGGAACACTCATTCAGGAGAGATTAAACATATTCCGTTAAAAGTATTTAGTATCAGTTGCTATTGGTGCATTGTATCTGACATTATTTACGGGATGCCTCATATTCTTGACTGCATACAAGTTCTCGGCTTGACACGCAGAAGCAGCTGCAGCAAGTTAACTCACTTGAGCACCTGCAAGATTTCACCAGAAACCTGTTGCCTAAAATCCTGAGCTTTTCCTCCTGAAGATGCCTCTCATGGTGGGGATTTCAACCATCTTGTATTCTCATAAGTGAATTTTAAGTAAATTAACCAATCACTAACCCAATTTTATGCCACAAATGGTTTGAAGAGTTTATATAGAAAATAATGTTTTAAGAAGAGAATGAATGAAGATCAGAACGAAGCACAAAGCACAGATTAGCAATTCCACACCTGAAGAGACAGAGCTGGGTCTGCGGATGCTCAAGGCTGAGCTGCATATTTGAACTTTAGCTCACTGGCACCTAAATGAAAAAGTTAGTAAAAAAGAGTAATACTATTTTCATTGCTTACAGCATAAAAACAGTAACTTCCTCTAGGGACGTTTTTATTTTATTCTGTGGACTTTTACATCAGTGACAATGATGGCATGATGTACAATGACCTTAATCGCATTTCCTCAACAAAGGTAATTGTGGGTTTTGAAAGCTGATCCTTATAGGCCCTTTGAAAAAAGAAGAGACTAAGGCACAAAAGTGAAACTCAGATAAACTTGGGGGATAGAAACCCAAGAAAGTGAGAAAATAATCTATCATAATTATGGTAGAAAATCCAAAATCAGTTTATAAATAACATGCAACTTTACAGCTTTCCAATGGTTCAGTTTATTCCTCTCTAGTGAAATGGATGGACTCTTTGGAAGATATGGCCTCTGCTATTGGCAGGCTGGGCCTGTATCCTTTTGGTATTTTTTTTTCCCCCCAGCAGTTTGGAAGGATCCCAGAATCCTTGGCTACCATTATATTTATTATCATGCAGGACAGATAGCCAACACTATTCAGCCTCCTTTGCTTCTATATTGATAAACTAATGATCATCCAACATTATCTGACATCCTTGTTCTGGGACGCTTAAAATCTATTCCCACAAATATTTCTTGTGTATGTAGATACAAACCAGCAAGATTAACAATTCATTTGTTCATTTCTATGCTTATAATTTTCCTTACTTTGTAATCCTTTTCTCTGGATTCATTTTTCTTCTTGCTGATATGTAGCCTTTAATAGTTCATCCACTGATTGCAATGTGTAGTACATTTCTTATTGTTTTATGTTGGGGTTTATTTTATTAATATGTCTCTTATTGTCAAGTTTCATGATTTGCTTATTAGTAATTTCCATCAGTATTCCTACAAAAGTCTGGGTCTGAATATGGATAATTATGTTTACATTCTTTATTCTTCCAGTGAAAATAAAACTTTCATCCATGCCTTACCGACTCAAATTCTGAGAACAGTATTAGTGTGAATTTTATAAAAGTGGAGAATATTTCAAAATTTAAGGGAAAAGTTCTCTTCCATAATCATTTAACTTATCATTCTGTTTAGGAGAACTACACCTAAAACATAGGTATGGAACATCTTTAAAATTAGATCATATGCATGAACATTTTTGCAGATTTAGCAAAGATGTTAGCATTTTCCACACTCAGCTTATGAGCTACTTACAGCTATTTTACATTTTGGAGTATTTCCAATATCACTACTTACCTAAATGACATTTGAGGTGGTGGCACTTAATGAGATACATGCAATACAGTACTTAACTCATGACATCTACCAGGCAGAAAATACTTTATTAGCTGGTCCTGTTCTATGAATATAAATTGATTTTTCCCATGGTTAAGAAAATTGGCTCTTCACCTACACATAAAGACAGCATTAACTGGGTCCATGTAGCAAATTAGAGGCGGTCTCCTTGCATAAATGATGGCATAAATGTGAAAGGGTACTTAAGCCTAGTGATCTTTGTCCCTAGCCATCATGTTTATCTATTGCCCCTACATTTAGGTCAGGAAGAAAGGTCTTACCTTACAGTTTGTAGAGGCCCTGAAGTTTAATCACTCTCCAAAGCATTAGGTAATTCTTTTTTTGTGTGTTTGATAAATGAATTTCTTAAATGTCAGAGTTTTAGCACTAATAGACTAGAACCTTGAAGAAAGTTTTTCTTTCCAAGTTTCTGGTTTCTGAATCACATTCCCTTTGGTCCATAAATGCAATAGTTTTAGTCATTATTATAGTTACTGGTGTTTTTGAGCATGCATTTGAGACCAAGGACTATATCATTCCAAATTGGGTGGTAAAAGAAGCATGAGGTTACTTACTTTGATCAAAAATCTTCCAACAGAGGAAGAAAAATACAGATGGGGTAGCAGAGATAGTGCTAAGGAGAAAGGCAGGGGCAGAGAGAGAGAGAGAGAGAGAGAGAGACAGAGGGAGAGACAGAGAGAAAGGTAGAGGGAGGAAAAATGGGGAGGCGATGAGAGAGAAGATAGAATAAAATATTGAATGCAGATGGTAAATATATGCAATTCAGGGTTAAGAACAATGGGTCTTCAAAAAGGCACATTTTCATGTTCATGTAGTAAATAAAAAATATTAATAGAGGAAATATGACTTGAGTTCAGTCTTTAAAGATACTGAGAGCATTTACTTGATTAAAAAGGAAAGAAAAGTCCTTCTAGTTTGGTAAAAGAAGATAAGTAAGCTTGCTGAGGTAGAAAAAAAGAGAGAACAGGAATGAAAGTTAACTGACTGATGTGAAAGCCAGGTTGAGACACGTGGTAGATTGTCATTTGTTAATTGTATGACATTTCATTTAATTTTGTATGTTGGGAACCGCCCTGCCTGGTTTCAGATGTTGGGAACCGCCCAGCCTGGCTTCAGAAGCTGAAAACCCCCATGGCTAAGGCTGAGTCAGAGACCTTGGGACCACAGACCACTAAGGAGACAAAGCTTATCTCCCTGGCAGGGGCGCCACCCCTGCCCACTTTACTTTACCCTGCTTGGCCCTGAACCTGACCAATTAGCCAATGATGGGTAAGATTCCTCAAGGGAAGGATGACCTAAGACAGGCATGGTCATCAAGAGGCCCACAGGGAAGGACTCAGGGGGCTATAGAAAAAGGGGGTGATCGCCCTTCTCCCCTCGGCTTTGAGATAGCCTGAGTTCTCAGTCTGTCTGTAAGAAGTCTCCTAATCACTTGGCTGCCTTACTTCCCCTGCCTGACTTCAGCCTGAAACAATGACAGAGGGCGGTGCAGCCCTGTGCTGGTAAGGGCAGTTCCCCAGGGCTATCAGGCCTAAGAAAGAATGCATAAAATCCTGTGAAAACTGCTTTGCCAAGAAAGTCCTCAGTTTTCTGATAAGGGTCCAAGCCTGAAATGAATTTGTTTCCCAAATTTTATAGCCCTTTAGCTAACTGACCCTGACTCAGAATAAGCCCTCAGAGTTCTTTGTTTGTTATCTATTATTTGATCCTTACTGCCTGACAATGATTGATGAGCTTGTATTCCTATGCAAAATGAACCCAATAAAAATCCGTTGAGGAAAAGGCTCTTGGCCCTTCTCCTCTGAGAGATTGGCCACCTTTCCTCCCCAAGCAGATCATGTCTTGGTAGATTTACTCTCATCTGTGGTGGACGGGATGCTCTGGGGGTAAAGCTCCCCCACATTTGTATTTGAAGCTTTACACAGAAAATATAAACTCCTATGTTGTGTTCAGAGAATAATGATGTAGATTTAGCAACTTTGTTGTATGGGGAATGAATAAGAAATCAGAAATAAAACTTGTGCATAACATTTTAAAGATTATATTTGCCAGTTGCTTCTATACATTAATTTTTAGATACAACATGGGCTTTTTGGAAAAGATGAAAAATAAATATAAAACTTACCTGTTAACATATAATGGGTTGTCATTTCTGAGAAACTTTGGGTTATGATACCTGATGGCATAGGGCAAAGTCAAAATAATTGGATAGTAGTTACAAAGAATGTTGGGTCCTGCAAAAAAAAAAATAGTTCAGGGATTCAGATATTAGAAATAACGTAAGAATAAGAATATAATGTCCTATCACTGAAAGTATTTAAAGAAAAAGTGAATGACCTTTAAAGAATGGGTGCAATAGAATTAATTCCTATGTTGTTTTTGCTAGTAGCATCTACGGTCTTTCCTCTATGAAAAATATCTAATATAGTATAAGTATATTCACTAGGTTGGGTGAATTCAAGTTGCAGAAATCTTGGGAATAAAAAATGAAAATTTTATTTTGAAGCTGTAGCCACAAGGGGAAGAATTTATGTTTTATAAAAAAAAATCTTTACAGTGATTAAGGGAATATTAATCAGGTGGTAACATGAGAAATTGTAACTTTCTTTGAGAATTATTTTTAAAATTATTCTGAAATAAGCATAGATTATATAATTCTAATTATGGAGTATTTCGTTCTAAGGCTAAGGAGAAAGTTAAAGAGCATAAAAGAATACCTTGATTTGGTGTGCTGATATAATCATTTTGTTGATTATTCCTTTAGTTATTCTTAGCTCCAAAAAATGTCATAAAACAACTAGGTAAAAATTTTTTCTGACTTAAAAAGAGGCATTTTTTCATAGTTACTTACAGGGTGGGGTATAAGAGGTTTGCAGTTGTGAGTATGCAAAACAAAGTTTATTCTTATGTTGGGAATCACCCTGCCTGGTTTCAGAGGCTGTAACCCCCATGATTAAGGCTGAGTCAGACTTGGGACCATAAGCCACTAAGGAGACAAAGCTTATCTCCCTGGCAGGTGTGCCACCTCTGCCCACTTCACCCTGGTTGGCCCTGACCTTGGCCAGTTAGCCAATGACGGGTAAGAATCCTCAAGGGAAGATCAACGTAAGACAGGCATGGTCACGGAAGAGGCCCGCAGGGAAGGACTCGGGGGGCTGTGGAAAAAGGGGGTGATGGACCCTCGCCCCTCAGCTTTGAAATAGCCTGAGTCCTCATTCTGTCTGCAAGAAGTCTCCTAATCTCTTGGCTGCCTTACTTCCCTTGCCTGATTTAAACCTGAAGCAATAACAGAGGGCAGTGCAGTCATGTGCTGGGAGGGGTGGATTCCCTGGGGAATCAGGCCTAACAAAAATACATACATTCCTGTGAAACCTACTTAATTTGTACCCTCAGCTTAAAAGATAAGGGTCCAGACCTGAGATGAGTCTGGCGCCTAAAGTTTTATGGCCTTCTAACTAATTGGTTGTAACTCAGAATAAGCCCTCAAAGTTCTCTGTAAATCATATATTGTTTAACCCTTACTGGCTGACAATGATTGATGAGCTTTATCTGTATTCCTGTGCGAATGAACCTAATAAAAGGCCCTGGAGAGAGAGGCTCTGGGCCCTTCCCCTTTGAGAGAAGAGGCCACCTTTCCTCCCCAAGCAGATCATGTCTTGGTAGTCTTTTTCTTCATCCGTGGCGGACTGGGGGGGCCGCATTAAAGCCCCCCAACATTCTTATATTAGTATTTATAAATTATTGTATTGTTTCCCATGCAAACAACTCTAAATCTACTTTTGGCTGCCCCATATTTGTAATTTATTATTGAATTGATTGGGGTGACAATGGTTAATAAAATTACAGGTTTCTAGTGTACCATTCTATAATACAACATCCATACATTTCATTGTGTGTTTACTACCCAAGGTCAAATCTCACATCACCATATATTTGACCCCCTTTGCCCTTTACTTTCCTCACCCCATTTGCCTCTGGTAACCATGACAATGTTGTCTGTGTCTAGATGTTTTTGTTTGTCTTGTTTGTTCATTAGTTGATTTCAGTTTTATATCCCACATATGAGTGAAATCATATGGTTCTTGACTTTTCCCATCTGACTCTTTTTACTTAGCATAATTTTCTCAAGATGCATCTATGTTGTGACAAATGACAGTATTTCATCTTTTCTTATGGCTGAGTAATATTCCATTGTATATATGAACCACACCTTCTTTAAGATTATATTTTGATTGTTTCCTCTGAACAATTTTAGTTGTTATTTTTAAAAAACATGGAGAAAGACAAAGAACAAAAATGTAGAGCAAACAAGATATGCAGCATAGTACATGAAAAGCACACATGTGTACACAAACACTTGGGCATACCTAAGAGATATTTTAATAGGTGACATTCACCTGCAGCAGACATTCATGTAGCAGACAGTGCAAATTAAAGCAGTTTAAATCATGTCACATACAACAAAAAAGTTATAAGATATTTATATTATTCAGTTCATTAATTAGGAATCTTGTCAATATCATGCCATTATCAAAAATGTTATTCATCTATCTAGAGTCCAATACTCAGTGTATTGGTTTGAACTTCAGGATATTTTACCTTGTGGTTGCAAAATGCTACAACAAGACCTGACAATTTCAGGGGAAGATAAAATGCTATTTGTTCCCTGTTTGTTTCTAGAGATAGAAGATCTTTTTGAAGAAACATACCACCCTGTAGCAAACTTCCATCACATCTCATTGGACAGAAATTGATATCATTTCTAGCTGATAAATCAGTTACCTTCAAGAAAAAGGACTACCAAAGTTAACATAAATAATGAGAGTTTACTCGTGAATCATGTGTGTGAAATGCAGATAGCGGAAAAAATGTAGGCTTTCCCAATAAAATAGAAGGAAGAATGGCTGCCACATAAAAATATATGATGATAATTCATCTCCAATTAATGAACCATTCACATATATTTCTTTTGCATCTGATTGCTGCAATAGTATCTTGCTGAGCCAAAGCTCTCGGAATAAAAAATGTAAGAATTATGAAACAGAACACTTCATTATTTATTACTGTTATAGTCAAAGCAATTTCCTTGGCAAATAAAGATGAAAAATAAACACATTATAATGTGCTCATGGTTCTGCCCTCTTTTCTCTTTTAAATGTTAGCTAGAGAGAAATTTCATAATCACTTGTATCTGAAAATGTGAAAAAGTGTACATGAAGCACACAGGGCATGAGCATGCACACACACACACACACTCATTCATGAACTTTTATATTCAACAACTGGCCCATTAACTGGCTTGCCTATTTCTATTTGACATTTGGGCTATGAAAAAAAAAAGTCGTAATTGATTGAAATGCCTGCAGTTAAATATACATTACATACACCACAGCATGTATTTACTCTCACGATTTATGCTTTCTTAATTATAGATTCACAAAAGTAGGGAAAAGATGCCTTGCTCTTGAGGAGTCTGATGTCATAATCTATTAAGAAAATTACACATTTGCTATGCTTTTATTTTACATGTGTTCCAGTGTGGTCCAAGTGATGGACTTTGAGCACGGCACATCTATCATTATTGTTTTATCTTTTGGTTGGCAATACCCATTAAAATATATAATTACATCACTTTCAATGACAAGTTACAGTGCAATTTTGTGTAAGTAGAATTCTTAATATAACTATTGTAAGTTGCATTATTACTGCTTACCCATTATATATAAATTTCTTTTCATTTTAACTTTAGCACTTTATAATCTTGTTTGTATTTTATATCCATCTATGAAAATCTGAGTGAAAATTGTGTTGCATTCATCTTTTTTAAAGTTCTTAATTATATAAATTAACAACAGATTACATTTTATATCTTTTACATTTTCAGTATGTTTTCATAAGTACATATATATTCACAATAATGACTAAATGTTATGGAAAGTTTCAAAATATTTAATGAGTAATTAGAGAGAATTAAATTTTGTTGGCTTCTTGAGTAATGAGTATTAAAATATTTTTCAATCAAATTATTTTTAAAAATATGGAGATATCAGATAATCTGGGACAGATCCAGGCTAGTGGAGCTTTGTATATTTTGGGGAGAACTTTTTAAGAATAAAGAATACAAAATTAACCCTGGCTGGTGTGGCTCAGTGGACTGAGTGCCAGACTACAAAGTAGAGGGTCGCTGGTTCAATTCCCAGTCAGGGCACATGCCTGGGTTGCAGGCCAGGTTCCCAGGTGTGGGGAGCTCGAGAGGCAACCACACATTGATGTTTTTCTCCCTCTCTTCATCCCTCCCTTCCCCTCTATCTAAAAATAAATAAATAATAAAAATACAAAATTATAGCAATAAAGTTTTGGTATTAAAGTAAAATGTTTATTTAAAATCAAAACTGAAAACCACAACATATTATAATCTATTAAAATGCTTGAATAGAAATGCTTTCTGACCGCAACCAACTTTCCAGCCTGGACACTCTGCGACTGTAAGCAATCCTCATACTCGGAAAACTGTCCACGTAAGAGATTTTGAAACTTAAGCTTCAATTATTCCTTGCTATTTTTTCCTCTGACAGTAATTCTAAAATACTAATCCTCTTTGATTTAAAAAGAGAAAACTAGTTACTCTACATTTTAGAGAAATGGAAATTTGCTATATATTTAAATGGAAATGTATTTCAGCACATATATTAAGGAAATGTATAAAACATTTGAAGCCTGGCCTCAAATTAATTAATCTGTTATTGATACCCTTTCCTCTTTTCATCTTTGTTGTTTTTTGTTTGTACTTGTTGATCTAGACAGTTTGTTTTATTTCAACACTTCAAAGCTGTGATTTAAAAACTAAATATATTTATTGTTTAATTCTTGTATCTGCTATTGTCAACAAAATCAATGACTGTTATATAAATATTAAAGAACAATGTATTATTAAATGATAGAGTAAGATTTGGTTCTTCTATGGCTGTTAGAAAACCAATAAACGATGAAAGTGGCTACTGTCCCAAAGCCCAGTGCCAGTGATTCCTACGGGACATGAAATTTCTCATGAGAAGGATAACTAAACAGCTTGTTCATTATTTTTTCTATTAAAAAAATAATGTAATAGTATGTTTACATTTTAATTTGAATGTTATTAAAATATGGAAAATTTCTTGAACTCATGCTATAAATAATACTTCAACATTATGTTAATTCAAAAAGTTGACTGAAATAAATACATATTAATAGTTGGCTTTCATGATAGATCATTTATAACAATTATTGAAAGTGAAGACATTATGACTTTGAGACATAATTTTATTATGTTGCAATTATTCTTATAAACATTATCTTGTCTTCAATTTCCTCGCTAAGCTGTGGTATTACATTATATCTGGGCCAACTGAGTCACACTAGTGTGCCAGCAATGAAGAATTCAAAAAGCATTATGAAAACATTTGGTATTTAATTTTTAAAGCATTAAGCATTCTAATTATCATTGTAGTACTACTATAATTTGGTTAGGATTCTTTCATCTGTAATATTAAAACCTATACATTTTAAAGTTTTGAAATAAAAATTAATATTTTAATATTTAGACCCTCTTAACTCCACCCCTATTTAGATACCATATTGTATTCTATAATTCGGTAAGAT
Organism: Desmodus rotundus; assembly: GCF_022682495.2. NCBI lineage: Eukaryota > Metazoa > Chordata > Mammalia > Chiroptera > Phyllostomidae > Desmodus > Desmodus rotundus. The sequence continues at coordinate 16,985,534 of NC_071388.1, read as the reverse complement.
ATAAGATATAAGATATAAGATAAATACAGGGGTGGGCAAAAGTAGATTTTCACTTGTGAGCACCCAAAATTCAGCATTTCTTCTTGCATTATTGATTATTGTGTTATTTTAAGATAAATATAAAGTTTTGCCTACCCTTGTATAAAGCTATAGTTCATCCCATAATCAAGATCAGGCACAAAGCCCATCTTGGAAAAAAGCACTTGTTCTAGAAAAACAATAATTACCTTATATTTATGAAAATGATTATTTTATTTCCTTTACCATTAAAGGCAATTATTCTTGAAAATTTCTCTGAACATATCAAAGAAGAAAACCTAGCCAGAGAGGAGAGAGGAGGGAATTTCAGGGGAAAAGGGTGAAGGGTTTGTAGGAACAATTATAAAGGACACATGGACAATAACAGGGGTGGGGGTGGGGGTGGTAATGGGAGGGAGGTGGGGAGGGCTGGGGATTAGGCTGGGGTGGGGAGAAAAGGCAGAGAACTGTACTTGAATAACAATAAAATTTTTTAAAAAAGGAAAACCTAGTGGTTTTTAAAATTTTAACCACTTATTCAACTTTAATTAGCCTGGTAAATTCTGATTGTGTTTTCATAATGACCCAATAAATAGCAGCTAATTAAAGGAGTACATTTCTAGGGAAAAAATAATTTGAGGAAACATTACTCTGTACCAAGTACAAATAGTGTCCTCAGGGAATCATTTTGTCACCCCAAATAAAGCTACTCAAGCCATGTTTACATAAAAACGTGTGTTTTATTTATTTTTATACACTGTTTTTCTCTTGTATTTTCCCATTACCATTTATACTCCCTATACCTCTTCTACCGTTCCCCACCCCCTTCCCTCCAGCCCCACAATTACCACCCAGCTGCCCCTGTCTATGAGTTCTTTTTTTTCCTTTTTCTGTTCAATCCCTCCACTCCCACCATGTATTTTATTTTTAATTTTTTTCAACATCTTGTGGATCAATAAAATTGTGTAAATAAATTTATTTCACATACATTTATAATTATTGAAAAATAGCTGTTGTATTTTCAATGTAAAAGACTTAAGATCCAAATATTATAAAAAGGGAAATTTGCTATTTATTTTTAAGCATTAGTATTAGTTTTCTATATATGCTATAGCAAAATACCAGAAAAAGAGTGGCTTAAAGAACAGGAATTTATTGTCTCACTAGTCTGGGGGCTACCAATCCAAAATCAAATTTTTGGCAGGATTGGTTTCTTCTGTGAGTGTGGGTGTGGGATCAGTTCCAGATTTCTCTTCTTACCTTGTAGATGGCTGTCTTCTCTGTGTGTTTTCAGGTAGTGTTCCCTGTACAAATCATTTTTCTACTCATATCTCCCCATTAAAAAAAATAACATCAGTCTTATTGGATTAAGAACCACCCTAATGAGCTCATTTAAAATTGATTATGTCTGTAAGTATCCTATCACCAAACCAGGTCACATTGTGAGGTACTGGGGATTAGAACTCTAATATACATAATACGTATGTGCCTACACACACACACAATTCAACTCATAACAATTTTCTTTGCCTAAATATAATATATTTTTAAGTTAAATACATATACACACAATGGTTATGTATGTCTGGTAAAACACAAAATCTATCATATTTAATTTAGATATTTTGAAGTAATTACAGGCACACACATACACATGCACTTATGTTATTAAGTTATACATTTGATTGTGCATTAGTATGATTAATCAATGAATTGTCAAAGATGTGGTTTATGAAAAGAATAAGCTAAGTCACCTAGAGAAAAAATGCTATTCAAAAGTTTAAATATCTCAGAAATGGACACTACATTAGGATGACAGGCTAATAGATTTCAATGGAAAGCTTCCAGTTTTAGAAATTACATTAAAAAATAATTCTGTTAGATCTTAAAATCTATTAGATTTATTACCCTGGGTGATTTTTAAAAGTTTTACCACAATGCACTTGGCAACTCTACAGATTTGGATTATTAGAAATATAAAACAGTATTATATCCGATCTGTCCAATTCATATACATTTCATGCCATTTGATTTTAGTAATATTATTTCAAAGATATTTCAGGCAAAGCCATATTTAAATTAATTCATAATTCTTTGAGTCACAAATTATAAAGTTATCTATTTTATTTCTCTAGAGGTAAAATAAAGTGAGTGTCTTTATAAGATGGGAAAGCCTAATGTTGTTTGGAAGCATTAATAAAACAATATAATTGAAATTATGATATGTGTGAACTAAATAAAAATATGGTTCAAGTTGCTTGGCATTTATACACATACGTATGTATTTACAAAAATTATTCAATTTTAATATCTTTAAGATTCATAGTACTGCTATTAAAATACTACCATTTTGCTTATTTCTGGTGTTTCAAGGCCTCTGAAGGTTTTAACCTGGCCCTGATTGTGGTGCTTACTTTACAGATAACAGAAATAAAAATATCTAACACTTAAAAAAATATAAACTGAAATATTGATTGTCAGCAGTATGAACATTTTAACTAATTAAATTTTATATAAACTTAATTCTTCCTTTTCCATGAATCAGCACACTCTCTTTTGTTTCTCTAATTTCCTAACTGTAAGTCTGTGAAGTCAAAGAATAGTTGGCTGTAGCCGCATCCACCCTTACTCTTGAGCCATCAGGTCCAGGCCTGGTATAAACTAGCATTATTCCCAGTAGCAAATGGGAACAGTTTGGGGCCCAGTGAGCCAATTATGTTCTTGACTCTTACAAAAAAGCCAGAGCTACAGTCTTCTGTTAAACCCAAAACTGAAGAATTTATTTCCTACTACACTTTACTAGTTCTCCTATGACAGCAGATATTCCCCTACCAATGACCTGTTGGCTGCTTGTGAGCTAGTTCGGTCTGTGCCACATCTTCTACTTTGTATGATGATCCTCAGCCTTCACCCACGGACACTGGTTATAACTGTACCGAGAATGACAAACTTCATAGAACTTAGTTATTGACTGCTAGTAATGCAACTATCTACAGAATTCTGGTGTGTTCTCGTCTCCTGAAGGAAACCCTTTAGATTTTAATGTCAGTCTTAATCTGCAATGAGTAGTTCTTTTATTTCCTATAAAAATGTAAGATATTTTATTATGCATTTTGAAAACAAACTTCATTTTTTGGAGAAGTTTTTGGTTAACAGCAAAATTGAATAGGAAATAAAGAAAATTCCATATACCTCTTGTCCCCACAAACATCTAACTTCCACTACCTTTTTAATTTTTATATTATTTATTTATTATTTTTGGTAAATCTTAATATTATATGAAATTCACATCAGGTTTTGTTAAAGAAATTAAATGTGGTAGAGATACTGTATATATCCAATGTGTTCGTACCGAATCACATTTCTAGCAGAGCATGTGAATTCTTTTTGCTCCATGTCCTCAACAGTATTTCATATTGCTTGAGGAGTAACTAACATTTTGTAGCTTTAAAGAGAATGACATGATTTTTCCTTCCCTCCAAAATTCCTTATTTTCTCTTTTAATTTGTGTTTTTTAATGGTGAGGCTCAGTATGGCTTATTTACCATTTTTATTACCCTTTTTGTAAGTACTCCAAAACATGTGTGCACATTCCTATTGGTTTATTTTGTCATATGGTTATTGATTTGAATATACTATTCTATTTATGTTTTGATTATAAATTACATATATTTCTTCTTATTTTTAAATTCTTTATTTACTTTCCTTAATGAAAATGTTTAATATAATCAAACCATTCTTTTCTTTTATAGTTTATACTTTTGCATCAGTCCAAGATCCATTTATTCTAATTTTTAGATAGTTCATTTTTCATCATAAATATGTATTTCTGAATATACTTACACACTCTAGTCATTTCAATCTCTATTCAGTTAGTATGACATTATATACTAATTGATATTCTGATATTGAGCTATTCTTACATTCTTGGGACAAACTCCTCTTGACCATGATATTATTAAAAAACAATTTATTGCTACAAATCAGTGTCCTAAATGTGATTAACATTCTGAGTTAATTCTTTTAAGTAAGAATAGTTCATAATTTACATTTTATGTACTGCCCTAATCTTAAGTATCAAGTCTACGTGATTTAATTGGTAGCTTCATTTGCTGTTGTTTACTTTTTATTTTATTCTTTTAAAGACTTTCTGTAAGATAGGAATTAATTTTTCTTCAGGAGTTTAAAATATTTCCATTAAATTCTTGGTCTAAGTGTTTATTGCTTTTTGGTATAAAATCATTTTTTATTGTTGTTCTATTATAGTTGTCCCAATCCCCCCCCTCCTTTGCCCTACTCTGTCTATCCAACCCTTTGCTCCCACAGTCAATCCCCACACTGTTGTCCAGTCCGTGGGTCATTCATACGTGTTCTTTGTCTAGTCCCTTCCCCTTCTTTCCACCATCATCCCTCTCCTCCCTCCCTGCTGGTCACTTTCAGCCTGCTCCGTGCTTCCATGCTTGTGGTTTTATTTATTTCTATTCAAATTATTATAATGCCTTCAGTGGTTATTTATTCAGATTTTTAAATATATTCAGATTTTTAATTATATTCATCTGGTGTTGGCAAATTAAATTTTGCTGACATTTATTTATGTACATATTTCAATTTTAACAACCATTGTATACAATCTTTTGTTATATTATATTCATCTTTAATATTTAAAACATTTATGCAATTTGAAAAATTCTGTTTATCAATTACACTTTTTTACTTTCCTTCTACTTCTCTTTTGAAGTATAGTATGCAGGGTACAACAGAAGTAAGTCCTGCTTGAGTGTGGTTGGTAGCATAATAACATGAGTGTATAACTTATAGTTTTAATTTGAACATTTCACCTAACATGTCACATGGTGTGCTTGAGTGTGATATTGTTATATTACAGACTTACATGCTTATGACTTTGTAATGAAAGATTTTGTAATTAAAAAAGAGGCGTTATTTGTACCCAACCCTGTATGAGATAAAAGGCCTATTTCTTCATTCAGATTGTTTATCATATTTGTGTACTTTTTTCTTTGATAAGTTACATATACACAGTATGCATTAGATTAATCATGCTTAATATAGTCTTATACATTAGATGCTCAGTCTTCCATGGGAGAATACATGGGAAAGTAATTGGGAAAGCATCAAATGTATAATATTGTAGGTACATTAGTCAGTTTTATTTTATTCCAAGTGATACTAATGCCAAGTGTCAGTGAATGAAGAAATGTATTAGTTAATGTAACTGGGTGGCGCTTCAGTCCACCTTATCCAGAGACTCAACGGATATTGTCAGAGCTCTCTCTATGTATCTGAGTTCTAATTATGCCCTTTTCTTTTCTTATTGCTTGCCTTTAATATAGACAAATAGTCTTCCAATTCCGAAAATATGTCTGGCCGGAGCTCAAGTGTACAACTCTGTGTTACTAATTCAGATTTTAGCTGCTTTCCAGAAAACACCAATAAAGATGCATAAAGAGTTGCTTTAGGTCATATGGCAATTAAGGAACCAACAATCTGTCCAAAGAAATCCTATAATGAATTACCAGGAAGTGTGGATGAGGGTTCTATAACTGACAATCATGTCCGCATTGGGGCACATAAAGGACAACGCTCAGAGAAACAAAAAGGGGTGGTGAGGGGTAGAACATGTTGAGAAATCTAAGATTAAAATTGTCATTAAATATATAATTATATAAAAAGTACAGTGATGTCATATCTGCAGGAAGGCCCCTACAACCACCTACATAAAAGAAGAGATTCTTAAAAAGAAACTTGAAAAATTATAGGAGTTCTCTGGGACTATAATTTGTGTAATTTAGTCTCACGTGAGAAGGCATCCATGCATATGCCTGTGTGCCTATCCCTACCTACTCTGATGGGGTCTCAGAGGGAAAAGTTTGTGCAAATATAAGGACCATAAGAAAGCAACTTGACCCATGAGCAAATCTACAGCTATTTTGACGTGGCAGTTCTGTAAGATATGACAGAGAAGCAGGGGAAAAATAACTTAAGTGACTTGGTAAAGGCCACAACATGAAGCATGTCATGCTAAGCAGTTTTAAGTAGACTTAGTTACATAAAATAGAAACAATAGTATCAGGGTGTTGTTTGTTGTCTGGTTGGTTGTTTTCTGCAAATACTAATATTATAATTTTCAGTATTTGGAAAATACAATTTGGCAGCTAAGTGGAAAATGAAAATAAAGCAAGAAAAAGTGAAAGGTTACTCGTAAAATGCTTGATTACAGGTAATTTTTTTTTACTTTAAAATAGTCTCAGTGGGAGTAGAAATAAAGAAATTGTGATAAATATTTAGATAATAAATTTCATAAATCTTTGTGAGTGATTGTTATCAGTTATAAAGGACCTAGAGGAATTGGTGATTTTTCTGAAATTTCTTATATAAAAGAATAATCAAGTATTCTGAAATTATCCTTGTCAAATGAACTGGAGAGGGATTGGAGAGGAAAATTTTGAGTTTAGTTTTTGTCCGATTGACTTTACCTAAAAAAAATGAGAGAACTAATTGGAGATGTGTTGTTGGCAATTGGATACTTGTCTATGAAACTTAAATGCAAGGATTGGTCTGAAGGTGTAGATATGCCTGGAATTAGTTGAGGATAAGCACTAATAAAAGGAACTAGCCCATCAGAAATGTTTCAGAAAATAGATATGTTCAGAAGCAGTGCATTCAGAAGAACAGCTCCTAGGAGACTCCAGAATATAAGAGGCATTAAGCTGAAGTGCCTGAGTAAAATGGTTACCATATTAAAATCACCAATTAGACTCAGGAAAGGAAAATCAATGGGTGCGAAAATGATTAGGTAAAAAATTGTGGTAAAAGAATATTTACATAATCACAGAGCAACATTCTATGAATTATTTATTAATTACAAAAATTGTATGTTAATATTGGAGGTAGCTAATGGTTACCAACTTAATAAAGTGATTTAATTCCATATTACCAAGAGTAGGAATAAATTAATTTGTTTTAAAATAATGTAATTCTATATTCTCCCGTTATATCGCAATAAGGAATATACATCACTTTGTGTACTGAACCTGTAAGAAATTGCAGTGTTACAAATAGGTATGACGAAGCAATCAGAAAAATACAGAATACACAAAATCCAACAGGATAACTGGCCTGGACTTTCAAAACTCAAAGGTCATGAAAAATACAGAAACGAGGGAATAATCTAGATTTAGAAAGAAACAGAAAAATTAATGATTGCAATGCAAGCATTTTATTTGCATTCTTGAAAGAACATTTGCAAATAAGATATTTTGTTGCAATTTAGAAATAAGGTTTGTATAATTGATTTTATTAAATTAATGTTAAATATGTTAATATTACTGTGACCTTATATACACATATCATTTAAGGGGACACTTGTTAAAGCATTTAGGTATGAAGAGTCAGATGTCCTTAATTTCTTTAAGTGGTTGAGCAAAAAGAGAATGGTACTTAACACACATAGAGATAAAAATGTGATAAAACATTAAAAATTAATTAAAGTAAAATTACTAGAGTTTATATATTATTATTTCAACTATCTGTCATTTTAAACATTCAAAATTATAACAATAGTTTCCATGGAGTGATAGTATTTATATTTAAAAATAGAGACACTCCAGTTTTTGTAAGAACTGAGAAACAAAAACATATCCCTTAAATACTGTATTTGTATGTGTGATATATATACTTTATATAGTTTACACTTGAAACTGATTTACAATAATGTAATGGAGAAAAAGAAAACTACAATTATTCTGTACCAAAAAATTAACTCTTTTCATTTGTTTGAAAAATGTTTTAACATGTACTTTTAAGAATAATTGTTCCTGATAAATATTTCATATTGATATATTTTCATTTATTTTTATTTCATTTATTCTTGGTATTTTACTCCTTCTAGTCATATGAACCTTGAAAATATTTTTCAGTTTCAAATATATATAAATCATAACCAATGAACATAGTTTGCTTCCTTTCAGGCTTGGGAAACTTACAAATGCATTTTTATGAGACTTTTTACTAATTATATTAAGTATAGGTGTTATTTTTGACTTCATTATCCATAACATCAAATTAGTAGTGCTAACAAGAATATTCTATTGTAGATTTTTTAATTTGTAACTGCAGAAAATTGTGGATATATGTTGAAAATGTAAACTAGTTGTTATACCACATTAATAAAATACTACATTAAAATTATAAAATTAGTAATATATTATTGAGAATACATGGAATCTTTTTAAAATTTTTGTATAACTTAATTACATTTTTCTAGATGTCCTCAAACATCAAAGTGACTTGGTTAGCAATTTAACTTTACAATTATGATCTATAAAATGACATCTAGTTTGCATTGAAGGTCCAAGTGTATGAAAAGAAAATAGAGAATAAATGAACGCTTATATTTTAGACAGTCATAGTAATTGTTTCATTTGCCATCAAAATGAAGAAAGTTAAATTCTTCCTAAAATTTGGGTTGGAGACACTAATATCATTAGGAAATAAATTATACAAACACCATCTTTCTCTCTTTCCTTTGTACACACCCATGCACACCCACACACTCACAACAGCAGTATATAATTATGAAAGATAGAACATTAAGAAACATTAAGTTTACATTATACTGTTAATTTTTTTCTACTTTATTTTGCAATATGTTTTCTGAATAGAGTATGTCCCTTTCTGGCTTATTTCAGTATTTGTCTATTGAATTTATAATTTGATAACTTTCTATTCTACTTAAGAACATGCATATGTATATCGAGTTTAGTTTTCATTCATGTACTTAGTATTCCCTAGTTCTTTCCAACTTCAATAATAGCATAGAAAAGTAAGTTCCTTTTACATGAAATGCCTTACTACATCTTCTATTTACCCCAGTTGATTTACTGACTAACTTTTTCTGTTTAGTCTCAAAGAAGCCATAAATTTGAGAACTCTTGTGATTAAAACAAGATATGATACAGAATTATATATTTAAACTACAACCTAAAATTGTTCTGCTTTCTCAAGCTTTCTATTTAAAGTTGGTGTGCAGTAGCAGGGTGAGTTGCTTTGTGGAAGTTGCTGTGTATAGATAGAGAAAGAAGCCAGCAGAGTAATCTACTTACAGAGAATTTATTACCCTTTATTTCAACTTCTGGTCAAGCCAATCCTTATAAAATCTCCATTAAAGTCTATATTCTTTTTCTTAATATTAGACGAGGTCATAGAGTAGAATAAATTTTCTGAAAAACTCAGGTTATGAGCCACTGTTTAGGAAATGAATAATAAAGTAGAAAATATCAGAGTTTAACTGCCCATACCATTAAAGAATAATTTCTAAACAACGAGTTACTGAGAATGATAACAGGGGAAAGAAAGGGAAAGGTCATCAAGGAACATGTATAAAGGACCCATGGACAAAGCCAAAGGTGGGCGGGATTGAGGGTGGGAGGTGGGGATGGGTGGTATGGGGGAAAGCAGTGGTGGGAAAATAGAGACAACTCTACTTGAACAATAATAAAAAATAAAATAAAATACAAAATGAGCAAAATCCATAGAGACGATTATGATGTAGAGAAGAAACAGGAACATCTCTTCCTTACAAAACTAGACTGTCTTATTATATAGGCATGTTGAAAATTAACATGAAAAGTATAATATGAAACTAATATGAAAGATGTAGCTACTTTATGAATTACGATGAACAGAATGTGTCCTTTGCATAAAATTAATAATTCAAAACTTTCCTCAATGAACTAAAGTAACTTTGAAATAAGTAACCTGTTTTTTCCTTTACATATCCAGAGAAAGATAATGCCCAGAGCAAAATAAATAGTATAAAACAATTAACGAAGGGGTGAATGAAAAAATCAATGAAGAGGTGAATACATGTGTAAAATAAAATAAAATGCTTTAGAAGATTTATTCTGGCAGCAGTGGAAAATGTTCAATAATTCTGAAAACTGCCTAAACTGAAGTGCACATTTACCTTACCCTTAGACTCATCAACATCACAACTTCATAAAAACTGTAAGGGATGCACCATTGTCATTTTTAAACTTTTGAGGATCAGAGAATAGACAACAGAGTTTCAAGTTCATTTTAGTATTAGGCTTTCTGTTGTGGATCAGTATTTGGCATTTTATTTTTCTTATTAGTGCTGATTTTAGTATGTCTTAAAACAAAATATTTAAGATAATTATCAATGCCCTTTGTTAGGGTACTCTGTGTTATGTTTGCTAGATTCATACACATTATTACCTTTAGTGGCTAATAGCTCTTTTTCATTGCTGCATAGAATTGCACTGTGTGAATATGCCATATTTGATGTACTCTTTCTACTGTTAATGGACATTTGGGTAAGCTCCAGTTTGGGCCTATTTTGAATAATGACTCTACTAACATGTTTTTAGTGAGTATGTATATGCATTTTTATCAAGTTATCACATAGGAGAGAAAATGAAGGATCATATGGTATACACATACACAGCTGTAGTAGATGCTGCCAAAGGACTTCCTAAAATAGTGTTAAGATTCAAATTAGAGTCTCAATTAGGCCATATTCTTGCCAAGATTTGGCAGTATCTGTCTTAATTTTAGTCATGTTCGTAGATGGGTAATGGTAGTATAGCCTTAGAATTTTAACTTATAATTTCATAATGGTTACATTGGATATATTTTTACATTTCATTGGCTGTTTTGATATTTTATTTTCTGAAGTAATTGTTCAAAGAATTTGCTTTTTAAAGGGGAGGTATCTTGATCTATCTTTCCTTTATGGATATGTAGTTTTTTATGTATTTTGGGGGTATGAGTTATTTTGTGAATATATGTATTATTTTATCTACCACTGTGGGTTGCCTATTTATCCTTTTAATAAACATGCAAGAAGCTCTCAGTGAAACACAAGACCAAACCTTTAGACAATAAATAGTAGAAGAATTGTTCAAAATGCCTTTATCAGATATATTAAAGAAAATATTTGTTAATCTAGACAGACATTTAAATTTATATATCCACAAAATTAACATAATTGTATAATTATAATATATTTTATAAAATTATTTAAAATATTTTAAAATACGTTCAACCTAGTGGTTAAATGATTGCTTTAATATTCAAAGTAGAGCCTAAATTCATTTTTTTAAAGTAGTAATATTTCTAATGAAAACTATTAGGTAATTTTGTAAAATACTACTGTTTTGAGTGGTTCCTAATTATAAAATAAATAGTGTCAAATGTTATGAAAATTTAAAAAATGACACAAATGCAATTAGCCTTTTACAACATAGACAAAGCCACTGTAGGTTATCAGTAGGGGGAACCGAATAAACATTTCAATCTGCTTCCTATCCGATTTTGTACTTCTTTTCTTTTTTAATGGAATTTGTTAGGGTGACATTGGTTAATAAAACCACACAGGTTTCAAGTGTACAACTCTATAGCACATTATCGGCATCCTGAATCGTGCCGCCATCACCCACAGCAAAGTCTCTTTCGGCCACTATTTGTCCCTCTTTGCCCTCGTTCTCCTCCCCTCACCCTCCTTTCTCCCTGGCAGTCACCATACTGCTGTGTTGTCTGTGCCTGTTGTTGTTGTTTTGTTGTTGTTGCTGTTGTTGATCCCTTTGCCTTTTTCACCCAGCCTCCCAACCCTCCTCCCCTCTGACAGCTGTCTACTCATGTGTATCTATGTGTCTGTTTCTGTTTTGTCAGTTTAATTTGCTCATTAGATCTTATTTTCTTAGTCATGAATTTTACAACCCTATTCCCTCTTTTTCCTCATCTCTTCATCACCCTTTCTCCTGTTTGGGTCAAAGTATCTGGTGATTTCCCCTGGCCTAAAGAAAAATCTATTACTTCAGCAAGCTTCATCAGGCACTTAGCATAAAACTTTATCAGCTTTAACACAGCACATGGCAATGAGCCCAGGGCCGTTTCCTCCAATTCTGTGCCTATGTACACTAGTGACCTAACTTCAGTATTCGGAAAGAAACAAGGTGCTTTCCCATTTCATCAATAGACTAAACTTGACTGCTCATAAAAGCTCTCTTTAACTCTTTCTATTTCTTTTTCCGTTTAAGCATGATCTCCCCATCTAATTACCAATCCTTTGCATTCTAAGCTACCACTTGAGGACAGAAATATTATGTAGATTGTTTCTGATGGCTACTGGCTTCGTTCTTTATAGGCTGAATGTTTTAAATGTGTTTTAAGCATGAACCTAATACCTTTCCTCAAGGACTTAATTTCTCTTTATGTGGTTTATTGGTTTAAACTAAAGGAATTGCTTCAGAATAAAAATTATCTCTCTGAAATAAAACAAAAATACTAAAATATCCTATCCACTAGTAGACCAGAGGAGGAATGATGCCAAAATTGTCCTCTTAGTAAGGAAGACCATATCCATCAACCAAACTCATTTATCAATACTTCTACTTGCATGATTTATTATAAAGAGTTTTAACAAAATTTACTCAAGATTTTAATTGGAATATTCAACAATCTACCCAAGTTATGTAGAGCCTAGTAGAGTCACTGCTGATCAAGGCATTAGATGTATGTTGCTGTTAGGTTGAACACTACTGATGTTCATAACTTGGGTACAATTTGGGTAAATTGTTTGCACTCCAAGTATTGTTTGTCCAATAAAACTGTCCATTCTATCCCCAAAGACTGCTCAGTCTTAGAGTTGCCACAAGGCTTCAAAGAAGCAGAACCTCCAGACCCGAAAGGGCATGTGACCCCTCAGCACCGTCTTGACAAAGCCCTTTGAGCCTATTCAAGTTCCCTGTCACTGAGAGTCAGTACACCCACATTTCCATGTCATTGTAAAAAGAGCAAAACACTTTCCAATGTACTGGGCAGGTGAGAATAACCTGCTTCTTATCACACCCAGTTTAACTGTATTAGCATTGGAACACCTTTACTCACAGCGACACCGCTATTCAGCAGATTCCAGCCTGTGAGATTTAGCCCTGCCTGGTGTGCCTCAGTGGACTGAGTGATGTCCTGTGAACAAGTTCCCAGTCAGGGCACATGTCTGGGTTGTCGGCCAGGTCTCCAGTAGGGGGCACACAAGAGGCAACCACACATTGATGTTTCTCTCCCTCTCTTTCTCCTTCCCTTCCTCTCTCTTTCTAAAAATAAGTAAATAAAAATCTTAAAATATTGCAATTCAAACATAATAAATAAATATTATTAATCATGAGCAAAATGATAACTCTAACTTGTCACCAGTCAGTTAAGTCATGAAGGGGTGCTGTTTCACAGCTATTTTCCAAATTATCCAGATGTAGGCTTTAGGCAGAGCCTACAATCAACAATAATCTAATTTCCCTTTGCCTGACAAAATGAGTCAGTGGTTTCTCCCAGCATCAGCTATGTCTTGGTCTACATTTGCAACAAGTACCTGAATATTGTTATTTTTCTGTAGATACCCTTGTGAGTAGAAAGCTTTTACATTTTTTCCTTAACATGATGATTCAGGTATGCGTCCTCTTTCCATTGTCCATCATATTCCTTCTATTTCATAGTCAAGTTATTTTCATCACTGTCTTTCTTCCCTCAGTGACGTACCCAATTCAGATACATTCTGCAGACAGTAGTAACATTGCTCCCACCAAGACTGTGTCCGTCACTTAATTTCCAGTGTAATGTCCTGTAATTTGTTAAGTAAAAATTATAAAAATGTTCCTGATACTTAGTAAGGTGGCCCCTTCACAATTAACCTTATGTTAGCAATTTAGGTTAAAGTTAAGTTTCACCTCCAAGGTTCTAATTTTAGTATGTAGAATCAAATTTAGTGATATAGTTATCATGTCAAATAAGTCAATGCTTTCACTAGCAGCACAATAAAGTAAAGCTCTTGCTCTGTAGCAACCAGATAGAGGTAAATGAAAGGAAGAAAATGAGATAAGAAGGATATAGACGTGTTCTATCATCTCTCACCCCATCATTCCCACCTCCCAATTCTAGTAATAGCTCCAGTAGAGCACCACTTGTGTGCACCCTGGGAGATGCCAACCATTTAAGGTATCCTTTAAAGCCCTTTTCTTTTACTGGTGTAAGTAACAGATGTTTTATTTACATATTTCAATTTTTAGCAGAACACTGTCCCATCGGTGATAAGGAATGTGGTATGTTCTGATATGACATTTAATCCCAATTTTCTCATTAATGGCAAAAAAAAGAACTGTCAACCTAGAACATATAACCTATTAAGTAAAGATGTTTTCAGAGATACAACACTGAAAGAAGTCATAGCCAGTAAGTGGCCTACAGATCATTAATAAAGAAGCACAAATTTGTGAATTAATGACTGAATCACCTTCATGTTAAATAAAAATGTTGACTCTAGCATTTTATCATACTTCTTTGTATTACTCCAGGCATTTGAAAACAAAGTCATTATATATTACTTTTGAGTATCATGCTAAGTAAAAAGATAATTTTTTCTTAGTAGTGGTCTTATACACAAGGTCTGTCCAGAAAGTATCCAGCCATGTAGTATGCAAAATGAGACATTTATTGAAGAAGATACAAGATACAGAAAACAATGCACATAGGACAATGACCGGTAAGTCCCCTTTGAAGTAGACACATATGATCTACTAATGTACTGGGCAGGTGAGAAAAATCTGCTTCCCATCACACTGAGGGTAACAGTATTAGCATATTAACTGTAAATGCTTATAAACCTCATGTAAGCATTTGCTGATTAAATAAATATGTTTTTTCAATGTTTATATTAAAAATTTAGAATGTATGATTTCATATGGTCATCATTAAAATAATAGTGACATTGCTTATTAAGAAGATAGCTAATATATTTAATTAGTTTTAAACAAATGCACAAAGTATTTGAAAAGCACAAATAAATAAATTCTAAATTTTTTAAAGGAATAATCATAGGTTGCCAACCTTTAATTTTATTAACTGCACCATGAAAAATTAAATTACAGTTTCTGTAGAACATTAAATTTTCTACTATTTTATATCAGAGATAAATCTGGTCTGATAAACCAGATCAAAGACTAGAAGAAATCTTTTGATCAAAGACTAGAAGAAATAGTAAAGACAAACCAAATTTTTCTGCTGTCATTTATTAAAATATATCTATCAATAATAAAGAGATATTTTATCACGCATTGTGATTTGTATGAATTTCCCATGACTGTTATCTGTAACCTTCAAAATTATTATTTGTGTAATAAGCAGCAAAGCAAATACATTCATGTCACATAATTGGCATGCGAAAGATGTCTATTTTTGTCTCTTTTATAGCACCTTTCTGAGAGTTGTTTTTTAATCCAGTCATAAAATCAGGACTTGAAACCTGGAGGTAACTTTAGAAATTACAAGGTCTAATCCTTTCATGTTAATTTACTGAACAGAGAAAACTGAGTTTCTAAAGAAGATAAGTGACTGGCCAAGGTCAGGAAGCTAATGCAGGGCAGAGCAAGGAATCTTATGCTAATGTTAAAAAAAATGACTAATATCTTTTGTGTTGGGGAAAGAGCCATGTAAATTTTCTGGGCATGCATGACTTATTTTCACTCTGGTAACTTTGTCATAAAATCCAATAACATTGTCAGCACCAAGTTGTTACAGATTTCACATAGCATGTTTATCACAATTTGTTAATAATTTCTTTCCATTATGAATTTTAAATATAATTAAACATGGATAGTCATTATCAGGACAAAACACATGGTATATGCCTTGTGTTGGTAAAGTCAGCATCTGAGCTGCACCGATGATAAAAGGGGAAAGAACAAACGACGTGAAGAGTTGCCATCCATGCACTGCTGAAAATACTACATTAGAGAGCTGGCTGCATATCTGAAGGTTCCAGGCCTAGGATTCTGCTTCGGTGTGAAAGCAGCAGCTGGCTGAGGGACAGTGGACAAAGAGAATGATGAATGAAATCAGTTTGATGTAGAGTGGAATATGGGAAACAAACATTTTACTTCTTTTGTGGAAGGCTTTATTTCTTTCCAGTTTTTCAGAGAGTAAAAACCCGCTTTAGAGTGCTATGTATATTTCTCTGTGCTGTCCCCTCCAGGGCCGTCTTTACTCCGTTCTGTCATTTGTTTCCTGTGAGATTCAGCCCCACCTCACAGTCCCTTGGACAGTGCCCAAACAGGGACATTTACTTATTCTGAAAATAAAGTTTTTAGGAAATGGGGAAAATATATAAATTCCTTTGTTTGTTTTCATTTCACCTACAAAGCAAAAAGAATAGATTTGGGTAGATATTTCTCATTTTACTCAAAGGGTATTCTTAAAGAAATTATATATAACCATTTCGTAATTGTAATTATTTTGTGTAATTATAATAATTTTAAAGGTACAGGTAATGCAAAAACATACAATTAGCTTAAGATACTTGAATTTGATTCATACTTCAGTCATTATCTTAGTTGGAAATTCAGATGACAAAGAACTAAAAAATATGAGTCCTTGACTATGATATTCTATTATTTAACAATTTTTAACAAATTATGTTGTAAAAGAAAAGTATTCATTGTGCAACAAGGTCCTAATCAATTGCTTTATATGTATCCATTTTCATATTACTTTAGAGGTTATTGTAAAAAATCTTAATTAATAAAGGGCATAAACAAATCTAAAGGTGTTATCAAAGTTTTTCATTTCTTTAGCTTCAGGAAAGTGTTTGATTTTAAGCTACTGGATAACTTATCAGCCCCTTAGTCCAAAAATTACAAGCTGATTGTGACAAAATATCGTAACAAAATAGAGGCTCCAGGGAGCTGCAAGAAACATGAAGTGCGCATGCACATGAACTTGTTTGGAGAGCAGTCACCATCGGCAGGCCTGGACTTTTGTGAACGAAAGGGGGGTTCAGCTGCCTGCTGCAATGAAAGCTAAACTTGTGAGGCAGATGCAGTAGAGAAAAAGAGAGAGATTTACTCAAGTGCTGCACGACCTAGCTGCATGGTGGGCTCCCAACTCAAAGACCATCTCTCCTTCCTGTTTAAGCCTCCATTCCTATGTGGATAGGGAGGAATGGACTTCTCTTCTATCCAATTATCTAGCTAGCTTTCATTGCGCTGGGGTCCTGTTCACTCATCTTTCTAGCTTTTGGAGCCCTTGGTGTAAGAACCTCCCTCTGCACCATCTTGGCCACTGGGGGAGACTCCTAGAATCCCCTGACTGTCTATGGTAGTGGGGAGAGGGGAGTTCCAGGACTCACCATCAAGAAGCCTGGAGATGCCACAGGCTCAGCTCACCTCCTAGTGCTGGGCATGCACATCTGGTGCACCCCCTCACGTCCTCTGCACAGCACCTATTGACCCACGCATCTGAAGAGGCCGGCCAGGAGGGCGCTCCAACTGATGGCTGCCTAGGAGAGCACTTCGCCAGTACGAGTTAAATTATATTCAGACAGAACATTAAAACAAGGCTAAGTCAGTGTAATGTAATTCATATCTCATTCAAATATTAAAATTGTATCAAGTAGTTTTATCACTTCAAATATGGATGCCTGGAAATAATTACCCCGTGATTTGAATTTTAAAAGTATATATTATACTGAGATGTAACCTTTCCTTCAAAGTGCCTCAAAACTTATAACTTAATATTAGAGCCATTATCTACCAAAGAAAACAGATTGATGGAAAGCTGCAGGTTAAATTTATTGTTGATATTAAATCTGTTTGCCCAGAAGTACTTACAACACTAAAACAAACATATTTTACTTCCATTCTTCTAAGCTTTTTTTTCCTAAAATTATGTTTGTTTATTTTATTATCTTTAAACTTCATGGAAATCCCAGGAATGACTATAAATAAAAAATGTAATTATGATTTCACTTATATGTGAAATCTAAAGAACAATATAAACAAACAAAATAGGAATAGACTCATAGATTCAGAGATGGACTGAGCAGTATAGGAGGAGAGGCGGTTGGGGGATTGAGTGAAAATGGTGAAGGGATTAGGGAGTACTAATTAGTAATTACCAAATAGTTACATGGATGTTAGTTACAGCATACAAGCAAAGTTAAAAATATTATAACAGCTCTGTATGGGGCGAGCTGGGTATTGGAAATATCAGGGCAACAGGGAACTTTTTGTAAAGTACATGATTGTCTGATGATAACAAGGAATAAAAACTTTATACTACTCTAATTTACCATGAAATGGGATTAGAAAAAAATGTACTAACAAACATAAAAATAACTCACACACTTACATACTCGCATTGCAGGCATCAGAAGCTCCAGTTCCTGCTTGTACAAGAAATGACCTTGACCAAGACTTTGGGTGATGCAGATTACCTAACTGCAGGGATTTGGCTGGCACTGACCAGCTCCAGGAAGCTGACATTAAAGATCCACATTGGGACCAGCCAACAGCAGGGGGAAGAGATCAGGGGGAAAGGCTGAACATCTACAGCCTTTCCCCCTGATCTCTTTGTTCTGCTTTCACTCTCCCTCCTTATAAAAACCCCTGCCTGCACTGAGGTGTTCAGATGGGCTCAGAGACAAGAGTCCCCCCTCTATCAGGCTGCCAATACCTGAAGAAAACCTCTTTCCTTTTCCGCCAGCACCTGTCTCACAAGTTTGGCTTTCATTAAGGCACACAGCTGAACCTTGGTTTCAGTTACGTGGCCACTAAGCTGTATACTTGAAAGTAATGCAAAATAATATTGAATGTAAACTGTAATTGGAAAAAATGGTTTTACTGATATATATTACATTATTATTTATGTGTATATATATATATATATATATATAAATTCGTAAGTAATAATTTGTAAGGAAAGAAACACTGTAGTAGTTTGAACGTATCTACATGTTGGTGGCAAACCTATGGGAAGTGACCATGTTCAGGAAAATCCTTCTATGAAAGCTGAATTTTTTTATGCATCCCTTGACAGTATTGTTTATGTACAAATATTAAGTATCAGTGCAAATTTGCCACTAAAAGATTTTCAGACAGAGGCAGAGAATTCTTGCCTACTAACTTATGCTGGTTTTAATCTTCTCTGTTCCTTGAGGAAGGAAAATGGTATTAGTTTGAAGGTTCAGATGGATTTGCAAAGGTGATGAAGTGGATATTTTCTTCATAGAGCTTTCATAGCAACTGTAAAGTTAGTTTCGTTGTCAGTTTTACATATGCATACAGTTGTTTTATAGATACTATGTTTGCCTGTGTGAAAATATGTTGTCAGTCTTTCCAACTTGATAAGTCTGTTAACCAACAAAGACATTTGTTTTCTTCATCAGTCTCCACTTTCCCTATTTCACAAAAGATTGATGACTTATTTGCATAACAGTTACAGTTGAAAGGCTTTCAACTGGCATTATATAAAAATAGCAAATTTTTAGAACTGTGGATGTATTTTCTAAAACAGGTAAAATTTATTATGACCAAGAACACAAAAATGTTTGTAAATGAGATTATTTTTAGTTGGAATATTCTATATTTTTTAGTTGGAATATTTATATTGCCAATTTTACTGCTCATAAATTTTCTTTAATCCAACTTACAAGAAGACCATTTATCATTTCCCATTGAAAGACAGGAGGCAGGGTAATTTGTTACTGATAAATATACAGCACTTAGCACAGTGTACTTTATATTGTATATGTTCAATAAATATTGTATAAATAAAAGAAATTTACTTTGACATTTTAATTACTTTGTTAATTTTCTAAATCAATATTGGGGATTTAAATACATATTTCATATAAAAATAATGTGTTTCTCTAATACCAGACTTCTGTTTGGTCCTTCAGTCATGCTTTTTTTGAAATGTAATTTGAGATGGAATTGGCGCTCCATTCAAGGCATTATTGCACTCGTAAGTATTCAATGGACATTACTGGTGTCAGCAATAAAAACAAAAAAAAACATTTAAAAATTAAAGAAAACAAGTAAATATAGACTTTAAAAACACTAAATATATTTTTGTGTGTATACATGTATATATGATATACAATTATATAAATTTTAATGTATGATATATGTGTATAGATCAACATGTTAACTTTTTTTCCTGTTCAGGTGCTTAGGAATTCAATCAATTATATGTTTAAAAACCATCATGGAGAATTTTGTTAATGTGAGAAGTTTTAGTTTTTTACTATTTTAATCTAAACATTTGTTCAGCAACCAACAACTGCATGTTAAATACCGACGAATTGCCTTGGATTCCGATCGCGGCATTTTCAATGTGATGTGCTATAGTAATATGCATTTCAGGTTGGAAACAAAGAGATGAATGTCACCCTGTATCCAAATTCCAGTCTAACTGGAGTGGCAATTATGAACCGTGGTTTCTAGAATTAAAGAGAATATTTACTCGATGGTACCCAACACTATGTATCTACACATACGTATGACTTTCTGTGCCTGTGTTGATATATTAATTCCATCAGAAATTGGATTTCTCATTTCTCATAATTTTCAGAGTATATATCTGACAAAGAAAAAAAACAAATACAATGTTGTCTAAAAAGTGGAAGCATTAAGAATAAATAAGCTCAAGCAATAATCCCAGGATACAGAAAATGGCAATGGAAAAGACATGCAACACGCGAGCAGAGGGAATACACGGTGTGGGGCCGCGACGGTCTACGTGCGATTTCTGATTCTGCCGTGTATGCACTTGTGGCTGTGTTTCAGCCAACCTTCTGAAGTCTCCGTCTCCCATTTAAAGAAATAAAGATAGTAAAAGCCTCTTCCAGGGTTGTTGAAAGAATGTTAATGATAGATGTCAAAAGTGAATATGAATATTTATATTTATGGCACAGGTGAAAATTCTGAACATAGTAATTGTTTAATTCACTTATTATTACTAAATTTCTTACACTTATTCTTTTGTTATTTAGAACTAAGTCATTAACTAGTGTCCACTGTGTAGTATTTATTAAATATTTGTCAGCGTCGGCTTGTTACTGATTCACAGTGCTCACGAACTCCAAATGCTCCCAGTCCTGTTTACCTATAATACTTAAATAAGTATGTCCTATTAATTAAATACTCTAATTGAGAGAGAACCTATAGCATATATTATGTCAATTTTAATTTTTTTTATTGAGAGAGAGAGAGAGAGAAACTCCCATCTGTTCCACTTCTGGCCCACATATTTATGCAACCATTGGTCGATTCTTCTACGTGCCTTGCCTGGGTTAGAACTCACAACTGAGCAACCTGGCCAGGGCCGTTATTTCAATTTTAAATAATTAAAGTGCAAATATATTGTATTTACAAATAAATATATTATTTAATCCACATATGATTACTTATAAGATATTGGGCTATGGTTATAGACTTTTATTTTTCACTTTGTTTTGAAAATTAACCATAGACATTGGTGAATATGTTTTGACCTAGAAGTACTTCTTACAAGTTGCTTTTTGAATAAGTCACCTTTATCAACTGTTTGAAATTTTATTGGTTCTTTCTATTGGATGTTTGAGCTTTCATGATTAATGGGAAAGAATCTAATGTTGTCAAATGAGATAACTCAATCAATTATAGAATTTGAATTAAAAGGTGAATTCCATTTTATTTTAATTTTCTTTCAAGTTAATTCTGATTTATGATTTTCTTTTCTTCTATAATTTGTTCAAGTAGCTTTTGTCGAACACCCATCTAATTATAGTAATCAATCACCAAACTTTAATAGAAGAAATTGTATAGTTATGTTCTGGAATGACAGTTTTTATGTCAGCTTAATGATTTATATATACATTGTGCATGCATACTTTAACAATAAGAGAAATTGGAACTTTTTAATTTATACATATTTTTTATATTCAAAGTTCTATGAATTAGGATTGACATTGAAACCTATAGTCTACTATGTGGAAAGCCCAATAACTTAGAAATAATGCATATATTTTTAGTTTTTCTGTGATAACTGTGACCTTAAGATAGATAGGCAAACTCAATTATAAAAACTATAATTATTTATTTAATGCATTTTGACTAAAAATAGGCAGTTTATCCCTGTTCAGTACTTATCATAGGTATTGAAGTAGTTTCATTTTGTTTTATTCTTTCTTTTAATATCAAAAGTAATAAGTGAGTTTATTGGTGAAATTACAATAATAAATTTAAATTTAGCTAAAAGAAACATCGACCAACAAGAAACCAACAAGTTTAATGTGGCTAAGATAAAATGCAGGATAAAAAGATAAAAGAGGAAGAAACCCTGAGTGAAATACTTGGAAAAGACGGCTAACACACAAGACATTAAAATGGGATCTGGTGCTGAGCTGGAAAACTTCCCAGCATTCACTCTTATTCTCAAATCTCTTGTTCTTCCATAAAGTCCTAGTCATAGTTTGAATTCTGTTTTGTACATTTATGTAGTTGTGTTTAAATATTCAGATTGTAAATGGTTGAATGTGTAGACCTGTTTATATTGCATTCATAAAGAAAGTGGAAATACATTATAAAATATGTAATTGTGCTACAATATCTTTTTAAAATACATGATATGTTCAAATAAGAAGGAAAAGTACATTATCCAGTGAGCCACTGAACATGTCATACAATTTAAAACCATCTGAAAATGCCAAAATTAAACCTATAATTATACCGTTCATGGCCACTCTTCACTCTTTATCATCAATGATGGGAGAAAATAGGAATAGGTTCTGTTCAAATGGAAACTAGTTTCTTTATTTTGTCATGAAAGCTAATCCTCAAGGAAGCCTCACAAATATTCTGAATTAACTATTTATTTCTTATTTTTTAAATAACAAGTCATGTATATAAAAATTGCCCACATGAGGAACACCTGAGTGGCAAACATCCATTCTTTTTTACAAGAATTTAAACCTAATTTAACTTTTAATCAACAAACAGCTAAAAAGTGGCTACCTATGGTGTAGACACCTTTTTTCTTTCTTCAAATAAACTGTTTAGAAGAGTACAGATAAAGTAGCATAATGGATATTGCCTATTATTCACATATTGAGGATTATGCCAAATATGTAGAAAGGTGCAAAGAACACCAGGACAAAGTCTCATGGATTCACTGTGCAGATTTCACACCCTTAATGATTTGTCTGCCATATTTATTTCAGCTATATATTATTTAATTTAACAAGAAAAGAGATAGAGCTAAATTGCTAACCTTTTATCCCATTTCCTTCACTTCCTGAATGTGATACATAATGTAAACATAGTATTTACCTAGTGAAAATAAGAGAAGAATGCCTAATAAAGAAACCCACACCATACAAAGGTCATTGGAATATTCTTGTAGTTGAGCTAAATTATATTTATTTAACTTGCTGCTTAATGAGCTAGCACAGAGCACAGGAAGCCTGGAACATCACTGGAAAGATCAATAGAGAGAGGATCTTTGTAGAGTTTGCATATGGGTTGAAGGTTGCTAAGGAAAATCAGGGACATAGTACTATTTTGGATGCTCTCAAGATGGCGGAACAGTTCAACAACTGGTGGTCTCAGTTATTTTTGTTAAAGAGGTGGGCAAAATGAAGCAAGATACGGGATATACTTAGTAAGAAATCAGCAATAATGATGTAGGAAGATTGATAATCATTGTGCAGCTGTCCTTTTTTTCCTTTTTATTGATTTTATTGGGGTGATACTGGTGAACAAAATTATACAGGTTTCAGGTGCACAGTTCTACAACATACCACCTGTACACTGTAATGGGTGTTCGCAACCCCAAGCCAAGCCTTTGTCCATCATCATTTATTCATTCCCCTGTACCCTGCTCTGCCTCCTCCACCCCATCCATCACCCTGCAACTTACCACACTGTGGTCCAACGCTCCCGTGGCAGTTGTCAGCTTGGCCTCTGTCTATGAGTCTGTCTCCATTCTGCTTGCCGGTTCATACGGTACTTGTCTTTCTCTAAGTGGCTTATTCCACTTAATGTAATGTTCTGTAGGTCCAATTATGCTGTCCCAAAAGGTAAGATTTCCTTCTTTGTATGGCCACATGACATTCCATTGTATAAATGAATGGTAACTGTTTCATCCACTCATCTACTGATGGAAACTTGGGCTACTTCCAAATCTTGGTTATTGTAAACAGTACTGCAATGAACATAGGGGTGCACATATTCTTTTCAATGAATGTTCTTGGTTTCTTCAAATAAATTTCAGGAAGTGGAATCAGTGGGTCATAAAGCAATTATATTTCTAATTTTTTGAGGTAACTCCATTCTGCTTTCTACAGTGGCTGCCTCAGTGTGCATTCCCACAAATAGTACATCAGGTTCCCTTTTCTTGACATCCTCACCAACTTTGTTGTTTGTTGATTTATTGATGGTAGCCATTCTAACAGTTGTGAGATGATAGCTCACTGTGGTTTTATTTGCATTTCTCTGATGATTAGTGATGTTGAGCATTTTTCATATGTTATCGACCATCTGTATGTCCTCTTTGTAGAAATGTTTACTTGTGGCCTTTGATTAATTTATTAATTGAATTGTTTATATATTTGGTGCTGGTGTCTTGAAGTTCTTTATAAATTTTGGATGTTAACCCCTTATGAGGTGTAAAAAACCTCTACTCAGAAAATTCTGTAACAAAAAATGAAGAAAAGAATAGGGGAAGATACAAATAAGTGGAAGTATATGCCATGGTTAGGTATAACAAAAATTAGCATCATTAAAATGTCCATATTACCGAAAACAATCTAGAGATTCAACCCAATTTCTATCCATATACCAATGGCATATTTCATAGCCAGAACAAATATTCCAAAAATTTATGTGGTATCACATAAGACCCTGAATAGCCACAGTAATCCTGAAGGGAAAAAAAAAACCAAAGTTGGAGTAATCATGTTACCTGATATCAATTTATACTATAAGAATGGTACTAGCACCATGGGGCGTTGGTGGTATAGTGGTGAGCATAGCTGCCTTCCAAGAATAGTACTAGTGTAAAAACAGACACATAGATCAATGGAAAAGAATCAAAAGTCCAGAAATAAACCCACATCTCTGTAATCAATCAAATTTGTTAAAGGTGGCAAAAAACATACAAATGGACTATCTTTAGTCTATTATTGGGAAACTTGGTGTTGGGAAATTTGGACCATACATGCAAAATATGAAATTAGACCACCTTCTTAAACCATACACAATAATAAACTCAAAATGGATTAAAGACTTAAATGTTAGACTCAAAACCATAAATACTCTAGAAGAAACCGTAAGCAGTTAAATGTAGTGCAGTATTAAGCGTATTCTATGAGAGACACTTGTCATATTCTATTAGGAACATCACAGTTATATTATGAGCACAGTTGATTTTCGCCTACTACACTCACAGTAGTATCAATTTCATGGAAGTTAGAAAAACACTTCTAGGCATTGCAGATTTTAAAATCTTCATATATTTGTATTTCATTTTGCATGTTTATTACCCAAAATGCTTCTTTGTGGGCAATTATTTGCATTTTAATGTATGTTATATGTGTATGTTATTCAGTAGTGACTGGTCACAATTAAAAAAATACATACTAACATATTATTCAAGGAACTTAATATGTTGCATTTATCAATGTGATTTTATTCTTTATCCATTTTTATAAGTTTCTAAGAACTAATGTTATTAACTTTTGGTCATGTTTTAGACATTATGTGTCATTTTTAAACACTGTTTATAATAATTATAACATATGTTGTTATGTAGTCACATAGATGGATAATTTTTTTTCTTTTAATCTTTATGGTACTTTTTTACGTTATCCCTTAGCCCCCTCTATCTCTCTTCCCCCAGTGATCACCACACTGTTGTCCATGTCCACAAGTTCTGTTCTTTATGCTCAATCCCTCCAGCCCCTAACACCCCCCACCCCTGACTACCTGTCATCTGCTCTCCACCT
This sequence comes from Desmodus rotundus, assembly GCF_022682495.2. Taxonomy (NCBI): domain Eukaryota; kingdom Metazoa; phylum Chordata; class Mammalia; order Chiroptera; family Phyllostomidae; genus Desmodus; species Desmodus rotundus. The sequence continues at coordinate 16,959,664 of NC_071388.1, read as the reverse complement.
ATAAGCCTGCCCCAATTCTCCTTGTTAGTTCACTTTATTCATTAGATTCTGCATATGAGTGAAATCAGATAGTATTTGTCTTTCTCTGGCTTATTTCTCTTAGCATGACTTTCTCTAGGTCCATCCATGCTGTCACAAAGGGGATTTTCAGATCTAATTTTTTTCCAAGATTTAGAAATGAGGAAATGATTACTATGTATTTTCTCAAATTCAATGTTTAATTTTTACATATTCCCTTTAATCCATTTAGAAAAAATGTTTTGTGTAATGTATAACTTATTTTTTTCTGAACAAGTTATCAGTTTCCTCAGGAGTGTTTATAATTCTTTGATTCTTTTGACACTATGGAACTGTTTTCACTCTTGTGGCTTTATATTATTAGGAAGATTTGGAATAGATTTTGTGAAAAACAAGAGAAGAAACTGATAAGGGATCTGGGTATTCTAGTTTATCTGGAATGATTTGTTCACATGTTTGTGTGAGTGTGTGTTTACCTATTGCATTAGGGTGAACTTTATAAAACTGTCAATATTCAACTGTTTTTGACTTAAGAAAATTCAATATAACACAGTCTAACCTGTGGTTCAAGTTAATCTAACAAAATCCTCAATAATTTCAGGTTATTTTGCTCTTTCCTCTTACATGTAAAGTTTTTGAAAACAGAATCTACTATGGACTGAATGCCTGCAACTTCCCCAAAATCATATGTTGAAGCCTAAATTCCCAGTGCGATTTAGAGGTGTGGACTTTTGGGGGTGTTTAGATCATGCAGATGGAGCTCTCTGAAAGTGAATTAGTGATTTCAAAAGAAGAGACACAGAAAAATAATCATCTCTTTGTTCACTACCATGTAAAGATACATCAAGAAGACAGACATCTGAAAACCAAGGAGAGTGACTTTACCAGACATCGAGTCCTACTTGCATCTTGATCTTGGACTTCCCAGCCTTCAGAACTGTGAGAAATAAATGTTTATTGTTGACGCCAGCCAGTTCATGATATTTTGTTATAGCAGCCCGGACTTACTAAGAAGTGTCTGTATAAAATACAGTTTTAAAAACAACAATAATACCTGAATTTGGAAAGGCATTGTTGCTGGTGGAACTGGGGCTCTTTCACAAGAACCTATACACAGGAGATTGTGGTGTGACAAGATTTATTTGGGTGGAAATAGAAGGATACCCCTGTGTCCATCTCCATCCCTTCCTCCATGAAAAAAGCCCAACCGTGTCCTCAGCAAGGCCAAAACAAAGTCCAGTGTCTTGATCTTCTGTTTCATATTAAAGCTTAGTTCTTTGGAGCCTGCAGGCGGTTGCTAAGCTGTCTCAGTCTCCATCAACCAGCTTTGCACCATTCCCAGCTGTCTGTGACTGCGTTTGGAGCCTGCATTTGGAGCCTGCATACCGGCCATCTGTGGGGCTGCCACCTGTGGGGCTGCCACCTGTAAGGCTGCTAGACTGGCAAGGTCTGTGGGGAGAACGCATGAATGAATGAATGGTGCAGGTGCATGTTCCCAAGAAAGACAGAGAAAATGTCTTTGTTAATCTGGGTTATATTATCTTGGATTTGGGATAAGCCCGGCACTTTTCCAAAATAACCAATTATGTTCCCAAGCTATCATGAGCTTCTAATGTGTCCAACCCCTAGCCAATTTATCCCTTTCCCAGATTAGACTGACAGGCCTCTATGGTCAAGTGCCTCTCCCTGCGCCATTTTGACTTGTGCATGTGCTTATCTCCTCCCATAGACTGGGTGAGTAGACTGCAGAGATAGAAAAGCTGGTTCTTTCTCCCTGTATTGGGGAGGGAGAGTTGTTAAACCCCTTCGCAGTGCAATGCTGTGATTCCCTGGAGTGTGTAAAGCTGGAGCGTCCTGGTGAAACAAATGTATGCTCCCCAGTTGAATATGCTTGATAATGTGCTTTACTTCCTTCCTTTATGAATGACTAGCTAAGTACCTACAGTAACAGCATGACTAGAATTATAATTTACCTAAAACTATTAAAGTTTCTCCTTTTATTTTTATTTTTCAAAATTTTTCAGGGTAGGTCATAAGATGAAAGCAACTTTTATTCTTTCTTGATTTTTAAATAAAATATAGCATTGTTATATTGTAACTATAATATTAAATATGATCTATAGTCTAATGAGCCACAATTACTTTGTTCATATTATTTGCTCCTTTTTAAAATGTGATTTTTCATAACCAATATATCACTAATAGAAAGAAAAGAATAAGCTAATATTTTTTTTAATTTCAAATAAATAATTTGAGAAACTGTATTTGATTTTTAATTCTAACATAAATATTATCCCTTGAGCATCAGATATAAAAGTAAATACTTCCCCCAAGGATGTCTTAATGTAGCTCCAATGGTATATTTTCTCTTTTCGAACTTTAAACAGTAATTCAATAACCCTACTGTTTTCTTATAGTGAGGTAAAAGTAATGCCATCTCTTATTTATTTAATATATGTGTGTATATATATTTGTAAATTACATACACCACAATTGCACAAAATATCCACATATAAGCATATAGTTCCACTTCTAATTTTTCCAGTAACCATCAAAACTACTTGGAAAGAAACTGCATGAATAATATTGTATGGTAAGCTGAATAATATCCCCATAGAGACGTCCATGGGGGAATTCCCAGGATCTATCTGCGAATGTTACCTTACATAACAAAAGGAGTTTTGCTAATATGATTACATTAAGTATTTTGAGAAGCTGGAGATTATCCAGGGGGCCAATATAATCACAGGCGTCCTTATAAAATATAAGCAGGAGGGCCTGAGCAAGAGCTAGAGATACGGTGACAGAAGCAGAGGTTAGAATGCTGCAAACACTGACGGGATCATGGGCTAAGGAATGTCAGCAGCCTCTAGCAGCTAGGGAAAAAGAAAAAAGAAAAACATATGGACAGGCATTCTCCCTCAGAGGCTCAAAAGAAAAGCAGTTGAACTCTTGATTTTACCCCACTGAGGCTGATTTTGAACTTCCAACCTCCAGAACTATTCAAAAATTAATTTCTGTTCCTTTAAGTGACAAATATGTGGTAATTTCTTACATCAGCAATGGGAAATTAATACAAATAGTATTTTAAGATTCCCATTCCCACAAGTTCCTGAAATATTATATTCTTAACACAAGTGCACATGTGCACACAAAAAGGAATGGAATATCAAGAGTCGTCGCTTAGGTACTCTTTTCTTTTATTGCATTCTTAGTGCACATTTTCCAACTCTTAAAATACTTCTTTCAAGAACAGAGGGCCAAGATTGGCAATTTATTGATGCACCATTAAATATATACTGAGACAACATTTCCTCACATGTGATTTATTTCATATATTTTCTACCACATTCTTGCAAGTATAATAATGCTGTTTCCTTCTTTATGCCTCGGATGGAAGTTGGGATGAACGCACAGGCGCGTTACGGAGTCAAGGAGTGAAACAATGCATTTTGCTGAAATGTGGAAACTAAGAAGTGTGATACTGAAGCCATATAATTGTATTTTCTGTGAAATTGGGGAAAATTGCAACTAGATTCTGACTTAAAGATTACATTGGAAAGATAATGTTTTTGTTTTGTTTTTAAATAAGGTTTTCTTACTTTTTAACTGAGGAAAGGAACTGTAAATTTTGTATGTCATTTATACAACTCTTTCTCATCTAATTCAGACTATACTTCTAATTGTAAGTGAATAAATTTCTGACAGTGCTTCTAGATTTAGTTACTTTTTGTCTACAGGACATCTACATAACTTCTAAATTAAATAAAAAATGACTTTATTGGTTTCTTCACATGATGTTAAATATGAAGAAAATCTGCATTTCCACCCATCCTGTATGAAACACTGTTTTTGCCCTGTTTCATTTTTCTTTATGTTATTTCTTACTGCTTTCCTATTATCTGTTTATTCGTTTAGTCAACTTTTTCTCTTTGGAGTTAGGACACATTGATCTATGCTGATGCTTCAAAACTTGGAATCTGTGAGACACCTGAGGCCAATTCTCACCAGCAGTGATGCAGCTATTTGAAAGTCTTCTCTGGAGTCTCCTCCATCATCTGTGACCACCAACCTGTCCCTCTACCCAGTTTCCTGGGTGAAACCTGGGGTGATGATGTAGGTAAGGGTGTTCATAATATGTCTCAGGAGACAGGAATGGATCAGCAAAGTCCCTGCTAGCTTCTAGCTCAAGGCCCCATGCCCTTGACTTCGGAAAGTTATGTAAGTTCCTTACCTCAGCATAACCATGGGAAACCCAGGTATCCCTTCCTTTCAGGTTCTGGGAATTCATCTTTTGTATCCACTTTGAAAAACAAATGATTGTAACTCTGCCCTTGAAGGTAAGTTGAGGAGATATTTTGTTATAAAAATGCCCTGTCTACAATCTTCATGAAGAGATGATGCAGTTGTAGAAGATAAAAATTCCCCCTCTGATTATTCTGAGGCTTCTACTGAAATAAAAAAAAATATAGTACTTAATAATTTTTTCAATAGGAATCCTGTTATGAAAATAAATGAATAAAAAATTGTATTACTCTGGTATATCTAATTTTTTATTTCAAAATTGAACCACTTTCCACTGTTTTCACTTTCCTTTCTATTCTCTCTGTCTATTCTGAAAATTGGGTGAAATGACATACTTTTGGGAGGTATGGCTATTGTTCTAGTTATTACAGGTGAAACAGAAATAATTTTTAACACATTTTAATACACTATCTAGAGAAATGGACTTGAAAAATGTATCCATATAACAATTTAAAATTACAATAAATGTTTAAGAAGAAGGTATATTAATGTCACAGATAAACTTCATTTAAGATATAATTGATTTTCTCTCATTTACTAAAGTTTTTAGCACTGGATAATTTTATAATTGCATAAATACTATACAATTATTAAACATTATTCTCAAGGGCTAATTTTTAAAATGACTTTTTAATGTGTGCTTCATTTAGTGTAGTCCAAGCAATAGCTGGAATGTACACACAAGTAAGGAAAAGGAGAAATAAAGTCCAAATCTTTCTCAATTTATAGAAATGATAGATATCTATAAATTTGGCCCAATGATCATTACATTTTATCCTCCAACCTAATGCAATTTATCTATTTAATGTCCTTGCTATGTCAGCTTAAAGAAAACATATTATCAAAAATGAAAGTTACAGTGAAATGATTTTTATTTTTCACATTTTTTGGTATTGTATTAATATTAAGTGATTTAGATAACTATCCTACGTTGTCATATTGGTAAATCTAAGCAGATTTGATATAAAATTATTCTTTTCTCTCGCTTTGTAAAAATCAAACCAGGTCTTTGATTTTTGAGATAGTTAACAACTGGTTTGGTGAGTATGTTCACTTAATTAATTGAACTGACCTACGGGGTTGCCACTTTGCAAAATTATCTGAACATTCTGTTTCATCTGGTTTTTCCCATAGGGGTTTTCTACTGGAAATGAATTTTATATACACATGTAAAATAAAATCTTTAGCAAATTATCAGTGGACCTATAAAAAGTGGGAGGGATCAATAACATAGCAGATAAAATGGTGGTGTTTTACTTTGAGCTTCTATAACAAAATACCTTAAACTGGTTGGCTTAAATAACAGGAATTTATTTCTCACAGTTATGGGGACTAGAAGTCCAAGATCAAAGTGTGGGCAGATTAGGTTCTTGGTGAGGACTCTGTTCCTGGTTTGCTGATAACCACCTTCTAGCTATAGCTGTACATGGCCAAGAGAGAAAGCTCTAGTGTCTCTTCCTCTTTTTATAAGGATGTTAATCCCATTACTGCAACTTCACTCTCATGGCCTCATTTAAACCTAACTCTCTTTCAAATGTCCCACCTCAAATACCATCACATTAGGGGTTAGGGTTACAACACATGAATTAGGGGGCAAACAAAATTTCAGTTTATAATACATGATAAGATATAAAACACTATAAAATTGTAATCAGCTCTTGTCACAAAAGTAAGTTCTAATAAAAGGATCTCCTACTTTCTGTGACAGCATGGATGGAACTGGAGAGCATTATGCTACGTGAAATAAGCCAGGCAGTGAATGATGAATAAATACCATGTGATTTCCCCTATAAGTGGAACTTAATCAATAAAACAAACAAGCAAACAAAATATAACCAGACACATGGAAATAAAGAACAAACTGACAGTAACCAGAGGGGAGTGGGAAGAGAGATAACGGGGGAAAGAAGGGAAAGGATCATTAAGGAACATGTATAAAAGACCCATGGACAAAGCCAAAGGGTGGTAGGATTGAGTGTGGGAGGTAGGGGTATGTGGAATGGGGGAGCTGGTGGGGGGGGGAATATGGACAACTGTAGTTGAACAGCAATAAAAGAATGAAAATTAATATAAGTGAAGTTTCTAGAATTAATATTTTGGGTCATATAAACAAAATTAATAAAAATGGAATACAAAACTAACAGACCTCTTGATCAATGTGTCTCAGGATAGAGGGAGTGTGTAAACAACATAAGATGATATTATCATTATTTTGGTGTTGTTTTAGTCTCAAATACATTAATTTAAGTTTTCAATTTAAAAATAAATTTGTGTTTAGGGAAAAAAAACAAGTATTTTAATAAAACCCAATTAAAGTGACTAATGAGGTAAAAGTTCTGGTCATGGCTGCTGATTCTGTGCAAGGGCATGTCCTCCCCAGGAAGAACCTCACCTGTCTCTGCAGGGTAATCAGACCTCCAGATAGTAGCCAAGAAAAGTAAACCAGGTTCTGAAGGGGAGTAACAGCTGGACTATATTCTTTGAGATGAACCATTTTAATACTCATTCTAAGCCTCGGAAAATCTGATTGTCACAATGATGAGGGTGGGGGTGTTTACTGCTATTTAATATCCACGTCCAGATAAGGCTAAGCACCCTGCAATTGTGCCACAGCCCCACAAAGTGCCAACAGACCACTTTTTAAAAAAATGAGTAGTGTCTTTCTCTAATTTAATTTTAAAAGGTCTAGCCAAGCAGAAAGGCTGATGATGGGGGGAAAAAAAAACCAAAAACAAAAACCTGGCCACTGGTTACATTCAAGCATATGATGAATTTCTCTTCCAAAGCCAAGTAAGTAAATAGCAGATGATAAGGTAGATTCTAGAAGATGTTCGGGAGAAGAAGCACAGGTTAGGCTGCTATCATTTGCAGTATTGTGTGGCGTCCTACTGGTGGAAACCGGAAATAGCAGAGATCCCACAGGTAAAGAAAAGATCATATAAAGAAAAGAAGATGGGAGACCTGTGCTTTATTCCTGTCCTTGTAATTGTGGTAAGACAGCGCCGTCTCTTTTTTTTTTCCTTTTAATTCAAAATTAGGGTCATTTTCTTACATACAGAGTACAACATCTGGGCGAAAGGAAAAAAAAAAAAGGTTGCTGATCAGTATAGACACGAGATTTTATCTCTGTGATTTCTAAAAAATCTTGTTGTTACTAAGTCTTTTTTTCCCCCTGAGCTCTTTATTTCTGCCTCAAGGAAAAGGCCTGCCTCAAGGCTGACTCTCCACTCCCTTGTAGCTGTTAATACTTTATCCTGGGCCACCTAGGAACTGCTTCCAAAGCTGTTGAATGCTGGACAAAAGCAAACAGAAGCAGTCTCTAGCCCTGTCAGCCACGTGACTGCAGTATCCCCTAGCCCTCATGTTTACAAATGAGAGTGTTAATGGACGTCTATGGTAGGATGTTTTATTTATGTTCAGGTATTTATATTATTTTCTCAGGACAAGTTGTAGGTTTACCTTCACTCTCTTCCAAAACTGTTCATATGTGGAAAGCATTCTTTCTTCTTATTGTACAATAGTAGTGCATGTCTGTCTCTGTTTTTTATAGCTTTATGGATAATATTTCAATTACAATTAGGTGAAATAAGAGACTAAAATGCCTGAACCTGAGTCATAATCTTATTAAGAACTAAAAAGTGGTGCAGTTTTAGATAGTTAGAAAGAAATAGAAAATAGCAAGATATATCCTCAGAGTTCAGATTTTTTTTAAATTTCCTAATATTTTCTAATATACTCTCTTTTATTGTGTGTATGTCTTTCTATTTTTCTTCACTTCTTTTTCAAATTTATAATTTCTTTATACATTTTTATATGGAATTTCTCTCAGAAAAACTCATTGGAGAAACAGGGACCATTCTTCCTGGATCAATGATAATATGCATCTTATTCTGATAACACAGAATAATAGAATACATTTGACCATTTAAAAACTCAATTTAAAATAAAGCTGAGAAAGAACTATGATAAACTACACCTATAATATAAACTGTATTTTTGAGAAACTGTAGAAATTCTAAGTTCTATACTTTTATACATTTCAATTGATTACAAAGGTTTTATTTCTTACTCTCTTTTATATAAAGCTGCATTTATTAATCAGAATGTCATACAGGTCTTTTCTGGTCCAATTAGTTTCTTAGTGCCTCTGGGTCTCCTCTCAAACTAAGGAAACCTTTAGAGTTTTGCATAAATGATACAAGAGTTTCGATTCTCCCTCTAACTGTTCCCTGTGATAACCCTGCTCCATCTTTCTCCTGCCAAATTGCACGTGATGACCTATAAGTAAATAGGTTCTTTTAGATACAGCTTTTCTCAGCCACATTATGGCAGACAGGTAAAGATCAGTGTCCTAGGGCATTCACTGCAGGTACTGTGTTTGAGAGAATTGAGTAAATAGTGACTGAAATCATTTTTTATCAGCCCTTAAAAAATAAAGTACTCTATTCGACTTCTTATCTTTCAAGTTTTTCATCTTTCAAGTTCCAAACTTTAGAACATGAATCATGGGGACCTTATATCTTCCTAATAGTCCTGTGATGGTGGTAACTTCCCTATTTCTGTATAAAAGGAAACTCCTTTTTATCACATCTTGTTTTATCTTTATTCTAAGCTTCATTGTAAGAACTCTATGAAGTACACCAAGTCTTGTTCTTGCAATGTTAATGAAAGCATACAAAAATCTGGAAACATTTCTTTTAAAATTGCTTGAAGTTGAAGATCACATTCTCTGGTCTCAGGTATTCTATCACAAGTGAACATTGGCTTTTTCCCTTTGCATTTTTGTTCTTCCAATTTAATCTTTCCTGAGGCAGCTGGATGTCTTGGACAAAATAGAAATAAGTATATATAGAAGGAGAAGAGATAAAAGGACATTAATATATTTCTTAAAATCTGTGAACTCAATTATTTCCATGTAGGAAAATTTCCTTTGAGCTATTGCACATGCTGGCATAGGCCTCCGTGAATTTGAACCTTCAGTGTTTAACGTAGTCATTTGAGCTTTGCTGTCTGCCTAAAACATCAAGGTACTGGGCGCTCTAAGGTCACATCTAAGCCCTAGTGCTTGGATATGAAAAATTCCTACTACTCGTTTTCATTGTTTTTCAGACAAAGCTCATTATTTTTTCAGTCATTCAAATATTTTGATTTGAGTCTCTGGTCCTGATCCTTCAAAACCTGACTATATTCAAGTAATAGGAACAAGGTTCAGTTTTGTCATTCAGGAGCTACCTACAAATACTATTACTTATTAAAGGTAAGTTTTAGTTCTAAAAGAGAGGGAAATTTAACTTTAATGAACAGTTTTGCTTTGTCTACTAAGAAATTCAGGGCTAGACAACATATTCAAGAACAACAATCAAATTGTAGATTATTGATTAATGAAAACAAAAAAGAATTTAGTATTTTATCAGCTTTGCATAGCCATGGCTTCAGTTTTAAGTCAGAGCAGAGTTTTTGTAGACTTGGACATTATAAGCAATTAAAAATGACATGATGTGTTTTATTGTTAGCTGCCTTCCTACCTGCATCGCTCTATTGTTACTGATTTCTAAGCAACCGCAGGAATTTAATGAATAACAATGGAAATGTATTTTTTCCTTCAATAATCATCTGAAACTGATAAAGTTGATATTCTGTAAGAAAAATCTATATTCGAGAAACCACAAAATTCTAGCAATTTCAAATTCTCAATGACTCATGAAAAGAATTAGAAAAAAAAAGCTTAAGGTAGGAAGGTAGGATAATTTCAAATGAAATTATTAACTTGCTTAATTATAAATTAAATTTGTGGTTCCTAATGTACACTTACATTTCTAAGGACTTATAATTCAAAATTCTTATTACTGAAAATATATACACTTATTTCAATTAAGATGCAAGTATATTCTTGAAAAGAGAATTTAGAGAATTAAATTGGTGCTTGTTGTTATAATAATAAGTAATTTAAATTATGCAAATACACATGAGTTTCTCTTTTGTCCAGTTTCGGATGGGAAAACTTTTATTTCAAGACTTGAAATAGGAAATATGAAAAACCACCATTATTAGGTTTACAAACTGCTGATTTGTTTATTTTGCTCTCTCTGGCAAATGTCCAAACACAATATCACAAGGAAACAGGACTGTGATCTTTAGTGCCATCAAAGGTGCCCATTCCTGACGACAGTCAGATGGAAGACCATCTGGTAAAAGTGATTTATTATTGAAGGGATATTTAATGACGCACCACATTTTATACACAATTAATTGTATTGGCCTTTTGGCACCATGTATTTTAGGATGATTGCTCTACCTTAAAGAGTTGAGTGTTTCCTCTTAATTTTTACAGCCCCAAAGGATTATATGTTTATAAAAATACACAGGTGCCTGGAAAAATAGGGATATTAATTCTCTTTGTAAACTTTCTTTTCTTCAAAACTATGTACCAAATTATTATTAATGTAATTATAGGCAGTTTGTATGCAAAAGTGTAGGGGGGAAGATTAGTCCTTTTTGGAAGTGATTAAAATGTTATCAAAGACTGTGGAGAAAAAAAAAACAGAAGAATGTAGCTACTGATTAGCAAGAATAATTAGCTAGGCAAAAACTCCACTGATGTTGGAACCTGAAAACCTTTAGTTCAGATTTTCCCTCTCACTTATCTACATGTTCTTACCTGATGAATTTTATCTTAATATACAAAATAGAGAACAAATTAACTTGGGCTATAGAGATGCATGTTTGAAATTATATGTATGAATCCAATGTGTATATATATGGATACTTAGGATATTTACTATGGTATACTAGGTAGTCTTTTTGTGTATAAGGAATGGCTTGTTGAATTTAAGTAAATTTAATCTTGTTAAACTGGACAAGGTACTAAAATTTAAATTACACATTTTGGAGGATTTTCCCTGGGCCTAGATGTGTAGCATATGTACGATTCAGTTACTACATTTGAATACTATTTGTAATTAGTCTTCTCTATAAGGTAAAATTCAAGGTCAGTTTTAAGCAGAATTTTAACAAAGACATGTGTGGAAACAACTTTGTTCTTTGGAATAGTTTCCCCCCTTTCCCAATTCCATCCTCCAGAGTAAGCATGCCTGTTGTTGGGGAGGAAGTGTGTGATGCTTTAAGTGGCTGCTGACTGTTAGGATACCACGGAACATCTTCCAGAAGCAATTATTATTTGGCATATGCACATATTTTATGTGTAATTATAGATGCATAGATAATTATATATATATGTTATTTTATTATATGCATATAACATTTTCATTTTCAAATACAGCATAAGATATTGCTTATTTTGCATATTAAATGCCCATATTTCTGAAATCCTCAATGTTTGGTAGGGTATTAATTCACTCTACTTTGCTGTGAGGCTACTTTGAAAAAAAGTTGTAAAAGTATTTTTCTAATCTTCCATAGTAAGATTTCTGATGTTCTGACTCAATTTAATTTTGTTCACTATAAATATAGATTATTTTCTAATATCCTCATTCCTTGTTCCCACCTAAAACTATTTAATTTTTTTATTGGGTTTACTTGGTTTTATATAGTATTCTTTAAAATCTTCTTGACTGGCTAATTAGTATTTGATTAATACGAGGATGCTATTGGATCATCTGATAATTTTATATAATTGATAACACATTAATAAACAGTGTTATTACTAAAAATATCTTTGTGTTGCACATAGGTTGTTTCCAGACATTCATGCTTCTTAACTTTAACTTGAATGCCAATGTTATGCATTAGTTTACATTCAAGAGTCATTTAATAATTTATTCATAAAGTAATTACAGATTTGTAAAGAAAATTCAGAGTCAGTTTAAAAATTTTGTTTGTATTTAAGAGTGTGTGTGTGTGTGTGTGTCCCCAAAGCCCTTGAGGACACATTGAAAGCCCTTGAATTCCCGCAGGGAACTTCACCTGACTGCTTTTTGACAGTTCTGTGTTAACAGTTCTTCCTATTTACCTGATTCTTTCCTGGGCATTCACATGTTGCGCTTATATTCAAGGTCTATCCAGAAGATTTCCAGCCACATAATCTGAAAAACAGAGACATTTATTGAAGGAGACACAAGATACAAGCAACATTGTACAAAGGGCAATGACACCTCAATCCCTTTCAATGTAGGCACCTTGGGACCTTACACAGTTCTCCCAATTGCCATCAGCTGTCCCATTGTATTTTCCTGAATCTCATCAACAGTCTGAAATCTCTTCCCTTTGAAAGGTGATTTTAGTTTTGGGAAAAGCCAGAAGTCGCAGGGCGCCAAATCTGGGGTGCAGGGGGGCTGAGTCACCTGGCCAATTTGACATTTCACAAAAAACACTACATGAGACGTTATGCATGAGTGGGTACATTGTTGTGATGAAGCTGCCAGTCACCAGTTGCCCATAGCTGTGGCCTTCTGAACCATCCAAGTAGTTTCCGTGGAGGAATATTCAAGCTCAACACAAAATTTGAGGCAGATTCATTGTTCTACTCACTCAGTCATTTTGAATGTGATGGCCACAAAGTACACATTCTCACTCAAGGGTGTCTGCTGCCCCCACTGACTAGTCAGTGAAGTTGTCATTGTTCACACATGTGCATTCCGGTACACTCTCCTTGGCTGCCAGGTTACATCAATGTTGCCCAAACCTTTCTCATTATATTAATAATAGGTGTGGCTGGACTTTTCTGGACAGGCCTAGTATACTCTGGATTTAGAGAATACATTGACTTCATTGAGTTAAAAAGAGTTATTATAAAAAAAGTACAGGTTCCCTAAAGATGTTTGCTTTTGTAGAATAACAGTTATGCTGAATAATCAGTTTGCCCATTCACTTTTACCACCCTTCTTAATGCAATTTTTACAATGATTCTTGTGTACAATGATAGTGAAAATGATGGTTCACTCTAAGTCACTCAAAATTCAACTTAATATTACTTAACATTGAATATTCACCTGAAGCAACTTTAAAGTATATCTTTTCTAAATGAAGACAGTTCCTCAGTCTCTAATACTGTTTCTTTTCTCCTCTTATTCACACATATAACTCATTATGAAATCCTCAAACTATATCAAGTATTCATAGACAATATTTTATTTACTGAAAGATTATTTTGAGTTAAACATTCATCATGTTTCATTTTACTTTTGGAATAATGATTAAATCATTGTATTTTGCTATATTTTTGCTGGTAGAGATGCACTAATTACTTGCCTCTAGTCTTACAAAATTATAATGACATTTCAGATCATGCTATTAATCACAGCTAATTAGTTGGCACAAATGCAAATGCACAACACTTTATACCCAGTGAATATCCAGCTTTTAAAAGAAATTTAAATAAAAAACATGCAGTATCAATGCCAAATTTTTGGGCACATTAGTTTTGTAATTTGATCAGATTTCTGCAACTGTCTCCTCATAACACAGTTAAGGTCAATGAAGGAAAAGAAATACTGGAAGTTTTTATAGAAAGTATTTAATATATGTGATTGGTTATAGTTTTTATATATAAATTGTTTACAAAGTAAATGTGGAGTTAATTTAGAAATAATAAGTACAGATGGTATCTATCAATGTTAGGTGCTGGAGAAATAATGAAGGTTCCCAAACTATTGCTTTTAGGAGACACATGCAGCATCTGGGGATCAGACTTCTAAGTGGAGAATACCGTCCGTCTGGAGCCTGTACGTACATTTAAGGGGCTCAAGGAGACTGGTTTTCAGAGTGCAGAGCAATGTTGGAGGCTGGAACCAGCAGTCACTGGAGGGTGGCGTGTGTGCAGAGGGGATCAAGCATTGCTGGCATGGTAAAGGGCTGCCGATAAGATCACAGCAACAACAATCACACAGAAGAAAAAGTCCACCTCCTCAGTTCTACATTCAACTTTCCCTGTAGTGCCTGCTGATGGCATTTAGTGTGAGACAGGCTGGGGAAGGAATTAGGAAAAATGCGCTTTGCAGAGTCCTCTCTCTGTAATCACAGACCAGTATTTATCAGAATGGATTTGGAGCAAAGAGCCCAACACACTGCTAGTTTCCCATTGCAGGAAAAAAACAACCAAGTAAACCAACAGAAGTAGTAGCAGCATGGCTCTCATTTCACTATCTTAATGTATTTATTGCATTAATGTATTCATTGTATGATCATATTAATGGCACATTGATGCTTATGTTTACCTTTTCCATGCCAATGTTAGTTCTTCCAAACATTGTATCATGGTGCTTATTTTAGTTTTTATTTTTGTTGCTTTTTAATATTTGGACAAATGCACTTGTTTGCTATACAAGACAAAAATAAGGTGATAATTATGTTCATATACAAATTTTAACATCTCCACACTCCACATGTTCCCACAGAAATTGGAGTTTCATGGTCAGAGTTTTGTTTTCTGAAGTTCTGACAAATCCTTTTTATGTGCTATTCTCAGTCACTCCAAATTACATCTTTCCTTCATTATTTTGGAGGGGAAGAAAAAGGTTTTGTCAGCCCTCTTAGAGTCTCCAACTGGGTCTGAACGTTAAACTAACAAAGATGGCCTAGCCGGAGAAAAACATACAAACTTATTTAATGTAAGTTTTACACGACACAGGAGCCTTCATAAGGAAATAAAGACCCAAAGAAAGAGTTAGACTTGAGTGTTTTATGTGAGGTTTGATGAAGAGTGTACCCTCATGCAGGAAAATAATAGGCTACGGAGTGATTGTAAAACATGGGAAAACTTAGTCCTGCTTGTTCAGGTCCTTCTTTGGCATCCTTTTGTCTTGGGGGTAAGCTTGAGAAGTATCGATATTTATTCCCTGCAGGTATAAGAAGGGTGTCTCTTACCCGCAGATTGTATGACCTCTTTCAGGGGAGGTAGACAGGGTGTGGATGGGGTCAGGGGTCAGAGTGACTTTCCTGTGTCTGTTTCTCAGACTCTTTCAGCTTAACATATTCCATAAGCCAAGGTGTCATATTTCAAGGTAGTGTGTCATGGACTCTATCAGTTTTAACCAGGCAAGTGCTCTCAGCAACTCAAGATGCATTTGTACACTTTGTGTTAGCAATGAGTTTTAGAATCTTCTGGATAATTATTTCAAAATAAATACGCTTGTGACCCTCTCCCTAAAGATTCTAATTTTAGTTTGCAGTTTATGATCTACTCCACCAATTGTAAAGATGGCTTTTTTAGATCAAATGGCTGTAAATGAATAATTTTTTTCTCTAATATAAATTTTCTGGTTATTAATTATACTAAACATTGTTCAATTTGCTAATCATTTGAGGCTGTTAGAACATTTCTGCCTTTGCTCTCTTCCCCTCTGCTTAGAAAGCTTTTGACTTCAGGTGCCCCTTATCCTTAACCATTTAACATGACGGTTTCCTTTCTCTGAAGCCTTCCTTTCCTCCCTGGGAGGTAGCATCCTTCCTTGTACTCCCAAGTGCATTACTAACACTTCAGTTGTAACACTTAACCCATTGTGTGGCAATGATCTGCTATAGTATGGCTCACCCACTACAGTATCAGTTTACGGGGCAGTAATCAAGTTTGTAAACATACTACTAAATAGTAGCAAAAAATGTTTTATAAAATTGGTTAAAATAAACATTGTTGATGATATTCCAGCTGCAATAATAGCTCAGCAATTTAGTGTTATGGCTCTGTGATTTTAAGACAATACCAGCTTACTTCTTTATATTGGTTTTTGGGCAGCGATAGCATTTAAAGGGCAATTTTGAGAAAACTCAGGTAATATTCTTGATAGATATTTAACCTTATGAAAGGAAATCACTTATTCAGGACTTGAGTGTTTTCACTTCAGTGACATTTAAAATGGAAATGAGTCCATTTTCTTTTCAGGATTTTTGAATATGCTTTGGTTCAATATAAAACTCACTCAGTGAATTATTCAACTAGCACAAAATCAAACTATATGAAGATTAGAAATGCAGACTTTATTTTCAATGTGGTTCTTCTATTTGATACATTCTACAGTATCACTGATTATACAAAAAGTTAAATCATACTAACTGGTAGTCAATAAAGTAGAGTAATTATTTCCAGTTTACAATAATTTAAAGTTTAACTTTATTGCTCTATGCATGTATGATAATTTAAATAATTTCAGCATTTATTTTGTGGCTTTAAGCAGATCAGAAAAATGAATCATTTAAAAATATTTTAATCATATCTAAAATTTTGATATTAATCAGGGCTTTAAAACTTAACTGAAATTTTTTATTGTTATGATACTAAAAAACATCAAGGAAAGCATTGAAAATATAAGGCAAACAGAATCAATTACTAAAATAGATGTCATTATTTTTATTAAAGATTCTTTGTTATTGTTTTATAATAAAAAAACAAATTGAGGAGTAAATACATTGAAATAACCCTGAACAACCTGATGGACTTAAGTTGAAAGTGACTGGATCGTTTTGGTAGTGCCTATACATGATCTGAAACTCCCTAGAATAAAAGATTAAGTCTTAATCCAAAAGAATTTTGGATAATGTAGATCTTAACGAGAGAGGGAGAAGTTACCTTACACCCTGCTTAGCACATTTATCTAGTAAAAATAAAGTATTTGTAAACATTGTGTCTTTTTTCATGGCCCCCCGTTCTGCATCTCGTGTCTCATCGCCCTTTTATTTATTATTGATAGACCATCTCCACAGTTTACAAAGTTTACCTGGTTAAAGCAACTGTCCCACCTTTCCTTTTCTGTCCCATTGAGCACTTTCCATACCAAAAGGTACCACATTGTCAAGCAAAAGAAGCAAAACAAAATGGGTAATTTTACTCAACTAATGTCTTTTCTTAAGCTAGCTCTTTGGGATTTTCAGTTTATCTCTATATCTCTAGAGAACAGCAGCGTGAAGTCTACAAATACATAATTCATACTTCCAGAGAGGAATAGATAGTGGTATGTTGCTAAATGTTGAACAACCAGCTCTCTGAATAACAACAAAATGCCCTGAGTAACATGTGGTGTAAAAATCTCTACATGGACCACTTTTAAGCTACTGATGTGATGTCACTGAATGAAAAGTTGAAAAGAGATGTATTGTAGCATATGATTATTTACTTCCCCCATATAAATTAAATAGTTAAAATAATTTCAAGAGCATATATGATAATAGTGTGTAGTAAAAAAGTTAGGATGTGATTTGTTTTGGCATTTATTATTTCAAAAAATAATTCGTGTAAGTTCATACAATTTGACTTTCAATCATGACTGTATTTTAACAACCAGCTTGCAAAGCCAACTCATTATCTGGCACAAGCTGGAACTGGCACGCTAGGAATAGTGGGTTTGTATCTTGTGCTAGACGACCTAAAATATCTGAAGTAACATAGGTTATTACTTGGGTTTACTGATTGACGGTTTTGAAAACAAGATAAAAATTGGTGTAAACATTTACTACTTTTCTTTAAATTGACAAAAGAAAAGCAGTACCTAAGGTAATCAAACAATAGACCCAGAGAATTACACGATCCTTCCTCTGCATTGTGTATTTCATTATGCTATTTTTATGAAAACTTTCTTCATGAATTCCTCCTTAAGAAATGTGTGGCTGTATATATTGAAAAGATAATAGAGGCAAGGAATTGCATTGCTAATTTTATCCAGTAATTTCAGCCTGGATAAAACTTACATTTGCAGCAGCTTCTCGCCTGTCTCATTTGTGGATGTGGAAATGAAAGGGTCAGAAGTCAGGTGCCTTTCTTGTAGATATGCATGAGATATGATGCTGTGTTCAAGACAGTGGAAGCAAAGGATACAGTGTTAAAAGTGCTCGAAGTATTCAAATGTTGACACTGGAATGATATTACTTGATTCATATACTGTGCTCACTCTAAGTCTTTGTGCTGAGCAATCATATTCTACCCTGGCTCACCCCTTTAGCTATCATTGATCAAACCAGTAATGTACACCTTTCCAAGCTGGTTAACCACTATATATCTCCACTAAATGTGCAATTATCCAGTTCACAAATCTGGAATTATAAGCTCAGTATCTATACAGACAGGCATATTGTGCCAAGTGGTCTAGAGAAGCAAAGGGGAGGGTAGAAATGGAAGGAGGAATAGGGGGGATAAATAGTGATGGAAAAATACAATATAAACAAACAAACAAATAAATAAACATTCTAGAAGAAAAAATAAATAAAGACAGGTAATTTGGAAACAAGAAAGGAGAAAGGGCAAGGGCTTTACAGTGTTTGGTTCCAGTTTCTTTTTAAGGTCCCATTCATTCTTTGGGCTTCTATAGGACATATTTATGTTGGTTTTGTTATATATTTTAAAAGCATTAAGTAACATATGAGGTGTAAGAGTATCTTCATTTTGGGCTCTGTTCATGTCAAATTGAGCTACAGTATCATGGATCTCTGAAGAATCATTTTACTACTCATATATGAACATTTCAGCCTAGGTCCCCACATACAAGTACAATAATTAGAAAAACATAATAAAATTTTTGGTATACAGATTAGATCTGTTTTAGAAAAGAGTAGGAAAGAAACAAGAGAATACCTGTGGATACCCCAGAACTCAAAGCTGCTCTGATGTCAAGGGTTTTTGTGTGTGTGTTTTCCAGGGAGAAAGTCAGTCAGTTAATTAACACAGCAATTAGGAGCACACAGGTAATGCAGAGGGGTGAGACATAGAACATCATCTTTGCCCTGTATGCAATGAGCAAATGCAATGAGCAAATGTTTGGAGACAGTCATAAACACATGGAAAAAGAGTTTATAATAATGGTAAACACAGCTCTTGACTCTGTTCTCCCTGGGTTCTGCCATTCTCCCACATCTTTTAGTTCATTTTTTTTCTCCACTTAAGGAATCTCTGCATTAAGGTTCACATCTTTGAGGAAATAGGATGCCAAATGCCAAAGTAGATTTGATCACAAGTTAGGCAAATGGTGATGATTTGAATAGAAATTTCTGCACCAAGCTGTCATCTGCAGTCTCTGTAGAACTTTTTTTTTCCTTTTCTGTTGTGTAGTCTGACCATTGTGTTGAATGATATCCTTTTACAATATAGTGTAATCAACATTGTAGTGATATGTAACTTTTGATTTTTACAATTCAGTCATTTTTTCTTTTGCTCCCAATAAAATTAGTAGTTACTTTCTCTTCCATGTTAGCTTCCATCACAGTGTACATCCCATATAAAGATTTAGAACTAACTTTTTCCCATCTGCCATTGCAGAGAAACACTCACTAATGCTTATGTGCTGAGAGTTATGCAAGTGTACTCATGAAAATGGGCACATCCATCCATTATCTAGTAAGTATTCTCTCTGAGGGAGAAAGTTAACATAAAATAACGAGAAGAAGATGATATAGTGTACCTTACAGACATGATATTTTCATAAATAAATAGTTGAATTTCATAAGATTTAGGTACAAAGAAATATAGAAAATTTTATTTTTATACAATCACTTACTGAACCCTTGACCTTAATGAAAAAATTACACTAACATATATCTGAGAAAGCATGCTTATCATTGATTCTACAATCTAAAAAAATAATTTGCAGATATAATTTCTTTAGAATATTTAAATTAAACTGAAAAATTATAGCAACAATTTAAAATATTTATAATGGGTAAATATATGGTGGTTTAATATTTAATTTTCTATGTATCCATAGATTAATTATTGTATAGTGTATTTTATTAATTTCTAGATAAGAATTTCCACTATTAAAAGTTTCAAAGCTGGTTATGATCTTCGGATCTAGCAATCTGACACTAAGCTTACTTTGGAACACATTCTTGGTCACATGCCTAACTGTTTCATGGTGGTGTTTTCTGAAACTAATGTGGCCTCATTTTAGGGATAGTGCTCTTTCAGTTTCTAGAATATCTTAGCATCCTGCAGAACTCAGGGATGGTTCCTATGTGTCTTCACCTCCCTTGATGTACCAGCAAATTGAACCAATGAGGAAAAAACAATGATTTCCTTCAACATATTTGTACTACCCTTTAAAAATGATGTCTTTTATTTTCATTGCTTTATACGGAAATTTTAGCAGCATAACTTTGCACAAATTATTTTTTGCCATACCTGAGAGCCCAAGGCTGGACAGCTCTGTGTGGTCCTGAACTATTAATAAGAGTTCACTTCTGTCTCCTGCAATCTCATTGTCAAGCATGGGTACTTTGCCTTTTCTTAGTGAAATGAATATTTTATGAAGTATAGAGTGAAAAATTATTGTATTAGCTGTGTAATATTGAATAATAATAATATTGTCACAAATTTAGACACTTAAAAGAACACCCATAAATTTTCTCATACTTTTTGCTGAGCAAAAATGGGTTTAAGTTAATGAGACCCTCTGCTACAAAATCTTAAACCTGCAAACAAGGTGTTTGCTAGGGCTGTAGTCTCATTTGAGGCCTGACTCCGGAGAAATCTACTTGCAAACTTGTGTGGTCCTTCACAGAATTCAGTTCTTTTTAGGTTTCTGGACTTTGGTTTTCTTTCCTTTTCCTTTTCTTTATTTTTTTCATCTTTCTTTCCACCTTCCTCCCTCCCTCCTTTCCTTCCTTCCTTCCTTCCTTCCTTCCTTCCTCCCTTCCTTCTTCCTTCCTCCCTTCCTTCTTCCTTGGTTTTGGCCAAAGGCCACCTTTAGTCCCCTGCTTTTTCAATACAGTAGCATATAAATTTGATAGCTTGCTTCTCCCAGGTCAGCACTTTCCCAAGTGTTTCTTCCCAAAACAGGTATTACAGTTTTATGCACCCTAATCCTGTCATCTAATCACATATTCCAGTCACCTCTGCTGTATTCTATTAGATAGAAGAACTCACAGGACTATTACAGAAAACAGGACGGTGCGCACACCAGGAGGAAGGAATCCTGGAGTCTACCTTAGAAACCCTCTCTCACAAAACACCTCATTCCCAAAACTTCACTGAAAATCTCCTATTTGGCCATAACATCTCCTCCAACTTTGTTAACTTCTTATTCTTGACCTAGGTGGCTTTATTTTGGGATTTTTTCATAAGTGCCTAGAAAAAATAACATGCTTGAAAGTTCACACATGAGATATCTTACCAAATTAGATTTTTTAAATAAGAATATTTTTGTAGGAGTGTATTTATGTGTATTCTGGTTTCTCATTTAGTGGGTAAATATTGGGACTTATCTATGGAGATAGAATAAAACTATATTCGCATGTCTTCCTAATCAGATATTACCTCAGTGACTTACACTTTTCAGTTAAAATGAGGTTACTTTTTCCATTTTGAGAACAGATGTGAGCCATCTGTTTTTAATCAAAAATCCATATTAAATTACACCTTTAATTCTAGTGATAAATAGGAAAACATCTTAAATGTAATTTGACTTGTGTATATGATTTCTTCATTATGTTTACCCCTTTTAAATATGTCAAAACCTCATTAGCTTGAATGAGGATGATGTAATGAAGAAATTAAGAATCTACACGTCCTGTAAACCACGAAGAGCTACAGGAGCACATCTGAATTACAGCTGCACAAGCATTTGCTGAGAGGATCATTAAGCGCTTTGGTCCATTTAATATTATATGCTCATGTGACTTTTCCATATTTTAAAGTAAGAATAAATTTAAGACAACTTCTAAATCTGTTATACAATTATATCTTACTTTAATTTAGGTATCTTGGTCAAAAGTCAAGGGAAAATCAGAAATATTTATGTATCTAATTCATATTATCTTTAAATAAAATCTTAAAGGTTAACAGTAATGCTTTTGTATGAAGTGAAGATTTTATATTCTTCCCAATTTTTACAGGCAAATGTGTGAATGTGGAGGGAGAATTTATCCTAAATGACTGAAAGTTTTCTATGGAAGAAGAGATTTAATCTCTATTATCAGACAGATAATACAAGCGTAGGGCCTTATCACACACGCGCGCGCACACACACAAATGTCTTTATTATTTGAGACATAATCGAAGGGGATTTCCTCTGTCCACTCATAAGACATAATACCAGTGTAGTTCTGCAGTCACATGACTCCCGGAGACAGAATGGAGAAGGAAGGAGAACACAGGTTAGCACAGTGCTGATGGCCCTCCTTCTGGTAATGTGTGCTTACCTTTGGAGAAAACACTGTTGTCCCTTTGATGCTACTTCTATAGTCTGTTTTTTTTTTTCCCAATTTTTCCAAACTGCATCCAAAATTTCTAGGAGGGCTTTATCCAGAGTAGATGCAAACATTAATTTGATCAAATCACGTCTTTTGCTTTTACCGGCACAGTAAAAGAGGTAACAGTTTCAGATGTGTGCTGGGCAGAAGCCAGCCCAAATTGTCTACATACTACCAGGCAGCAGTGGAAGCACTAAAAGAAACTGTCTGGGGTGTGGGGCCTAACTAAGCAGGAGAACACCCTGCGGGGTTCCCTAATAGGCTAGAGAACTGGGAGGAGAGAGAGCCTTGTGTAACGCAGATGCCAGGGCCTAATAATCAGATAGGCAGAAAAACTTCTATGCATTAAATTATAGGTGTTACCAGACTATAGGGATCCATTTGCCTGTGCACAGCAAAGGCCAATAGGCCATGAACAGGAGCTTACAGCAAAGAAAGTAAAGTCATTTTTAAGGAAATGGAACCAAACCCAGAGTCATAGGTGAGTTAATGTGCAAAATCCTGACTCCCCAATGGCTTCCGGGAGATAGGTTTTACAGGGGACTAAGGGAGTTAGGGTCATGGTGTCGGGCTGGTCAGTGCTGGGGTAATTGATCATTGCCTCTAGTCCTGATGTTCTAGCTATCTTGTGGTCTGGTTTCACAGGTTTTTTGGGTGTGCGACTGAAACAAGAGAGGCCTACGTGTTATTTCTATTTTGACTAAACTGCTGTCTAGGGGGTCGATAGATCCAAGGCTTTGTTTCCGATTTTTTGATGCTGATCTGAACCTCATAGTGCCGAGGGCTCAATGATTAGGGAGTAGTCATGCAAGGGAGGTAGGAGGCAGGCAAGCCAGGGAGCTGGATGAGGCCAGTGTGAATCACAAGGAAGGAAAGGAGAAAAGGTCATATTAAAGAATTAAAATTTCTGCGTGGTTATGCAGGGAGTGCCACAGGAAACGTGATGTCAGTTATGAAACTGTTGCCTAGTAATACTGTCAAACGCTAAGAAAAGTTGTGTCAGACAATGAGCCCGCAGGCGCAGAGAAACATCAGACTTTCAAAATGCTTCCAACTAAACGGAAAAAGGCTACTGAAACCTTGTCAAATCTGACTTCCCTCTTATCTGGTACAGTAGAGGGCTGGGAGTACGCTAGGAGAACTGCATGACATAACTTACTGAAACACAAGAAATAATAATGCGCAGAGGGGGAAATAATAGAAGAAAATACTAAAAGTGAAATAAAACGACACTAGTGTTTGTTGCATCTTTACTGAGTAGAAACTGTGTGTCAGTCCTTCACGGCACGCTGGGGATACATCAGCGTCCTGGCTTCTCAGATTCAGGTGGAAGAAGACAGACCATAAAGAGATCCACTGAATAAATTATGTTTTATTTATAAAGGGACACATTTCTATGAAGAAAATAAAAGACAAAGAAAATAGCCAGTGAATTTGCATTTGTGGGCAATAGGGAGCTGACTGAAATTTTGAAATAGGGCAGTAGGCGTGTCCTTTTTGAGAAGGAAATATTTGGGCACATCGTTAAAGAAGGTGGCAGAGTGAGCAAAGCAGCTTTCAAAGGCTCTGAGATGAGAATGTGCCTACAGCAAGGGGCAGCAAGAGGCTCTGCAGGGAGATATACATATATATTTAGAAAGAAATATATAGAAAATAATATTCATATATACACATAGATATTGTATATGTATATATACATATTATGTATATATTATGTACATATTATGTGTGTATATACATATCTATGTATGTATAGATATTACTTTCTAAAAGTTCTCTAAAATTTACATATTTTTCAAATGACAGTTATAATTAAAAATAAACTTTTGTTGGTTAAATTAAGTCTAGTGTCAAGAGCTGAAACAAAATTCTCATCATTTTCTGGGACTCTGACAGAAAGATCTAGAAACAATAAGGCATTGTCAGTATAAAGTAACAGCAGCTCTACTTAAAAAAAATCTGTAGCAAGGGTCATAAAATGTTGCTTTAGTTTTAAATATACATATATATTTGTAAAAATAAGCAAATATATCTATATCAGTCATCCATCTATCTATTTATCTATTTATCTATGTAGACAGAAATTTCATTCAATGGCAGTTGTGTGGTAATAATTATTCAAATTATAATAAACCTTTGCAAAGATAAAGGGATATAAGCTCAACCTGCTGCCTGAAAAGAGACAATTTTCAGAGATACTTTTCACATTCCTCCTATGATCTTGAAAAACACCAAATCACTGAAGACACCTTAAGTAATTGTTTTGTTTTGTTTTGTTTTATTGTCATTTGCTTCCCAAAGTAGATGGAAGTCACAGCCTGTAACCACAGTCCATTGTTCTTAAGCAAGATTCCTCAAGAACCTTTGTGTTCCTACCCAGAATATAGACTATCTATTACTACAAGCCAGGAATCCCTGCAGTGATTTCAAATTACCTATGAGCAGTCTCTCTCCATTAAAATTATTCTTGCTTGCCTTTAATGGTTTCATACTCACATAAATAAATCCAACACTGCATCGCTGAACATTACTTACAGGCTATAATTGACTCTCTTGGCGAAGCTACAATTTCTGTCCCTTTCAAGTTATTGTCCATGTTTTTGTTTTGGTGTGGGGTAGTGAGTTCATGTGTGGGTGAGTCATTGTATAACTACATGTAAATAAATACTCAATAAATAAGCAAAAGAGGGCTATATTTGGATCATTAATGACAGTGTGCCATGAACTAAAAGATCATGATACATTCTCTTCTGTGTAACTGAGGTCTGTTAAGGGAAAATGTGAAAATATTAAAAGTTAGTAAAAACCACTTGACTGGCCTCTGTTATTTGGTGTACTGGATCTCCTCCCTCATCATGGTTAAAAAAATATCTAAAACAGCTTTAAGCCAGTATTCTCAATTTTCTTTTGAATGAGAAAAGTTTAATTATATCTTGGAAATCAAGTTTCTTTTTTATTCTGAAGTTTAATTAATTAATGTTTCACAGATGGAGATAGTGTCTGAAAAAAATAAAAGCAGTCACTTTTTTCAGTATTATACTCTCCCTGAATATGTAAATATATTCAATTTAGTCAGGAGTTCAGTAGCAGTCCTGAAACCTGTCAAAGAAATTTATACATTTTTAATTAATGTTAATTGAGTAAATGGATTACTATTAATTGACTGAATTAAACAGGATAATTTTTTAAGGAGCTTTTAAAAATAATAAAGATTATCCCTTTACTCCTTCACTACAATCCTATATGGGCTTTTCCACAAGGTTAATCAATTTTCATGTGTCACACCGAGTGGAGTTTTCTGAAAATTGTAAGTCTGTGAAAGTTCTACCTCGGGTGATTAAGAATGGGAATGAGTACCCACTTTGTGGATTTAGGGGCACTGCCATGAAAAGTGAAAATAACATGCTTCAACTTGCTAGCAAGTAATTCCCTCAAGTTTTTACTTCGTTGATGGTGTTGCTAAATGCTTTCTCAAGTTTCAGAATACTAAAGCAGTTGAAGCAAAAGAAATTAAGCTCTGATTTCAATTGAGAAAGGCTCCCAAGTAAGTCTCATGTGGCCGATTTCTTCTGATTCAATCTCCTGGGGAGTGCTGGACAGGGTTTCCGGGCCTCACACCTCAAGTCATAAGAACAGAAGGGGCATCTTTGTACAAAGCTTCTGTGTTTTCATGAAACGTAGGCGCTGCGATGGGTGTACAGTCAATATGTTCTAAAGATGCTTTAAGACCCTATTAAAAAACGAACACCTGAAAATGAAGGCCTGTGAATATGCAAATCATGTTCAGAAAGGAGTTGACAGCTTGCTTATTGCCAACTACTTCCTTTTATTTTTTCAACTTTATTGAGACATAATTTAAAAATAACATAGTAAGATATTTAAAGTGGTCATTTGATATACATTGTAAAAGCATTTGAATACGTTGTAAATGGATTCTCCCCATAGTGTTGACTAGCCCATTCATCACTCATTTATTTACCTTTTTCTCCCTTGTGGGAACACTCAAGTTCGATTCTTTTAGTAAATTCAATTATACAATACAGTGTTAGCAACTGTGGTCAACATGTACATCAGATAATCACTCAGGCCTTACCTTCTGGCTCACAGTTTGTACATTTTCCCAACCTCTTCCTATTTCCCCGATTTCTTAGTCCCTAGCAACCACTTCTATCTACCTGTTCATTGAGTCAGCACCACAGGAAAAATGCATAGATTGAGAATGATGCATGCTTCAGGAAAAGCTGAGAGATTTAGTTGATGAAGTAAGAGCCATTACTACTTTCTTTGTTTACTGTACTTTCTTTAAAACACACAATACTAATACATTTTATTTTTGTGAAAACCTGGGGGTTTTTTTACAGGCATTTTAAAAAATATGTTGTCTTTCATTTTCTTATTATTGTTCAAGTACAGCTGTCTCCATTTTCCTCCTACCACTCCCCTCGACACCAACCATCCCCACCTCCCACCCTCAATTCTACCTCCTACTTTTAAATGTTCATGTAAATTAAACCCATATAAGGAGGCTATGAAATATTAGGATAAACTGTTTCAGTTAAGTTTTGTTTCTCTATTCATTTTTCCATAAGAAGGAACCACATACAAATGATAAGCTATTTTGATTGATAGGTACTGAGTTACCTCCCAGCAATGTTTTCTATTTGTATACACTACATCTGTTCTTCTGGAAAGAACAATTCTCTCCAAAATCCTTGTGAAAACCACACAAATGTGAGCAAACTCCATCCTACTGAAATTCCTGGACTGCTTGAAAAGAAGTCCATGGTTTTACTTTGAACTACTTATACCATATACATTTTATATTGTTACAGAATAGGTGGGGGGTGGTTCACGCTATATTATTACACAAAGGGTCCCCCCTTTCTCTCTCTGGGGTTCCCCCCACACCTCCTAGTTTTGAAATGCCCACCGCCAGAGGAAAGACGTCTCTCAATGCCAGAGATGGTGAAAAGGAAAGAAATTATTTATTTAAAAGTTACACATACTTAGAGTAATGATTTAATGTCTTCATTAAGATACCAAAGTCCTTTAGAATACCCACAGATGGACAGTCCTTCCCTCTCCCTCTGCCCAGTCCGGGGTACCGTATCTCAGGAAAAGAAGTAGA
Organism: Desmodus rotundus; assembly: GCF_022682495.2. Taxonomy (NCBI): domain Eukaryota; kingdom Metazoa; phylum Chordata; class Mammalia; order Chiroptera; family Phyllostomidae; genus Desmodus; species Desmodus rotundus. The sequence continues at coordinate 16,932,087 of NC_071388.1, read as the reverse complement.
AGTTCGTGATTCAGGCTCCCGGCACCCTCAGCTGTGTGGATGCCACAACTCCAGTTAATCCAAAGCTATGTGTGCCACCTCCTCATGGCCCACCTGCAAGAATCCTTTCTCCCCTTTTCTTCCCGGCAAAGTCTCTCCTGCTGCCTAAGCCATGTGGCAACAAGGAGCACCCCAAAACCACATGGTCCTCCTTCCTCTCCTCCAAAACTGCATGGTCCTCTCACTCCATGGCTGCCGCGACTAGGTTTAAATCCCAGCACCAGTCTTCCTCTGCAGCCCCACATCCGACCCCTCCTACAATCACTTACACCTGCCAGCATTCCCTATCCTTCCAGCTTTACTGGGCTGCCTTAGTAAGTCTGGGCAGGTGTGGCCCCAAGGCCTGGAGCCAATCTTCTCCAAGCTCTCATATAGGTGCTGTAACCTGGGGGCGTTGCCTCCCAGTTATATTTTGGGTGGAAGTCACTCCCATCCCCCTGGCTCAAAGCATGGCCACAGCTATTTAACGTATCTATGAAACCAGTTAAAGGTTATAGATATGTTAAATGACCACACCAGGGGTTAGCTGCACAGCTGTTGCTGTACAAAACAGCTCTGAATGGCCCTGCTCCATTTGTCCCTTCCCCCAGCTCAGGCTTGTAGGGGTGAGGACATCCTATATATATTTTTCTAATATTGCCTGGACACCTTGAGTTCTGGGCCCCATTACAAATCCCTATCAGGGGCTCTCCTCTTGGTTGCACCCTGTTGCAATATCACTAAAACTTTACTAGGGAGAGAGAAACTCCTTTGGTAGCTTAGTTGGTGGAGAGGGGATAAATTAGAGAAATCCTAGAAACATACAAAGAACAATATTATACCAATTTCGCCCTTAGTTTAGTTTAAAACTATGTTATAAATGCTTTTCTCATTACTTTTCCTTGTTCATCTTACTCGTTTCTATATGTTTCACTAACATATAGAAAAGGGAATAGAATATGAATTTGTTACCATGCCCTAGATTTTTCTTGAGCTACAAATTACTTCTGTGTGACTCCCCAATTGGTCTAAGTGTTTTTCCAGGAGAATGTTTTAGAGCAATATGAAAACAAGATCTACTATTACATTTCTTAGATGTTTAATTAATTCATAATTTTTCAGTGAAGAAATTAGAGATTATACTTGGCTATGGGAAATATTTCTATTACAGTGTTTCTGTGCAATGTAAGAAATATGGAAAATACATTTATAAGGCTTTGTATAACATGTCCAAGTATTAGAATAAACAATTTTAAATTTTTTTTAATTAAAAAAAGAATAATGTTTAAAACAAGATATAAATCATATTTTCTTCATTTCCTTCTGAGTTTTAGATTTTACAGTGAAGAAAGTTACATACTTAAGAAGTGTTATTAATAACAAAAAGAACAGAATGTAGTGTTTTTCAGTTGAAATAGTGTTTATGGTCTCATATATCTTTACACAGATATGGTTATCTCCTAGGTTTTAATAGATCAGCAATTGACATTGACTAAAGGAAGGAGCTAGAACTGAGTGCATCCAGGTTTAATAAGAATCCTTCAACTACAGGATTAACCTTTCAGTAAGTGGATAACATTACAAATTATTGTCTGCAAGGAAGAGCTGTCGTGGACCTTAATTTGAGTAAATGCTTATATTTAGGGTGTCTATTGGGAGAATGGTCTTAGGCAGTGGGACCTCTGCAAATCATCAGATTACAGAATCATCACTCCCAGGGTCCACACAATTTGGATCACGGGTGCTATCAAAACCAAAGTCAACAAAGAACATGGTCCAGTTTTTAAAAAGGAAGCCAGAAACTAGTCCATCCTGTGAGGGAGCTAACTTTGTTGTGTTCAAGCAGCATGTGCTGCAAGATTTGGGATGACAGAAGGAAAGGAAACTTAGGTTGAGGGTATACAATGTAGAAGAAACACAGGCAAAACACGGATGTATCTGAAGCACGATGGCAATCAAGACAAAGGTATGTGATAGGTTACACCTAGAACTTATTTGAATATTGTTCTAAATATTCATTGGAGATTATGTATCAAAGAGTTTGAACAAATACAAGGTTCTTCTTTTGCATTAGCAAATAATCTTTATATATATTTGAAAACCAACAATATGTGAAAACCAATTGACTGTTCAATCTGACTAAAAGTTTCAAATTTTAATTAGAATGAAAGGAATTAGATAATTTGAGCCTTGAGAGCCATTCTCTTTCAAGGTTTTAAACCTCTTTAAAACTATTTCAGTATGACAGTCGAAGGGTCACTCTGGGTGTTTGTGGCTCTGATCTCAGACCCAGCCAAAATCTCGGCTTCTGGTGCCCTGTTAAAATGTGATCCCCTTCCTGGCAGGAGAAGGCTCTTCTGACAATGGAATGATTTAGAATTAAATATGTAAATCAATAAGAAACATTTTAAAATGCATTTATTTTTGAAGTAAGAAGGAAAATGTGCATATTTAATATTTTGCACTTGTGTAATGTTTAAGAGAATTGTGCCCATGAAATTATCAACTTTGTAGCTCCAATTGCAGGTGAAATTAAATAATTGATTAAATCTTAGGATGTTAGATTAAGCTCCTCTTACCTTTTTCATACCAATATAACATTTTTGAAAATATAAATTTTACCAATTAGTCATAAAACTTTATTACTTGAAAAGGAAATTAAACATATTAGGTTTATAATGAAGTTTATAATATCTGCATTTGGATAAAATGTTACTCCAAAACCTCTGCAAAGTGATTAATAAGACTTGATATATTTAAAATAGAATTACATAATTGATTTTTTGAATAATTAAGTTTAATGAGTTTTAAAACACAATTGTTTATACCCAGAAGGAATTATCTTAGTCTCTCATGCTTGCAAAACTTGCCTTTGTGGAAACTGAAAAAAATTTCATCAAGGGAAAGCCTTACACTTTGGTGTATATTTCTGTGCTGAAGTTATTCTTTTGAAAACCAAAATCAGGTTTCTGGCATCAAGCTGGAGGGCTATGTGTCAGTTTTCTGAAAGCTTTCCGATAACTTTTCAACATCAGATAATAGTATAATTGAGTCTGTGACTGTATCAGGAGTTGGCAAGGGCAAGTACCTTACAATGCCTCTCCCAACACACACTCTTCATGGGTCTTTTAAAGACCTTTCTTCATTCCATGAAATAACAAAGGGAGTAGAATTCCACATAGATGTTTCTGCTATTATTATTTCTAGTTAAATGAAAGTAAAATATAAGCTAAAGAATTCATATAAAGAAAATGTCTTTAAGTATCTTTAATAGCTAACCACATATCTTAATTAAAACTATTCTGTAGTTCTTAATGCAAATAGATGTTATTCAATAGAAACGCTGATTAATAGTTTCCCTTTTATTCTCATTTCAAAATCATTAACTCTTTCATCTGAATAATGTATGTTTTTTGATTAAAAATAATGTATATAATGTCCCCTAAAGCAAGGGACATGAAGGAAAAAATAAACAAATGGGACTTCATCAAAATAAAAAGCTTCTGCATGGCTAAAGAAAACAGCATTAAAATGAAAAGAGAACCAACAGTATGGGAAAACATTTGCCAGTGACACCTCAGACAAGGGTCTGATCTCCAAAATATATAAAGAACTCACATGACTCCACTCCAGGAAGACAAACAACCCAGTTAAAAAAATGGGCAAAGGACTTGAACAGACACTTCTCCAAGGAAGACATACAGAGGACCTAGAGATATATGAAAAGATGCTCAGCATCACTAGCCACCAGAGATGCAAATTAAAACCACAGTGAGATATCACCTCACACCAGTCAGAGTGGCCAACATAAACAAATCAACAAACAAATGTTGGAGAGGATGCAGAGAAAAGGGAACCCTAGTACATTACTTGTAGGAATGCAGACTGGTGCGGCCACTGTGGGAAACAGTATGGAATATCCTCAGAAAACTAAAAATGGAACTGCCCTTTGACCCAGCAATTCCGCTGCTGGGATGATACCCTAAGAACCCTGAAACACCAATCCAAAAGAACCTATGCATCCCAATGTCCATAGCAGCACAATTTACAATAGCTAAGTACTGGAAGCAACCTAAGTACCCATCAGCAAATGAGTGGATCAAAAAACTATGGTATATTCACACAATGGAATTCTACGCAGAAGAGAGAAAGAAGGAGCTTATACCCTTTGCAACAGCATGGATGGAACTGGAGAACATTATTCTAAGTGAAATAAGCCAGGCGGTGAGGGACAAATACCATATGATCTCACCTTTAACTGGAACATAATCACCAGAAGAAAAAAGCAAACAAAATATAACCAGAGACATTGAAGTTATGAGCAATCTAACAATAGCCAGAGGGGAGTGGGGAGGTGACAGTGGGGAGAAGGGTTTTCAGGAACTATGATAAAGGACACATGGACAAAACCAAGGGAGAGGGTGGAGGCAGGGGAGGTAGGTTTGACTGGGGTGGGGTGGAGGGGTGGGGAGGAAATGCAAACAACTGTAATTGAACAACAATAAAAAAAGTTTTAAAAATAATGTATATATTTTAAAAGAACTTTAACATGGAAAATCAAGTTCTAAAATCTTTAAAGGTAGTTTTATAACAATGCTTTAAAAAGATAGCTTCTGTATATTCTACTATTTTTATCTCTTTTAATTACACTTTTTGAAATAACATATTTAATGTTTCTACACAATACAGACAGAAATAGCAAAAAATGTTTTAGTAAAAATGTTATTATTTTGTATAAGCCAAATATGAAAAGTGTGTTGTTCAGAACTTTTGTGCTATAAAACTATAAATAGTGTAGCCTAAAATTTCAAATTTAACATATAGTTAAAAGACAAAATAAAATAAAATGTGATACCTCCATGGTGTTTTGTTAGCAGAAGAGTAATTTTTGGTATTTTAGCAATACTTTGAATTTATAATATTTTAAAAAGTGGTTATTTAATTCACCTAAACTAACTTTTTCTATTTTATTGTATCCACCTACTTTCTTTTAATTTGGTAGATTTATATAGTCTCTTTTATTCATGTTTTAACAATTTTAAAATTGTTTTATCATATACAGTTAATTTGACATATGAAATGATTAAATATTCATTTAGAAGTTTTACAAACCTATAAGTAATAAATGGCTAATAATGACTCTTTCCCCTAATTCTATTTCTCTTGTATTTTTCATCTACACACGATTAGAGAGAGAACAGAAAAAAATGGTGATGATTTTCCCGCAGGTCCTTCTATCCAACACAGAAATCAGTGTTCCATGGTTCTAAGTAGTTTAGTCAAATGGGAAAGAACCTAGATAACGTGTCATTAAGAATGCTGCTTCTTTCTTCTGTCCTTTATTGAATGCACTCATGTTAAAGCAAAACAGAATGTAACTCGATGAAAACAAAAGAACAAAACCAAGTACAACCAACATACAAAGAGTCCAGAAAACAATTATGCACCTACAATATATACCAGTCAGTATAAATTTTATCATTGTAAAGAAATGACTTTTAAGCTAATATGTATGCTGCTGTTTATTAATAATATTTTTTTATTTTTCATAGAGCTCATATTTATGAAACTCAGTATGCTACATAGGCATTATCTCATTGTTTTGATATTGTAATTATGATATATGAAGGGAAGGTATTTCTTCATCCCAATGATAAGGAAAAAAGGTGCAAAACCAAAGTGTTTTTTCCAAGTTACTATGGAAATAAACATACAATTGGAAATTCTCATCATGACTTTTCCCTCTGTCTACTTCATCTACACACAATCATATTTACAAGTACTATTTATGGATTTTTTCAAATGCACCAAGCTCTGTGCATGCACTTTACATAAACCATTTTATTAAACTTTCACAAAAATCATATGAAAAAATTACTGCTTTAATCCCCATTGGACTGAGGAGAAACTGGGTACTGAAGAGTGAAATGTGCCATACAAAGTCACTGGTAACTGTAAGTGACGGAGCCATGACTCAAAGAGAACATTCCAGTATCAAAACCCGTGCACTTATTGAAGCTCCTGGATGGCTGTTATGAACTGAATTGTGTCCACCCCTCCAATACATATGCTAATACTCAAACTCCCAATGTGACTGTATTTAGACAGGGTAGGCATGTGAAAACAAAATAAAGGGGTGGTCTCACCAGAAACCAATACTTTCTACACCTTGATCTTGGACTCCCAGCCTCCAGAACTGTTACAAAATTATTTTTTTTGTTGTTTAAGCCAGCAATTTTCAACTGATGTGCTGTGGTGGGTACACTGGTGTGCCACAAGAATTTTTTTTTAATCCTCACTCGAGGACATTTTTTATTGCTTTGAGAGAGAGCGGGAGAGAGGAAGAGAGAGAGAGAGAGAGATGGATGAGAGAGGAAAGCATTGATTGGTTGCCTTCTGTATGCATCCAGACAGGGAATTGTACTTCCCCTACCCGGGATAGGACCCACAGCCTAGGCATGTGCCCTGACCTGGAATCAGACCCGCAGACTTATGGTTACAGGATATTGCTCCAACAAACTGAGACACACAGGTCAGGCCACCACAAGAATTTTTAAAACATGAAATACCTAACCATTTAGTCAGGGACCTGACCTCTTTTCCCTTAGATCAGGGGTCCCCTAACTCCAGGCTGCAAACCAGTAGTGGTTTGGGTTTGGTAGGAACCAGGCCACGCAGCGGGAGGTGAGCTTCAATGTAGTGTGCCTGAATCATCCCAAAACCACCTCCCCACCCCAGTACATGGAAAAATTGTCTTCCACGAAACTGGCCCCTGGTGCAAAAAAAGGTTGGCAACTGCTGCCTTGGATTGTCAGATGAAAAATAATGACAACTGCCAATGCAACAATAGCCATCCATAGTGAATGAATCAAAATTATCCTTGTTTTCACCCTGGCTGGTGTGGCTCAGTGATTGATTCTCGGCTGCAAACCGAGAGGTTGCTGGTCCTGTTCCTGGCTAGGGTACATGCCTGAGTTGCTGGTCGGGTCCCCAGGTGGGAGCGTGCAAGAGGCAACCAATAGATGTTTCTCTCACACATGGATGTTTCTCTTCTTTTCTCTCTTCCTTCTCCTCTCTCTAAAAGTAAATAAATAAAATATTTAGTAAAATTTACACTTGTTTTGTCAAAGCAGCAAAAAATATATATATTCTTGGTGTGCAGTAGAATTTTAGTAATTAGTTCATGTGTGCAATGAAAAGAAAAAGGTTGAAAATCACTGATTTAAGCCATTCAGACTAAATTACTCAGTGAAGGCAGCCCGAGCTAATACAATGGCATCCGGCTCAGTGATTTGGTGCCAGGCCATCTGATTTTGTGCCTGTCAGGCTGTCTTTCAGATGCATATTCTAATCAGAAAACAGTTGACTTTACACTCTCTGTTCCTCCTCCTCCTCTTTTTTTGTTCTTTTATTATTGTGAGCTAAGGAAACACTCAAAGATTGTTGGTGATTTGTGCTGCTGCAGAACAGTTGGGAAGCAACTCTTATTTTTTTCTTATTGAACCTGAAAGGACTTATGCTGCGAAAGGCATGCTTTTCTTTTTTTATCTGTGTCTCTACTCCGTGTCTAATGTCTTCCCTACTCAGTCAAGTGTCTTCCCCGCTGTTGTTCATGCCTCAAAGAGCAGTATTAGTACCAGATGTCACAAGAGACAGATTGACAATGAACCAGGCAGCCAGAATATATGGCGCAAACCAAAGAGAGTAGTAGTGGCGAAAGTGTTATTATTAATTTGTTAATATTTAATTTGCTCACAGTTTCATGGAACATTTATGTTTCTACTCTTCTGCCCAGCCATTGCACACAACATGTGTCTTGTGTGCACGCGCCTTCTGAATTTATGTCACTATTGCTGAATATTTCTCTGGAGGGCTGTGAGGGTGGAAACATGAGCCCTTGCTTCCTTGATTTCTTTAGACCCTTAAGAAGCCATGCTAAATTTTATATCCTTGTGTGGTCCAATGAACAGGGATAAGATTAATGTGCTAAAGTTCTTAGGATTCTGCTAGTGAAACTGACGCTCCGGATGCATATTATTTGTGGATTTTAATCTATATTCTTAGGGAGAGAGATAAATTTAGAGATCTTGTAAATAAAAATCAATATGGATGATAACCTCTCACACCAACAGATTTGGGAGGTCTTCGTTTATTTCATAAATATTATTGTGGATTAGAAATATTCCTTCTCACTAAATGATTTCATGTTTTCTTTCTGTTTCTTTCCTCTTTTTCTTTTTCTGCTCCGCCATATCTCATGTTCTTGCTCTGCTTTTCTATCTCCCACACAGAAAATCATGTTGGATTTTCTATGATTCCTTGACTAAAGTCACAGAAACAGACACAGGAGTAGGCAGACACCCATTAATTTCACAGTGTGATAGTGATAGTTCAATATGCAGAAGAGAAGAATAATAGTATGTACAGAATATGTTTTTCCATGTACAATCATATTTCATGTATTTCATCTCTAATAGTGTTTTGTTTAAGATTGTGTAAAATAGTACAAAGTATGATGTGTAGAGAAATGTTTGTGAACTTTAAAAAAAAAAACCTCACTACTCTTTTGGAGTGAAATTCATTATAATCAGCAATTTTTGGAAACTATCCAAAAGGATTGGGTCACTGAATATATTTTCTTGAGTTTATGTTTGGTGTGTGTTACAGTGAGGCTGTATTCCTAAATAGAAAACATATTGAACTGTTATAAATGTTCTTTATACATGATGGCTTTGCTTTAAGATAAGATTCAAAAGACACCTTAACACTTCTTCCTTTATGGCTTAAACCATAAAGGGCATAAAATTTATTCTGACAATTTTATTATCCAAATATTTTTATTCTATCAAATTAAATAGTTGGATTAAATCTATACAGATTATAAATGCTTTTATATTTATTTATTTACACTTTTCTGCATTACTATTTTTAGGAAATATTGGGGATATGATTTAGCTAATTTGCATCTCTAATGGGCAAGGATTGAAACCAGTAACTAGTGGAAATTGTGGTATATAATACAGAGCAACTCTGCCTCAAGACCTGTGATGTAACTTCATACCAGTTCACTTGTAGAGAAGTTTTAAACATGTTGCTAATAATGCTGATGAATTAAGGAATGGAAAGTTTTTCTCCCATATTGTATTGCCCCTATGCTGGTGATTATGAGTGTTTTCAAATTGAAATAGAAATTTCATTTTGCAGGCACATTCAACATACAGTATATAATGCAAAATAATTTCATCAATTAGGAAAAAGAAATTACCAAATATTATGTAATACTATGTGGAAGAAAATAATCACTGCATTCTTGATTTATTTTTTACCTTTGTAACTGTTAGTATTAGTGCTGGATGTTAAACCACCATAGGTTCATTAATTAGATAAATACTACACAATATGTTTTACTTTGTTGATTTAGTTATATACAACATTCAATGTAAATATAATTTTAATGTCTTATGAATGGAGAGATCATCTTCAGGTTCCTCAAAATAATGCTGGTTATATTACCAGTGAGTTGACTATTAAACCAGAGGATACAAAATTTCTACTTGTTCCCTTTTCCCTTAACAGTAGTTTAAATTTAATTTCTGCATTTCATTTTTACTGTTACTAGAAGAGAGTGTTATTTGGCTTACTCTTACCATTAGCCTCAGCTTAATCAACCCTGTTTATGAGTTCCAATTTCCACATGCCTTTGGTTAAATGTGTACTATTTTAGTAGGTGTCACATATATTTATTTTGGTTATTTTTTACTAGCATGTGGGAAAATAATAATTTCCATTTAAGGCACAAAATTCAGTATGGGAGTAAAAATAATTTTGCATTACATATGAGATATATCACTTTGATTATACCTTTTAGCTATTTTATGAAAGGCCACTGAATGTTTGCCACTGCTTCTGATACTAGAAGTTGTCTCATTGCCATGGATCAAAGGCTGTAAGTGGGCTGGGGGGGTGGGGGTCAGGGACTGGTCACATTCACTGCTGATAATAAGTAGCAGGTACTTCATTTTTGCATTTAATTAAAGGGGTTCAATTTTATTTTTAGTTTAACCACTTAATATTTAAAATATCAAGAACTTCCTTATCTTACTCAGTTTTAGGAATAAAATGTGGCTTTGTTTTACATTCATTAGGAACACTAATTTTCTGCAGAAAGGAAAAATTCTTTAATGTAGTATGTCTCAGCTGTCTAATAAAAGAATTGTAGTACCATTAATAACCAAATTACTGATGAAACATGCTTTTATTATTTTTTTACTTACAGTGGAAAATGATAATGTGAGGAATAAAAATTGGCAATGTAATACAGAGAATTTTGCATGGCAGTAAAAGTTAAGTCAATGAAGGAGAGAAAAAGTATGTGAAAAATTGCAAGGAACAAGAAAAGTGTAACATGATTGTATACGATAAGAGTCTATTAACATAAAAAAGATTATTTTTTCCATGACATAGTAACAAAGTGTAAAGAGAAAAATAAAAATTATAAGAAAGGAAGCATGATTAAAGCCTCTGTCTACAGGTTATCTTCACAGAGTAACTTAAAAGGTGTGTTAATCATCAAGTGTTTCTTCAGCTTCAAGCTGTCACTCTATACCCTATTTTTGGAGCTGAAGCTGGGACTTTTGAAATCTGTGTTTGCACATTGCCTGTAGCCTTTCTAGGAGTTTCTGCCAAGAAGAAGCACTAAAGGACGGCTCCATGGATTGAGGAGCAAGAAGAGAATTGCTCCTTCCCATTTGCTTCTTAAGGACTTCCATTCTTCCAGAACAGCGGCTCTTAAGAGCTTCACCCTTACAACACTTCTTCACCCTGCGGCAGTTCCTTTCTGCAGTTTCAGCTGAGTTGCCTTGCAGCTTTCTAACATTTGCAGAACCATCCTTAGCTGTCCCCCTGGGAGACACCACCTATGCCAGCAGTGTCCTCTCCTCAGAGACTGGAATCCCAGCTCCCTGGCCCCACCTCTCAGCTCTTTAGTGGGAGCTGGCATGAAGTTCCCATGCTGGTGACATCCCCGTGTCTCTTACTTTTCCAGAGTCACCTATTTGGTTAGCAACTATATACCAAGGCAAATAATGTTTTATTTACTTTTTGATTGAGATATATTTGACAGTTAAGAATTGTACTCATTTAAGGTATACAATTTAATGATTGGACATCCATTTATAATGTGAAATAATCATCACATTCAAACAAATTAACATATCCATCTCTTCAGATGATTACCACTTATGTGCGTGTGTGGTGAGGGCATTTAACACCAATCTTCTTAGCCTTGTTGGGCTTAGGGTCTCCAGTATTTATTCATCATGCATTAATAAAAAGTTGTACCCTTTAACCAACATCTCCTCATTCTCCCCAGCCCATACCACTCCCAGCCCCTGACAACCACCATTATGCTCTTTGCTCTTATGAGTTCACTAGTTTAAATTCCACATATTAGTATTTGTCTTTCTGCATCTGGCTTATTTCTGTTAGCAACATGTCCTCCAGGTTCACAATCTTGCCATCTGTGATAGACTTGGATGAAATTGAAATGAGAATTTTTTTTTTCTGTTCCCAAAACTAGTGTTTTTTTCCTTAACTGGAGCCTGAATAATACAAGGTGTAGAAACAAAACTGCTAGAGCTCAAATTCATTACTGTTGAGCATTTTCTGAAGTATTTTAAATTGGAAATATAGCCCTGGTTAGGTAGCTCAGTTGGTTAGAGCGTCATCCCAATATGCCAAGGTTGTGGGTTTGATACCCAGTCAGAGCACATACAAGAATCAGCTAATGAATATATAAATAAGTGGAACAACAAATCAATGTTTTTCTCTCTCTAAAATCAATAAATAAAATTTTTTTTAAAAATCGGAAATATAATGTTGTTTCCAAATGATAGATCTTTCCCTGAACTACATCATATCTTACTTTTATCCATACCTTCCTTTCCAGGTTAACATCTACTTGTCTTTCAGGAGTAAACTTAGATGTTGACCCTTTTCAGATGTCTTCTCTAACACCCACAAATGGCAGAGGTAGCTTCCCATCCAAATTCCTTATGTAACACTTATGCAAGGTAGAAGTACCCACTGACTTGTCTTTATCTCCTCTCACATAGCAGTCCCTGTGAGGAACTGAACCTATTCTTATTCCCTGGACCTTGACTGTACTTTAGTGTTACTGCCACATACTAGGTGCTAAATAAATATCACATACATAACTTAATAAATATTTCAAAGGAGGGTTATTTTCTCAGAATTGCGGTTGCCAGATTTAATAAATAAAAATGTCTTCCAGTTAAATGCATTTCATTAAATCGATGACTAATTTATTTAATGTAAGTATGTACAAAATGTTGCATTGTTACCATAATACACATTGTTACTCTATTCAAATCTAACTTGGTGTCCTGTATTTATTTGGCAAATACCATCTGAATGAAATATTTCTATTTCAAGACTGACTATTGACTGAATGAATTCTAGGGGGAAATCTTATGCTTCATCTAGAATAGCATGTTTATCTGTAAGTCTTGTTTTGAATAGTGAAAATATTTCATCTGTAATTCTTGGTTTGAATATTGATTATTTGATGGATTTGAATATTGAGTCATTTGATGGAGAGAGGTTGTCAATTACTATAAGAAGTGGCCTTGATGCCCTAGACTCAAGGTTAATATTTTCTAACAACAGTGGAACATACTTTATCTCCCAATCGTACATGCCTGAATGTCTACTGACTCACCTAGGCAAATAGCAGCCTGAAGGTCATTATTCCAATATTACACTGTTCCAGGCAGATCCAATAATGTCAGTCTGTCCTGATCCAGACATGAAGTTTCTCACACGTATTCATACTGAAATACACAAATTTTGACAGCTAATAATTATTGAATACATGATTATTTCACTTCCCAACATATCTGAACCAATTTCATAAAAAATTAAAAGATTGTTTTGGAGAAGCCTGGATACCCTGGAAGGTCAGAATTTTAGAAGCACACCCTCATATACCAATCAATATTCAGGATAGTTAGGGCTGTTTCGCGAAATGTTGAAATACACACTGTTTTTCTTAAAACAATATTCAGCTATCCAGAATTCTTAAAAAAAATTTTCTGCAAACTTTTAGTGCATATTTTTAAATTACAGTTGTTTTAAGTAGAAACTGAAATGTTCCATAAATAAAGAATGGCTTGTACTGTTTAAAAGTTTAAATTTATTACTATGGTCATCAATGCTCATGTAGTCAAACTTCAAGTTCTGTGACCTGAGAGTCTGGATTGAATGAGATGGAAAAAAGTGTAGATGAAATGGATTTTGACAAGATGTAGGGATGGAAGAAGATTAGAAGATTATATCTGAAGATTTTAACTTTGACAAGACTTTAAGATATCCAAAAGGGATGTCAAATCGGCACTTGAAAAATGAGTCTGAATTCATGAGATAAATTAGAACTAGAGTATGTTTGGGAATCATCTCTATAGAAAGGTTACTTAAAACCATGAGACTTGATGAAATTTCTAAGGTGAAAAAGTTAGATAAAATGATGATAGGAACTAGGACTGAGCCTTGAGCCACTCATACAAACTTGTTTTCAGCTTTATTGAGGAATAACTGACAAATATAATGTATACATTTGAAGTGTACAACATGATGATTTGGTGTGCGTATACATTGTGAAATGATACAAAGATCAAGAAAATTAACACACCCGTCACCTCACATCATCAGCACTTTTTTTTCCCTTGGTCACTTACTCAAGCTTAAAGGTGGGAGAGAAGAAGAGAAAACAGGAGATATGACTGAGAGACGGTCAAAGTGAGAAATTAGGAAAAGAAGGAGTGGTGTACTAGAACCTCAGAGAGTAGAGTATAATAATAAGAAAAGCATTTTACATACCTGATTGAAAGGACAAACCATACACAACCAGACAAAACATGTCTCAAAAATCCTAAGGTGAAGAAAAATAAGGAGAGATTGAAACACTGACAAGAACAAAAGGAGGCTAAAGGGACAGTACAACTGAATGCACTGGAGTGCCTGGGCTGGACCCTGAAACAGATAAAGAATGCTAGTGCACAGAGCTGATGAAATCTGAATAAGTTCTTGGATATAATAAAAAAAGAAACACTTCTTCCTGGCTGGTGTGGCTCAGTGGTTTGAGCACTGGCCTGTGAACCAAAGGGTCGCGGATTGAATTCCCTGTGATGGCTCATGCCTGGATTGACAGCCAGGACCCCAACAGAGGGAGCGCAAGAGGCAACCACTCATTGGTGTTTCTCGCCTTCTTTTTCTCCATCCCTTCCCCTCTGTTTATAAATGTATAAGTAAGTAAATAAATAATTATTTTTAAAAGTTTACACATTTAAAAAATTAAAATAAAAATACTTCTTAAATATGAATATTTTAATACTAGAATAACAGGAATTTTTTTGTTCTGAATAATTTTCTGATTCTTGGGATGCTGTGGGAAGTATTTTAGCTTCAGCTAATTATAAGATCATACCATATGATCTCACCTTTAACTGGAACATAATCAACAAAAGAAAAAAGCAAACAAAATACAACCAGAGACATTGAGGGGGGGAACAGTCTAGCAGTGGCCAGGGGGGGAGTGGGGTGGGGACAGTGGGAAGAGGGGATTGCAGGAACTATTATAAAGGACACATGGACAATATCGGGGGGGATAGTGGGGGTGGGGGAGGGAGTTGGGTTCAGCTGGGGTGGGGGGAGGGAAGGGGAGAAAAGGCATACAACTGTAATTGAATAACAATAAAAAATAAATTAAAAAAAAAGAATTTGAAGGCATGGTTGTACTAGTTGGCCAACATCAAATGAAGAGCACACCAAATTTTTTAACAATAGTTTGGGACAAAGGTCTTTGTTCTAGTTTGAAATTTAATAGTCAGTTTAAGAAACATAAACATGTGCCTTCACTCTCACTGTCAAACAAGAGGTGTACTGGTTTTCTCCATGTATTTTTCATTAGTGTTCATTGCCCAACGTGATCGGAGAGGCAGTGAAAGTGTAAATATTATCCTGGTTTTCAGTTTTACATCTAATTAGACCTTAGGTGTTTATATTCACATGCATTGTACTTAGAGCTTTGGGTGATTAAAAGATATCTACTGATTAGATGCAGAAAAATAATGAAGTGCCTGCACTCTCATTCAACCAATGTAGTACATCGTTTATAGTATTTTTGGAAATCATAGATATTTAAAGGTCATCCATATTGCAACTGTATTTTATGTACTTGTACTTACAGAGACACTCTATATGTGAACAAAATGAATATGTTGTATTTAAACCTTTCATTTCTTTTTTGTCCAGGGTTAGCATAATATGTGAAATGCTCCAATGTACTTTTTTCACCTTCTACAGAAGTTATTTTTATGATAAGATCCTATTTAATCATTATAAGTCTTTTCCCTTTGGCTTGGATGTGGCTGACTACTCTTTGCCCAACCACATGTCAAAAGCAGGCAGGCAGTCTGATTCAAAGGTGCGGTTGAGACAGGAGATTCAAATATATGCAGGTTCAACTAGTGTTTGTTAATCACTCCTTTCCTAGCTCCTGAGGAAAGACATTTGCTTTCCCTTTACCGCACACACACATTCTCCTGTGCAAATTGCTGCATTTACATGCACTGGATGAAATAGTTTGGGACTATCGGGTTTTCCCCCCGTATGAATTCCACAGCTGTTCATGAAGAGATTAAAGAAGATTTCTGGAGATTGAAACTAACCTGTTCTAAAGAGGGACAGAATAAAGAAGGCTGAGAAATTTTGCATTTCTGTTTCCAAAACTCGAAATTGTAAACCACATTTAGTTTTTGTAGACCAGCCCGTCATCACATCATTCTGTTTTGTGGGGATACAGCTTCTTAGATTCCTAACTTCGCTCCACCTATGAACAATAGTTTTACTTGCTCAGAAAGTTTATTTATTTTCTACACTGCATAGCCAGCCAGATGTGACTCGCTATGCTATTTTATCTACCATATTTTCAGCAGCGTCTCCCTCTATCAATCTTTTCAAGTAGCGGGGTTTCCTTTGCTTTCTATCTGTCCCCTCCTTGTGGCTAGATCACGTGAAAAGTACTCTGAGCTACAAAAAGAGGACATGCAGAGAGTAGCCTCAAGCATGTTAGCTGCCAGGATGATCTAATTTCTTTGATAGACTCTTCAAGATACCTGGGTCTACAAAATAGGTGTTAAGTAAAAAAAAAAAACAAGCAGGTAAAAGGCAGACTCTGTAA
Source organism: Desmodus rotundus (assembly GCF_022682495.2). Taxonomy (NCBI): domain Eukaryota; kingdom Metazoa; phylum Chordata; class Mammalia; order Chiroptera; family Phyllostomidae; genus Desmodus; species Desmodus rotundus. The sequence goes on along the minus strand of NC_071388.1, from coordinate 16,915,811 downwards.
CAAAACAAAGTTTGTAATGGAACATAATAGAATCATTCAGAGTTAGAACATAGTTAAAAAGAAAATAGTCCAATTTCACGTCACCTCGATTCAAACTGCAGCCTTGGATCCATCTGTTGCTTGTTAGAAAATAAAACAATTCATCTCTGGGCATTTCTACAGATGTGAATCAAAGGAATCTGCACTTCAGTGCAGTCCCAGCTCCTTGTTAATCACAAAAATAAACAGGCAGAATATGTTTTCTCTCCGTTGTATTAAGAAATACCAAATCGGCATATATGTCAACAAACTTGCCTTATCCTGGAAGAGGGAAATCACATCTCCTGATAATAAATATGGATTAATCTCTAGGAAAAATGTATTCCTTAGAAAAAAAGTTAAGCTCCTAACATTTTTAAAACACTTTATGGGGATTATCAAATCAGAATAATTAATTACTATGCAGGAAAAAATATAAATAATGTCCAGGCATATAAATGATTTAAATTATATTATTTTGCATAAATGCATTAAATTATAATATTAAGTCTGCTGGTACTTGAAAACCATGGCACGGGTCATTATATTAAATTCTCATGCCGCTTGTTCCTTTTAAACGTGCTGAGTGTAGAACCACCTTGGACAACACTCTAACACAACACTCGTCGTTATGGTTACAGCATAGTTCGTAACACAAATGGACGTTTTTCTGCATAAAGGAAGGTTAAGAATTTTCTTGGTTGTGGAATATTGAAACTACAATGGATTTGTTTTAATTATTTAAGTTAAGTGACAAATTTATCTATTCATCCAAGTGAATTATCTGCGTAGATAGCCATATGAGTTTAAGTAGTAAATCTAGGCACTGTTATAGTAGTTGTTAGCTGAGGTCGTCGGATGTGGTGTTCACTACTAATTTTTGTCATTTTGCTGGCTCTTTATCTGTAACTACATTACATTGATCCAAGTGACCCTGGAACTATATCCACTTAATTGTAATGTGTGTTCTTCCAGTATTCTTAAACGTATTCTCAAGTATGGCAGGTTTACAGGCACAGTTTGTGTTAAAGTATCACTAAATTTAAGAAGCACCGTGCATCTGCACACATGATTTCTTTCTGCTCAGTACTGAAAACACACAGATGGTAGATGATAGATGATAGATGATGCTCTGATGTGATCTGATGTGTTCAGTCTAAAACATCCTTATACTTCATCAGGGTGCATGGCTCCCCCCACCCCAAACTTGAGTAGCTCAAACTTAAATACAGAAATGTTATAGTGTTTTTTAGAAAATATTGTACATAGTACTGGTCTAGCAGGGCATTTGGGAAGCATGTTAAAGGAAATCTATGGATTAGTTTTCAGAGAGAAGCCAGAAATATGAACAATTATTTCTATCTCTGAAGACACGTAGTACACTAATATATGGAAATCTTTTATTCAATCCTGAATTATTTGACTATAGAATTTGACTCTAATTGTGAAAAATGTATAGACTTCTCAATCTGTATTTGACTTAGTTTTTTCAACTCTAAGATGCAAATAAAAACTACAAGAAAAAGGCTAGTGCAAGGGCAGAATAAAATCGAAAATCCTTACTTCAAAGAATAGACTCAATAACGAGTAAACACTGTGAAATTAATATTTCTAGAGTTACTTTGGCATATTGGAAAGCTCTTTTAACTAGATTTGAAGCACCTTCCTGCATTCTTACCTGAATAACTTTAAATAAATAATTTAAACTCTGGAAGTCTCAGTTTCTTCATCTGGAGAAGTATAAAGTTTAAACTCCAGGTTAGATTAGAAACAAAATAAAAGCAAACATACTGTCTATTATAAATTCTCAGATTTTTGTAGATTAGAAACGAAGTCAGCATTGAGAAATTCTAAAATGGCTGTAGTTTCTCTCATGATCTTATGTCTGGTGTCGACTTTTTGGATAAATCCTTTGGTAAAAACTGTCTAAAGAGAAAGAGAGATGAGCAAGTTTTAAAATATTCTTGTCCCTCACACCCCAAGATGATATAACATCTACAGATTTGTAATTATATTAATAATCAGATCTCATGTCTGGTTTATGTACCGTTGTTAGAAAGTCATGTCCTTTACATTTCGTATTTTCCTGCTTTCTTATTCTAGGCTGTTCTCTCATTTCTCTAAATAATACCAGGCACACAATTCTGTCCCTAACTTCCTCTGGTTGATATGGCCTTCTCCAGTTTCTAGTAAAGTACATTCAATGTTTGCTGATTTATTGATCAAATACCCTGAATTTGATCAGCTCCAAAAATATTTAATTGCTGTTTTGATTGTGTTCTAATTCTTTATAATAAACTCTTCCTATTTTCAACTCTCCAATTAATCTAGCATATTAGGTCACTCAACATATTTCTGATTATTATTAAATTTTGGAAATATGGGAGGATTTTAAAATATATCATCACATACAAAATATAATGATTCATAACTAAGTAGAAGTACAGATAAATATACTATGCATTTCACTTAAAAAATGTGTTTGACCCTAGCTGGTGTGGCTCAGTTGATTGGAGCACCATCATGTAACCTAATTATTGTAGGTTCAATTCCCAGTCACAACCCATACCTAAATTGCAGCTCGATACTCTCTCTGGGTGTGTGAGAGAAGCAGCCAACCAATGCTTCTCTCTTACATCTATGTTTTTCTCTCTCCCTTCCTCTCTCTCTAAAAGCAAAAAAAAAAATGTCCTTGGGTGAGGATAAAAATAAAATTAAATTAAAAATATGTGTTTGGACACTCCAAAAAATTTAGGAGAAGGTTAACCCAATGTTTGTTATATAGATTACAAATATTCGTAAATCCTAAAGTTGAAAATTATTGTTACAAGTACAGTAGACACTTCTCAGTAATTTAGTTGTTTTTGTGGGAGAAAGGGATAATATTCACACATATATCATAATTTATATTTTATAAATGGTACTATGCATGTACAATAGGTTGAAACAGAGTTTCTCTGTGGTACCTCTCTGTGGCTGCCTATTGCATAAATACACATCTCACTCATCTTAATTTGCCTTACATATGATAACATGGTATTTAATATATCATCTCATGCAACATGAAAGCATTCATATCTAATTGTTTAGAAAATTAACTTTTCATTTTTAAGACAAATTGTAACTTCAATGCTTCTAATGTTGCTGGTATACTCAACTAAATATAGTAAAATAATTTTTAGAAAACATTTTGCGTCATCAATGGTTTAAAATTGTTTCATAGCTGAATTGCATATTTGTGCAATGGGAAGTAGTTGAATGCAGAGCACATGGTTCTGGGGAGTTAAGTATGGGATAAAAGCAGAGGGCAATCTGCATTGTGTGTGCTTATTCCAGCACTGAGTGTTCTTACAGAGCATGCACTATTATGGTTTGTATTCTCTGATTAGGAAGCCTGAGTTTTCACTTCAAAAGCCCCCTGTGATTTTAGAGTGCAAGGAAAGCATACACTGGTGAAGTGACTTGCCAGATCATTGAAGTTCAATGCAAGCATGGAAGGCAACTCCAGGGAGAGCAGTGCTGCTCTAGTCTGTGAAGATATCTATATCCCCTGAGCTGGTAGGAGGTACCTGAAAGTGATGGCAGAACCACGGGAAACCTTTGATTCACAATAAGATATTGCCTCCTTTAGAACGAAAAGCCACCTGTTGTTTGTCAAAAGATACTACTTACTGATTATTGCCTTACATATTAATGCAAAGAACACTTGGAAGCAGTCTCCTGTGTAGCTACTGAAAGTCAGTCTTTCACCTGTCTCTCGTAGGGCAAACTTAAATAAAAATGTTTTGTACAGCCAGTAGAGAATGCTTCTTTCTTTAAAGAAATCAGAGCCATCTGCTGGGGCCAATGAAGGGATGAGGATCGAGGAAGTATTGAGCTGCATATTGCCAAGTGCGGGAAAATGCTAATAAGACTCACGCTGAGAAAAGCTCTCACTCATCAGGGCGCATCATTGCACACATTAAGCTGAGGCTGTGCATTGCCGTCAGCCAGAACTGGAGAGAGGTAAAGGAGGGTTGTGCCGTGATGTATCTCCAGTCACCCTGTGAATGGCTGTCGGAGGGCAGGAGGTTTGCTGTATTGTTTTTGAGATGACTTGCACAGCAAAAATTACCTGGTGAACTCGGTAAATCTCTCAGTACATGATCAAGGTATACTTATATTGATATTATGCTATGCTGAGAAATAGAAAATGATAAGTAATGATTATATTATTTTATTTAACATTCAAATGTACAGATGCAGACATATGCATTATAATAACCTAGTGTGTGCTCTGTGTGGTCATGGATCTTAATAAAACAAAATAAACAAAAGAAAATACAAACAAAAATGTTTATTGGCTTTTCAAATGAAAGTTTATATAAGGCCATAAAGAAAATACTCCATTTTCCTCATTTTTTGACAACATGGCAACATTTAGTATGAGGCAATTCACAACAGGTAGACCCACAATCTTCTGTGTTTTATGAGAAATAAAACATACAGTACTATGGAGTGTCCAATTCAAAAGTGACTGGACTGAATGCTGAAAATTGCATGATTCTGGTTACTTTGATGCCATCACCTGGCTCGTGTAGCTCTGCTAGAGTGCACCTGTAAGCCAGTGCAGGGCCAATGAAAGGAAAGGAGGGAGGGGAAGGAGCAGAGAGGATTGCCTGACGTTGCGTAAGGGGCCTGATGTTGCTTACAGCCAGCCAATGAGCACGTTTTAATTGCCAATAACTATTGAGATTCCTGAAAAACATAAAAAATATTTTCCCTTTCTATAAAAAATCTTGATTTAAAATATATCTTCAAGTTTAGTCAGGTAAACAATAAATAGAGAAGTAGTTTAGGGTAGTGACACTTTTGGAAATCTGGATGATGTTATCTGGTCTTTTGCTAATTAGCTTCCCTTGGAGCCATGACTTCACTTGCTTGTGCCTCAATAAAAATAAAGCAAAACAAACAAACAGAAAACAGGTTAGGGTCCACACACCGTTCATTCAGATTTCGGTGTGTAGATTCTATGTATGGGAAGAGACTTCTGTTTCTCCCTCACCCATTTGATAGTTCAGAAAAAGAGGAAGTGTGCCAAGGGGTGTGGAGGGGGGGCATGTGTGCTTTAGAGAGAGAGAGACAGACAGACAGACAGAGACAGAGAGACAGAGACAGAAAGAGAGAGCGAGATCTGGAAATTCCCTGTGAACATTTCTAGATAATCGATGTTTTTTTTAGTTCTCAGTTATGTCACTTTCCTTTATGTTTTCCTTAGCAGCTGAAACACCTGCTTAGGAGTCAGATGGGAAATGTGTCTTCGTGCAGAAGCAAACTTTTAACTTCCAGTTCTCCGCCTTGAATTGAACTCATCCACTCAAAACTACTCGTATGCGTTCATGTAAAAGGAAAACTGCACTGGAACATGTTAAAAAAGCAAGGAAGATTTTACTCAGGACTGTGGCAATAGAGACATGGACATTGCAATAGTGCAGAAAGATTGAACTTAACTCCTGAAACAAAATGCAGAAGGATTTTAAAGTGTGAGATGAACCTTGGGAGAAGGACTAGAGGACTTCATGGGGGAGAAGGTAAATATGATTAGATCATTTATCTTTGCTAATTGTTACTTATCTAAGTTAAATTTTTACCTTCCCACAGAGACTGGGAAACAGGGGTCTTATTTTTCTTAATGGTTATACTTGAAATGGATTGCATCAAGATATTGAGAAAGATTTTCCTGGGCTGCCAAATTCAGAATTGTAAGTTTTCTAAAGTAAATGTTCTAAGAAATGGGAGGTCAGGAGCTTACGGTCAGGAAGAAGCCTGTCTGAAGTTTAATCAAACCAAGGGAAATGTTAAGGCCACCTTAGTCATGCCACAGGTGCAAACCTGTTCTGATAGTGTTACTAAGTATAGGCAACTGTAGAGCAGGTGTGGAAATTTTTTCTCTTTCCCTTCTAGGTTCCTTGGCTGGTTTTATAATTCAATCGACATAAAACAGATTAACAGAAGAACACATGTAATCCTATATGTAGGTGAGCCCCATAAAAGTATGAAACTCAAAGGTAACCAGGGCATTCAGACTTATATTCCATTCTGAGCTAAGGAACCAGATAGAGACCCGAGACATTAAAAAGAAGGAAGGCAATCCATAGGAAGATTAGAAGGAAGGATTTTGGTAATCAGGTGTTTGCTTTGCCATGAAGATAAGTCTTTCAGATTCTTTTTAAAAAGGGTCATCTTTTACAGTAGCTTCCTTTCTGGCACAGGACCCCTCTGAAATTTATTTTAGGTAGTTCAGGGAGACGTGAGAAGCTATTCTTGAGTCTGCTGGATCTTGAATGCATTCATCTCAAAATAATCCCCCTGCCCATGGGGCATATTTTGGTTGTGGTATTCTCCTCTTCACAGCAAAGGAAATAATTCTATTTCTCTCTCTCTCTCTCTCTCTCTCACACACACACACACACACACACACACACACACACACACACACGGTGGGGGGGGTCACTCTGATAAGAGGAGGCTAGAAGTCAAGAGCCATGACATTCAGAGCCCTCCACCCTTCTGTCAAATCTCCTAACATCAAAACTGCCCTTTCTTGTGTGGAGAAGTCTAAGGGATGTGGGAGGGGAGAGATCAGAAATGTTCTCTCGACACTGCTTCACTTTAAGGAATATGCAAAGCCCTACTAACATTTAAAACACGTGAAAACTTGCTAGTTATCAATTATTTTTAATTTTTAACCATAATCAGAGAACATATAGTATCTATATGAAATAGTTTAACATTCTTGGCTTCTAATGATATTATCTGTCATTTCTATGTCTCTTCAATTGAATTTTCACCTCATTATGGGTAATCTTTCACTTTGTATATTAGGTGAATTTTTTATTGGATGCTGTACTCTTCTGTATATGTTTAAATCTTTTGGTATTTTATTTGGAACACAGTTAAGTTTGCTGGAAACAATCAGTGTAAGATTTGTTTTTGTGGTGTTGTTAGATGGCATTAAAACAGCCTTGCTTTAGTGCTAATTTGAGCCTGTTAAAGAAGCAACATCTTTCTAAGCACTCCAAGGCTACCTTGTGCCAGAAGGTATCCCCAGGTATGTGTGTGTGGTCTCTGACGGCTTTTGTTCCCACTCTGTGGTTCCTTTTACAGCTTCTTTATGCAGACAAAACATCTGTGAGAGGCTGGTGGTCAGAGGAAAACCTCTGCATACCTAAAATCTCTTCCTCTCTTAGCCATACTTTTCCCTCTGGTTCTTTGTCTCCTTGTACTCTGAGGTCTTTCTCCTCAAATCAGCAAGATTCACACAAAATCCACAGACTCTCCTTGAACTTTCTTTTTTCTTAATTGACTTTATTATATTATTTTATAATAAAAATATATAGGTTTCTGGTGTACAATTCTATAATACATCATTTGTATATTGTACTGTGTGTTCACTACCCCAAGAAGCCTTCTTACATCCTCCCATTTATCCTTCCTTACCCTTGTCTATCTCCCTCCACCCCCTTTCTCCATCTGGAATCACCATGCTATTGTCTATGTCTATGAGTTTTGTTTCGTTTTGTGCTTAACCCCTTCAACTTTTCACCCAGCCCTGCAACCTGCTCCTCCATGACAGTTGTCAGTCTGTTCCCTTAGTCTATTTCTATTTTGTTTGTTAGTTTCTTTTGGTCATGAAAAACTCTGTTTGAATTTTCCCTCCTCCATTGTGGCTGAGAGCCTTTCCATGCAGCGAACTGGGTACATTTCTTTCTTTTATATCAAAGATAACTGTCCTGAGCTATCTTTTGTCCAATGGCTGAAAACCATTGTTTTATACATTGCTTCGGATATTTACCGTGGAAGGTTAAATCTTGTCCCTGTTACTTTGCCGTGACTATAAATCTCACCAGTAGCATTTCACATAGTGTGTGTGAATGTATGTGGAAAGCAGAGTGTCCAAGCAAAGACTGTTAAAAGTGAATCTGAGAGAAGCAATACAGATTTAGTCTATCATGTAGTTCCCCCATAATTTGGTTTACAACAATAAAATATTTAAACTATGCAAACCAACATTGTTCATGCTTTGTCACTTAGAACATGTGCTTTGAGAAATATTAAGTGTTTATGTGGGGATGATATGAGGAGGGACACACACAAAAACAGAATTATCTTCTGGAGGATAGGCCCCTTGTAATACAGGCTTCCCTTGCTAGGTGAGTGCTCTAGGAACCCATCAATATTGGTGTGCCAGCTGGTGTTGTTGTGAGAGGCTAAGTTCCACCTCAGCAAATGTTTTTTGAAGACTCTTTTAACATGCTCGCTCATTTCATGATGGATGATTTACGAGTGCATCTGCCAACACTACAGTGAGTGTTCAGCAGTTTTTATCCATGGCATGACCCTCTTGCTCAGCCCTCTCTACGTACAAATTTTGACCTGAGTGAATTTTTTTTTGTTGTTCTTCCAGATGAAAAAAGTCCTCAAAGGGGAAACATTTTGCCGATGTGGAATAGGTGAAACAAAAAATGGCAGAAGCACTAAAGGACATGAATATCGACAAGTTCAAAAACTGTTTTGAACAGGAACTACTATAAAGGACACATGGACAAAACCAAGGGGGAGGGTGGAGAGGGGGGAGGGAGGTGGGTTCACATGGGGTGGGGTGAGGGATGGGGAGAAAAGGCATACAACTGTAATTGAATAACAATACAAAAAAAAATTAAAAAAAAAAGATTTTTCAACTTTCAAAAAAAAAAACTGTTTTGAACAGTGGAAAAAGGTCTTATTAGGTGTATGCATCAAATGGAGAGTACTTCAAAGGTGACTGAAGTTTAAACATGTAAGAATAGTAGTTCCGAGGGGGAGGGTGGAGGTGGGGGAGGGAGGTGGGTTCACCTGGGGTGGGGTGGAGGGATAGGGAGAAAAGGCATACAACTGTAATTGAATAACAATAAAAATTTAAAAAAAATTAAAAAAAGAATAAATGCACAATTTTTTGTAAATAAATTCCGAATTTTTTGGGTCCCCCCCCCTTGTATTTTCAAATAAGTATTGGAGATATTACCTTCTAAATATTATCATTGAAAAATAATTTTATATATTTGGATATTTATCATCTGTGTGACCTTAGATAAGTCCCAATCTCTCTGTATTTCACTTTGCCCATTTTAAAAATAGCATCGATAATAGTACTTCCCTCGTCAGGTGGAGTTCAAAGATTACATGATTTCATAAATGTAAAGAGCTTATAACTGTGCAGAGCATGCAGTAAGTGCTACATAATGTTAGCAATACTTAGCAGTCCTGCAATGAACTCACATACACACATACCACTAGTTAGGAATATTTTAATAATTAAATACACCTATATATCAAGAGGAGATTTCCACATCAGAACATGTGTTACCAATTGCCCTCTAGATCTGTTTTAAGAAGCACTGTTACAAAAAAAGGAAAAAAAATGCATATTCTCCTGATTGTTCTCTCAAAATATTGCTTTCTAAAGCTTAATTTTTGTTAGATATTGGTAATGATGTTATTCTTGGTGAGTTACCTCGGATAGATTGTCTGAAACGCTCTGTGAGGCCAGCACAGGGTCCATGCACTTCACGCCTGGCCCTCAGAGTGGTGTGCGACTTCGTATTGAGTGGCTGCCTGGTAGATGGATTTCTGTTGGGATAGACATGTTTGATAAAGCATTGCCCTGTTTACAAAAATTTCCCCCCAAACAGGAGACAAAATGAACATGTCCCTACAGCTGTTTCAGTGTTGATACTCATGCATCTGTTATGTCGTTCAATGACCTCGAATGAATGTAAGAGTTAGAGCCACGCCAGGTGGATTATGTTTAGAATATTCCTACTCCATGTGGTAAATTGTTCTGGGCTTTTAGCTTTTAGAAGAGGGCAAGCTTTACATTTTGAATGCATGAAAATATCCCTGATCTTTTAATAGTCAGGACACCAGAAGAGATCTGGCCCAAGAGATGCTTGAATTTTATTTACAACAATTCAACAGGTGCTTTTGCATCAACTAATCATCATCGAGAGAGATGATTGAGAAATTCCTAATTACAAGCCTCAGTGAACACATTCTGCTCCTGGGAGAAAGGAGTGAGGTGAAAGCCCAGCTAATGACCTAACTCTGGTTCATTGTGACTGGGACCAAGAGCAATTCCCACTAACTTTCCAGGGTAAAACCTGGCATCGCATGGGATTTTGCATTATTGTTTCATGCTGTGCACACGGGCAACTGAAGACTACCAAAAAATAGCTTATGAAATGTAGGGTAATGTTCAATCATCGTGTGGAGATGTGGGACACTCTATTTTATTGAATTGAATAAATTTTCTGGCACTTTCCAGTGATTTGAATTATAGTTATCATTTTATGTTTAAAAATTATTGCTGCAGAAATTTTTGATGGTGAATAAAATTGCTTCTCTCTTTAGTCAGAGAGCACAAACTTCACACATGACCTCCAGACAAATCTGTGTATGTTTGCATTGAGAAACCCAGGATGGTCGCTTAGATTACTCAGAGTTCTTACAGATTTCTGATTCTATATTAATTTAAATCATGTTTCTTGGTGATTGAAATATACTAATTTAATTTTATGCAATTTTCATGCTCACTAGATCCTAGGGGAAAATTTGTTCATTAATTTCATTTATTTCATTAGTAATGCACAAGTAAATGTTAGTTATGAGCTTCTGGTAATATTTTATCTTTTCTTTTCCATAGTGTTAAAGAAGTATGTAGTTCTGCTAGAATACTAAGCACTCACTTAAGTTTGTAAGTAACTTCTAGTCGGTATATGCATTGCTGTTATTAGCAGGATTTTAAAACTCTATGTGGTAGACTCCTCTACAGTAATGTCTTCCAGTTTTTTAGCATGCCTGTTAGGTTTTGCTAATTATCTTGTCACAGTGTCCAGTTATTTATCTAGTGTACAGTAAGGGGAAAATGTGGAAAGCACTCAACTGCCTACTATGAATGAAAAGTAACTTAAAATATGAAAGAAAGGATAAAAGGAATCACTGTTTTTGATATTATTCAATGGCTAGATTGATAAAAGCAAGCAAAATGTTGCTTTACTGCTGGTACTAGAAAGAGGTCATAAGTCTGAAAATGCAGTTGATTATATGATCAATAATATATTATTTCTATTACATAAATACAATTAAATATATAAAAACTGATAAGTACAGATTGCATGCAATGAGTTTACATAATATATTTATGCATAAATGTATAAAACATGGTTATTTGATATTTTAACATAATACTTCAATACATAAGGTGTTCCATAATATGTTTAACATGTGATCCCTCATTAACAAAACATAACTCAATCATGTGTTGCATCTGTGCAATAGGATATATGCCCCTGTGAGTGTACCTCCACATAATTGCTGTCTGATTTTCATAAATCTGTGCCCATAGCATAACTCAGAAGAAGTAATCAAGGGATTTCAACTTGATTAAAAATCCTTAATGTCTTGCTTTTAGAATTTAAGGCAATTATTTATTTTAAATTATTTTCTTGAAACTTAAAAAATATAAGTTGAAATAATTACTAGGCCAATATCAAACATGACTTATTAAAAGTCTACTTTTAAATATTTTTGTAATTTCAGCAAATTATTAAGAGTTCTATCACAGTAAGAATTTAAATACCCATTATTCAATATAAGATGAATAATGTTGTTTCATCAAAATGAATTCAATATTAGAATGTTCTTATCTGAGACAAATAATAAAATATTTATATTTTGTTAATAATTAACTCTGATAGTTTCCTGATAAAACTAAGTTTTTCCAATGTGATGTGCATTTGTTATTTTTTTCCGCACAATATGTAGGCTTCTTACTTCTACTTTTGTTGATAGGAATTTAGAGATTTCCTATTCTCCATATTCACTGCACACATATTTGGTGGGAATCCATCTCACAATTCTGGATAAAAGACCGCAGTTTGTTTTACTTCCTTGACCATAGTGATTACTTTATGGATTGTTACTCAATCCAATCCTAGAAAAAAGATTCAATATGACCCTTTTTTATTGGAACCACCCTGCCTGGTTTCAGAAGCTGTAACCCCCAGGTTAAGGCTGAGTCAGAGACCTTGGGACCATAAGCCATTAAGGAGACAAAACTTATCTCCCTGGCAGGGGCACCATCTCTGCCCACTTTACTTCACCCTGCTTGACCCTGAGCTTGACCAGTTAGCCAATGACGGGTAAGATTCCTCAAGGGAGGAACAACCTAAGACAGGCATGGTCATGAAGAGGCCCACAGGGAAGGATTCGGAGGGCTATAGAAAAAGGGGGTGATGGACCTTCGCCCCTCAGCTTTGACATAGCCTGAGTCCTCATTCTGTCTGCAAGAAGTCTCCTAATCTCTTGGCTGCCTTACTTCCGCTGCCTGACTTAAGCCTGAAACAATGACAGAGGGCGGTACAGCCCTGTGCTGGAAAGGGCAGATTCCCTGGGGAATCAGGCCTAAGAAAGAATGCATAAAATCCTGTGAAACATGCTTTATTTATACCCTCAGCTTAAATGATAAAGGTCCAGGCCTGAAATGAGTCTGGCGCCCAAAGTTTTATAGCCCTTTAACTAACTGACGGTAACTCAGAATAAGCCCTCAGAGTTCTCTATATGTTATCTATTGTTTGACCCTTACTGCCTGACAATGATTGATGAGCTTTACCTGTATTCCTGTGCAAAATGAACCTAATAAAAAAGCCCATGGAGGAAAAGGCTCTGGGCCCTTCTCCTTTGAGAGATCGGCTACCTCTCCTCCCCAAGCAGATCATGTCTTAGTAGATTTAATCCCATCCATGGCAGATGGGGGGCTCTGTGGTAAAGCTCCCCCCCCCCCCCCGCTTTTTCAAGTTCTTTTTATTTTTGTTATTGTTTTAATTTAAATATTTTATTGTTTATGCTTGCTGAACATGATAGTTGTTCAAATTCTTCCCCCTTGTTTCCCACCACCATGCCCGTCCCCCACTCCAACAGTCAATTCCCACACCTCTGTCTGAGTCCTGGGTCCTTCACATACAAGATCTGTCCAGAAAGGATCCATCCATGTAATATGAAAAATAGAGTCATTTACTGAAGAAGATACAAAATACAAGAAACGTACATAGGACAATGACACCTCAGTCCCATTCAAAGTAAGCATCTTGGGACCTCACACAGTCCTCCTAATTGTAATCAGCTGCCCTGTCATATTTTCCTGAATCTTATTGAAGGTCTGAAATCTCCTTTTTCAAAACTGATTTTAATTTTGGGAAAAGCCAGATGTCTTAGGGCACCAAATATGGGCTTTAGGGGGCTGAGTCATCTGCTTTATTTGATATTTCACCAAAAACTCTGCAGGAGGCATGATGTATGAGTGGGTGTGTTGGAATTATGAAGCTGCCAGTCATCAGTTGCCCATAGCTGTGGCCTTCTGAATCATGTGAATAGTTTCTGTGGAGGAATTTTCAAGCTTAATGAAAAATTTGATGCAGATTTGTTGATCTACTCACTCAGTCATTTTGAATGCGACAGCCACACAGTACACACACTCACTCAATAGAGTCTACGGCACCCACTGACTAGTACAGTGAAGTCATCATTGTTCATGCAAGCCCATTCCAGTCCCCTTTCTTTGGCTGCCAGGTTACATCAATGTCACTCAAACTATTCTCATTACATTAACAGTGGTTGGACCTTTTCCTGACAGACCTCATATTTTCTTTTCAATTTCTTCACCTTCTTTCAACCAGTCCTCTTCTCCCCTCCCCTCTTACAGCTGTCAGTCTGTTCTATGTTTCCATGCCTCTAGTTCTATTTTGATCATTAGTTTATTTTGTTCATTAGATTCCACTTATAAGTGACATCATATGGTATTTGTCTTTCATCAACTGGCTTACGTCCCTCAGCGTATTAGTCTTCAGTTCCATTCATGACTTTGCAAAAGGTCAGAATTCCTTTTATTTTTCTGCTATGTAGTATTCCATTGTGTAAATGTACCACAGTTTTTAATCCTCTCATCTACAGATGGGCACGTGGATGTTTCCAAATATTAGTTATTGTAAACAGTGCTGTTATGATCAAATAGGTACATATGAGTATATTCTTTTGAATTGGTGTTTCAGGATTCTTGGGATATATCCCCAAATGTGGAATTGCTGGGACAAGAGGCAGTTCCATTTTTAATTTTTTGAGGAAATTCCATACTGTTTTCTACAGTGGTTGTACCAGTCTGCATTCCCACCAACAGTGTACTAGGGTTCCTTTTTCTCTGAATCCTCACCAATACTTGTTGTTTGTTGATTTATTAATGATGGCCATTTTAGCAGTTGTGAGGTGATATCTCATTTTTGTTTTAATTTGCCTCTGTCTGATGGGTAGTGATGTTGAGCACTTTTTTATATGTCTATGGATGATCTCTATGTCCTCTTTGGAGAAGTGTCTATTCAGGTCTGTTGCCCATTTTCTTTACTGTATTGTTTGTCTTCCTGGTATTGAATTGTGTAAGTTCTTTATATATTTTGGAGATTAAAACTTTGATGTATCATGGCAAATATGTTCTATCATATGGTGAGTGGCCTTTTCATTTTGATGATGATTTCTTTAGCTGTGCCGAAACTTTTTAATTTGATGCAGTTCTATTTGTTTATTTTTTTCCTTTGTTCTCTTTCCATAGGAGATATATCAGTAAACATATTGCGATGTGAGTTATCTGAAATTTTATTGCCTATATTTTCCTCTAAAATTTTTATAGTTGTGTGACTTATATATGATATTGTACATAGAAAACCTTAGAGGCTCCACCAAAAAAGAACTTGTCCTGATAAAATAATTAGGCAAAGTAGCAGAGCACAAAGTAAATATTCAGAAACTGATGGCATTTGTATATACCAATAAGGGACTATCAGAAAGAGAAACTAAAAAAGCAATCCCATTTACTATTACAAAAATAACAAGAACAACAAATAAAATACCTAGGAAAAAATTTAACCAAGGAGGTAAAAGTCCTGTACTCAGAAAATTATAAGACACTGAAAAATGAAATTAAAAAAGAAAAAAAAATAAGTGAAAGCATATACCTGTTCATAGATTAGAATAATTAGCATCATTAAAATGCCCATAGTACCCAAAACAGTCTATAGATTCAACACACTTCTTATCAAGATACCAATGGTATATTTCACAGATCTAGAAAATAGATTTTAAAAACTTATGTAGAGCCAAAAGGACCCCAAATACCCCGGCAAGCTTGAGAAAGAAGAACAAAGTTGGAGGGATCACAATACTTGATATCAAACTGTACTATAGGGTCACTCTAATCAAAACTGTCTGATACTGGCATAAGAACAGACACATAACTCAATGGAACAAAAGAGAAAGTCCATAAATAAACCCACATCTTTATGGTCAATTAATATTTAACAAAAAAGTCAATAATATACAATAGAGTAAAGAGGAACTCTTCAATAAATGGTGTTTGGAGAACTGTACTGGCAAATGCAAAAAATGAAACTAGACCACCATCTTATGCCATACACCAGAATAAACTCAAAATGCATGGATGAAACTGGAGAGCATTATGCTAAGTGAAATAAGCCAGGAAGTGAGGGACAAATACCATATGATCTCACCTTTAACTGGAACATAAGCAATAGAAGGAAAAAGCAAACAAAATATAACCAGAGACATTGAAGTTAAGAACAATGTAACAATAGCAAGGGCGGGGGTGGGGGGGTGGGGGCGGGGACAGTGGGTAGAGGGGATTACAGGAACTACTATAAAGGACACATGAACAAATCCAAGGGGGAGGGTGGAGAGGGGGGAGGGAAGTGGGTTCACCTGGGGTGGGGTGAAGGGATGGGGAGAAAAGGCATACAACTGTAATTAAATAACAATAAAAAAAATGCATAAAATATTTAAATAAGTTAGATTTGATTTGATTCTTCTTGAGAACCCATACTAAGAGATTCATTGTTTTCCCTAATGCACTACACACAAAAGTTATAAGAACTAAAGTCAATTCTGATGTATTTTCACCTGATAATGAAACTACTAATAGTGAGATATACGCTGATTAATGTTAACAAATTGATCATTGAAGCAAGCCACGACGTATGTTAGCTTAGCCACTGAAAATTTTAACATATGTGCAAAGATTTCTTTTTGTCTATGCTAAGTCATATTAGTTTTTGCTTATTTGGTGAGAAAAAAGCAGAAACTGATACCTTGGCTGGATTTACCATCCCTTCACACAGCCTCCTGCTCAGGAAGTCATACCTGGGATTAGCCGATTTTGGAAGAAAAGTCAGTATCTACTGTCAATTGGGTCCATAGGGAATGTACCAATAATTCTGAGTTCAGAATCAGAACTGAAACAATGATCTTCCATAGACTGTTGAATTGTGGGTCAGAAAAAAGCAAGTCCACAGACAGATTCTCAGTAATCGTAGTTATGGAGTGTGAGAATGGAGATCTTTCAACCATGTATATATGTCAATTCCTGCTTTCTTGTGATCTCTCTGCCATTATGGTTCTTGTTCTTCATAGGGGTAGATTTTAGCTTTTGTTAAAAATTCAAGACTACATAAACTTTATTTTTTCTTTTTCTCTTTTTTGGAGGAAATTTAACCAGTCCACTTAAGGGAACAAAATAGCCTAATAAAAAACAATTCACTTTGACACCATGAGGATTTATAGTTTCCAGACATATTACTTTTTAACTTTAGATCTTTCAAATAATATTATTAATCTCTTTATTTTTCATAATTTTATTATGCCAACTTTAAGATCATTTGGACACATTGGTGATGGTTACATGAGTGTTGATCTTTGTCAAAACTCATAAACATATATATTTACAAAGGTGAATTAAATATTAATGAGTGTAAGTTATACTTATATTTAAATATATTTGGCCTGGAACAATCTCACATGTAGCCATTATCATCATAGTCACCATTGATGTTGTCCTCATATTTCCCCCGGTGATGAAATTAAGTATGCCTGGAGATATCAATGTTGCAAAAACGGCAGAGTACTGGGTGATGAATTTATGGAGGTCTACTATAATGTTAGTTTAATTTGTATATGTTTGAATTTTTCTACACTAAAAGTAAAAAATGTAGCAAAGTTAGACACATACACATACACAAATGCATACCTATCAAAAATATCATGGAGACTGCATGAAGAATTATCAGTACTAGAAAGATGCCAATCCTAAGGGTTTGCTAACATTCTATAGTTTATTTTTCCAAGCCACATGTAAAATTCACCAATCTCAATTAATACAGATAGGAGGAATAAGAAATCCTTTATTTCAAGCAGTGATATAAAATATCTGAAAAGACAAGCAAACTACTTTTACATGTATCTAGGGAAAACTAGTAACATGGTAGAATGGTGGAAGATCATGAAAATTTAGAGTGTAAAATTCTGTGCTAGGGCCTGATTCTATCATTTACCAGCTGTGCGAGGCTACGGCAGCAATTTAACCTCTCCGAGGCCCAGTTTCAGCAGTACAATGTCAGTGAAAGCACTAAGCACTTGCCTTATAAGATTGTTTTGAGGAACAATTGGAATAATGTATGCAAGAGCTATTTGTAAAACTGAAATGGTGGTTCTTTTCATTCCTATTTTGTGTCTTAGAAACTTTTTTGAATAGAAATGCACGAGCAGCAACTCACTCACTTATTCTGCAATTTGTAAAGAATTCAAAATGTTGGAAACTATCATCTCTTTTATCTAGCATTTTTCTTTTTGATTTTTGTAGTTCACAGGCAGCAGCAGTCAATTACTACTCTACTTCCAAATGCTTTAATAAAATCATTTGGTATGCTCAGAATAAATAACAACCCGAATCGGGAAATACATTGTTGAATAAAATATAGGAGAGCACAAAGCAATTCATAAAAGTACGTGGACCGCATTGTCCAGCACATCAACCTATTTATCTCTCGGAGATTGCATACGCGAAGGACAGTTTCCTTCATAAAACATGCACATACATCATTGATTTTGTAAATTCTATTTCTTAGTAATGAATAGATTATATATAGCTTTGGGTGAGACAGCTGTGATGTTGAATGGAAGATGAACTCAGATTCAGAACATTTGGCTTAAGTTCTTTTCTAAGTATTTGACCTTACATATTTACCCACTTCTCAAAGTGTTAGGTCCTTAATATTCAGAAGGGTGATTAGAGTTGCCACTTACCCTTTCACTAATGCAAAGTTGTGGTGAATATTTTATAAATAAGTGTAAGTGTCTCCTCTAAATTATTTAATATATTACAAAATGTAATGTATTCCATTGACTTTAATGAATGCTAAATGTATTAATAAATATCCATTCTGCCATTGTTTTCTTCCTTAGAAATGAACTTATTTTAATCTGAAAATAATCAAATATTTTGATTACTTATATCATGTTTTTATCAGAGATTGTTTATCATGAAGTGTAAATACTCTAATTGTTTTAAGTCTTTATTTCTGTGATTGTAAAATTTATTAATTTCACTTAGTTTTACCATAATAAATATTTTCTTGAACAAAACTTTGTTAAAAAATAACTTTAAGGTATATTCAGCATAAATCTCAACAAACCCCAAGCTATAGTGTTGTGAAATCATATGCATATAATAAAATTATATAAAATAAATCTTTATATACAGAATACATACACATTCTACCTTTGCCTATCATTATTGTGAAATTTCCCATATGTAAACATGTCATTATATATGTGAAAAAAAGACATCTACAGGAAGGATATAATTATTTTTGGTCACATCTACCACTTCCAATCCTATTCTGATGCATCCAATTACAATTTTTTCACACTTTTAAGGTGAAGTATGCTTTTATTTCAAATTAATGGTACTATCAGAAATGTATAGCCATGTATACTATATAGTGTATCTCACATCAACACATGTTGACAATAAAAATAGAAACAGCTATATAATTATTTCTATAAATAACCATAAAGACACAAGATGGCAGTACTAGTCTTTATGAGTTCTGGAAATACGGTAATGGGTTTGAAACTTTAAGTGCATTTCTCTTGCTTATCAGTATTTACAAAGAAATGTTCATTTCTGTCCATAAACTTTCACCAGTTTGGTGGGATTTTTAAAAAAAAAATGCTAGTAGGATTTTGCTGTCTGTCTATCTATCATCTATCTATCTATCATCTATCTATCTATCTATCATCTATCTATCTATCTATCTATCATCTATCTATCTATCTATCTATCTATCTATCTATCATCTATCTATCTATCATCTATCTATCTATCTATCTATCATCTATCTATCTATCATCTATCTATCTATCTATCATCTATCTATCTATCATCTATCTATCATCTATCTATCTATCATCTATCTATCTATCCATCTATATTTATCTATCATCTATCTATGCATCTGTCTATCCTTCTGTCTGTTATTGGCAGCCACCACATTTAGTAAAAGTACTTTGTCTTTAAAAAAGACTTTAGTTTCCTCATCAATATAATGATGATGTTGGTCTAGAAAACCTTGAAGGTTCTTCCACTTTAGATGACTATCACATTTATTAATTCAAGAGTTGTGCATTTCAAATGAACTTTTCTATACCTTAATGAATAAATGTATTCAAAGTTAAAAATTAGAATTACAGTGGACTTTTTCCTTGTTCAGTGGTTGAATAAAGATTAATGGTGGCCATGGATATTCATTCTTCAATAGATTTGGAATAGTTAAATTCACTTAACTTTTTCACGTATTATGTTTATTAGCATTTAACGTTTTAATGGCCATTGCTAGGCAATCTGTGTCAAGGAATACATGATGTATCATCCTATTTTAGTTAAAAGTATTAGTCATGGAATCTGCCAACTTCCCATCCTTCCATCTCCAAATAACCTTTTTTTTTCTAATTCTGCTTATTTTAGGGGAATTGAGGACTATTTTCTTTTCCAGAGGTAGCATAGTAGTGTCTTATCCACTTTGTTTCTGTTTCTGTTTATTTGTTTTTTTGTTTTGTTTGTTTTTTTACTCATTGGGAAATGTAGGTTTGGGGTTTTCTCTGTCTTAATCTACTTAGGCTGTTATTAAAACAAACCACCATATACTTGAAGGGTTCCTAAACAACACTAAATTATTACAGTTATGGAGATTAGTAGTTTAAGATCAAGGTTCCAGCAGATTTGATTTATGATGAGGAATCCCTTCTTGATTCATAGAGAGCTATCTTTTCACTGTATCCTCACACTGTGCAAAGGGACTTTCTGGGTCTTCTTTTACTAGGACACTAATCCAATTCATGAAGGCTCCACCCTTATAACCTTTGGACCCCTCCCAGGGTGCACCTCCAAATGCCACCCCATGAGGAATTAGGAATTAACATATGCATTTTGGAGAATACAAACACTCAATCTCTAGCATTCTCTATTTCACATTTGTTAAACCTCGACTTGATTTACTTTCCACCTATTCTGTAATTTAGCAAACCACTGTAGGCAAACCTCTTCCCCATGACACCATGGACACACTACATTGAATCCACACAGGCAAGTAGACAAAGCTGAGAAACAGTTTGATCTCAGTGTAACACCCTGTAACCTTCCTGGGAACATTGCAAAGGAAGCAGTCTTGTGAAAAGTTGTCACGCAGCTGTTTCCACTCACTTCCCCATCTTGCGGGAGGTCTCTACAAAGCCACGGATCCATCCACCTCATCCTCCTTAGGGGGGAGCTGCAGGCACTGCAGATGCTTAGTTGCAGTGTTGACTGGCTTCTTCCATGACACAGTTGCCTCCCACTCATACCATCTATCTCCGCCCTTTCCAAGTTGCAGTCATCTTGTGGATGCAGGAAGCTGACAAAGACACTTTGTTTATTTTTTCCCTCAATCTACTTGGGTTCACTGCATTCTTACTGGCTAAATTTATGGAAGTGTGACAAGCCAGCTTAGCAGCTACAGTAGTTTTTGCTCTTTAGGGACAAGTTGACTACCTCTAAATGCCATGTCAATGAATTCAAACACTTTAAGGACTCTACAAGATCTTACATAATAGAAATAGCAAAAATTTAGCAATATATACTCATTTACTTTTTCATTAAATTACTTAGGGCAATAAATCTATAGACTTTTCCTCTTTTGAGAAGACACAGTCCTGTGAAAACCTTTACTTGATTACTTATTACTGTTAGAGGACATTCTATTCTCTGCCTTCATTTTACCTGAATGCTTCTGTAACTAGTAGGAGCCACTGTCTTCACCATTCCCTTTTTTATACCCACCTTAGACCTTGAAATATAAATCCTACCACCCTTCTAATGAAAACAGACTTTTTGTATAAATTCATAGGTTCTATGACAAATGAATTATTCTCAGTATTCATTTTACATGAACTCCTCACCATTTTTTGCTTTGAACAGCCTTTCAGAAGTGCCTTTTACACCTATGCAATGACAATCGAATCACACTCTCTTTTATTAATAACATTTTTCATTGCTTTCCACTAGTTTCTCTTTCTTTCTAAATTTCCTGAGTCTTTTTAAAGAATTCAAATCTTAGCCTTTCACTCCATCTTCATCTATACTCCTATCTGTCAGAAGAAGGAAAACATCCAGAAGTGTTATGATCACTATCGTCATCACATAGTACACAAAATATACATAGTTATTATTCAAGGTCTTCACCTTCACAAAAATGTAAAAAGAGGATTTGTGTTTCTGACCAAGATGTAGAAACAAGAACTAAATTTAAAAATATGCTTGAAATAACAACAAATACAAAAATACAGGATCCAGCACAAATAACACCCCTCATTTTTATTACAAAATCTTTTATTACAAAATCATAAGCATGTAATCTTGTAACATAACAATATCACACTCAAGCACACCATATGATATTTTAGGTGAACTGTTCAAATTAAAACTATAAATTATTATACCCATATTATTGCCCTACCAACCACACTCAAGCAGGCCTCATTTCTGCCAGACACTCTATAAAAAAAGGATCTCTTCAAACCACCAGATATTTAGCAACAAAGAATACCTACGTGAGAGATGAAAAATAAAAACAGGTAAACTGCATGATTGTGCCAGATTACAACAATCCTGAGAGACACTTTAGGCCATGAAGAGGAAGAAGACAGATGGCATTTGTAGGCTATGAGTTGAAAATAAAAAGGTCATATTTGAAGGACAGCAAGGAAACTAGAGGTCAGAGGACAGAGTAACAGTGAGAAGAAACTTTCACAGAAAGAGTTCTCTGGAGTTATGCAGATATTGTTCCCCAAGAGTTCAACAGAGTATTCACGTGTCAGTGAATACTTGGGAAGGAATTACCTGAGGCTAAGAAAATAGCCATTAGAAAGGACTAGAGGAAACCCTCTCTGACACTCACACAGCGCTGGGGACAAAGCCTATTCCCAATAAAAGCCCCAGCTGAAAACCTCGTAATACGCGGGTATTTAGGCAGAGTAGCCAGATACATCTTGCTTTAGTAGTGAAAACCAACTGTAGACTTAATACCACTCTGGTTCTGCCTCACATATTTTAAAATTAACACCTAAATGTACCAAACTGTAAAAATTAAAAAAAAACACACAAAACAAAACTATATTCAAAGCTCAAATGGAAGTACAAAAATATCGCACACAACAGGCAAAATTCACAATTCATGGCATTTAATAAAAAATTGCTAGGCATAAAAAGAGGTAGAAAAATATACTTCATAATAAGAAAGAATATTAAACAACTGAATCCAACTGAGAACTGAAAAAGAGGTTAAAATTAGTAGAAATACTATTAAATTTTATAAAAATGTATTCAATATGTCCAAAAGTTAAACATAATTACAAGATATAAAAAAAGCAAAAGGAAATAGATCTAAAATTAAACTTAGCCAAAAACTATAATATCTAAGATAAAACATGTATTAGATGGGTATAATAGCATATTTTACACCAAAGTACAAAGATTAGTGAATATTTTATTAAACTAACAGACACTGTTCAAAATAAAATACATAGAAAATTAATTTTAAGAAATGAAAATCATTAGTAAGCATGTATGCAAATATCAAGGGGCCAAATATGTATATAGTTAGAGTCCCTGAAAGCAGAAATAATATTGAATACTTGATGAAATAATTCCTTGAAGTAAAACATTTCCTGTTTAATGAAATGCACTGAATTTACAAAGAAGGCAAATTATTTTAACAGAATCTTCACCAAAGAGGAGATACAGAATGCAAATAAACACATTAAAAAAATGCTACTGAGTGATCCTTAGTCTCCAGGGACAGGCCAATCAAAACCACAATGGGATGACATTAGACAGCTGTCCTATTGAATAAAATTGAAGATTTGACCATACCAAGTGACGTGAAGAGTGTGGAAGAAATGGAATTCTCCTAAACTGCTGGGGAACATGTGAAAGGATATATCCATTTTGGGAAAAAATTAGTAGTTTCTTTAAAATCTCAAGTATACACATACCCCCATGATGTTGGTATTTTATTAGTAGGTATTTATCTAAGAGAAATGAAAGCATACATCCATTCAAGACTTGTATACAAATGTTCATGCTCATAACAGCATTATATCTGAAGGCATAAAACATAAATCACTAAGATGTACATTATCAGGTAAATGGATAAAGAAATTTTGGTATATGGGTATAATATGACAATACTCAGTAATACAAACCATTACTATTTGCATAAATATAGAGGAATATAAAATAATTATATTGTGTGGAAAAAGATAAAAAGTATACATTGTATGATTACATTTATATAACTTCTAGATTATGCCATCTAATCTCTTGTGCAAAATCAGTACAGTGGTTGTTTAAGGAAGGCAGGGCATGGGGACAGAAGCAGAAAAGAAGCATGGCGTGATAAAAATTGATGTGATTGATGAGTATGTTCACAGCCTTGAATTTCAGTAGTTTCACATGTCAAAATTTACAAATTATATATTTTAAATATGAGCAGTTTAATTTGATGCTAATTATACCTCAACACAGCTGTTTTAAAAGTGTCATTGAAAATCCTCTTTTTGCCCTCTGACTAAAGGAATACTTTAAATATTTCCTGGTGAGAAATGAATGAAATAATACAAAAACTCATTGTCAGGTTTTCTTTCAATTGGAAATCACTGGCACTGGACTTCATGTAATGCAAACTATTAAAAACACTTGATGAGTGCATTCATTCAATCAAAATGTATTTAAAATGTACCATGTGCCTTCTAAGGATAACAAGATGAAAACTCACAATAAGGCTTATTCTGAAAGAGCTCACAATGTCATTGTTTCCGCCAAAGCCCATCCTCATCTGCTACTGTTTTCTCCCTCTTCTTCCTTCTTTCTTGTGCATACATACTAATGTCCTCTTTTTCCTGAATCTAGCCATGCGATTTTTACCTTTTATTTTCTTCTCTTTGCTGTAATTTACAACTCTGAATCCAGACAATTTACTCTTGCTACCTGCCGCTCTTCAGACCCCTTAGGTCTGGAAATTCAGAAGCCCTAGGAAGGATGGCATTAGTTGGAAAACAATTTCCAATTTTACAAATTGGAAAATTGACCAGGTTGGTAAAGCCAAATTCAAGTTGGATATTGAATTCAAAAGCTATATGGTGGTACCTTGGTACTTTTCATTAATTCATTCCAGAACTTGTGACTAGTACCGAAACTGATGAGTACCCAACAATGAAGCGTTCTCTCTTGTGGGGCAGCTTCATGAGTCATGTAAGTTCTAGAAAGGACAAAGTCCTGAAGTGCAACGAGTTCTGGGGTTTCAAACCCTGAAATGACTAGTTCTGAAGCAGACAAGTACCAAGGTATGACTGTATTTCACTCTCCTTTAAATTTACCCATTGCTGCATCTGTTGAGAGCTATGTTTCACAATACAATCTTTCTTATAAGTCAGTCAGGCCACTGCTCGGCTAGCTGCCTACTGAGCAATATGACACCAAGGAATAGATGAGTCATGTGAGGTAACTACGCTATTCACTCAGCTTTTATTGAATGCAGGTTCACTTAAAGTAGAACATCAACATACATTAATATCCAACTCTCTAACAATCTAAGAAAATTATAACATACACACACACACATAGCAATCAATGGGGGATAACGAACCCAAGCCCCGGAATCTCAGTCTCCCGGCCCATGAGAAAGTACATTAAGCAAGGCAGTTGTCAGCATCTTGCAAGGAAGACCTGGTCTCACAGGTCAGAGGGTATGGTCTGGATCCAGCAGAGTGGAGCCTCCAGTGGCCAGTGCCAAGGGAGATCAGCACAGTGTGGAACAGCAGTCTGGTGTGTGGAGCTTGGCTATCTCAGCAGTGGTCTGGTGCCTGCTTCAGTTATACCCTTGAGAGTGGTGTACTCCTCCCCCCAGGTTCCCTTGATAAGTGCCTTGGATTCCCTGACGGTGAGTGTGGAATTTTCCCAGAAGCCTATCTATGGGCGGTCCCACTCAGCAGACATGGCTGTTCCAATCACATATACAGATATCCTAAGTGTGTTTCTTCCAGATGTGTCTAGCATGACTCAGGTGGTTTTCTTCTTGAACCAAAATGTCATGGCTGACTGGCAGCTGTCTTGGTTGACATGAGTGACATCATTTTGATTTATATACTTTGTCTTATCTCGACCAGACCAATGCCATTTTATTGATCTGGCTCACCACAGCATCTCTAAAAATTGGAGTCATTTTAATTTATCTAACTTGTACTTTTAGGTGGCATGCAACAATAGAGAGTAGTCTGTGCTTATACGGTGCTTTTTGACATCTTTAAAAACATTATCAGGTAAAAACTACTATTTCTCTTATTTTACATGGGAAACTGAGGCATGGAGAGAGGAAGTGGCTTTCCCAACTTGGAGAAATCCAGGCAGTCTAGCTTCCTGTTGTGTGCACATGTGGAAAGTACAGAGAAGAAAAGAGCTAATGCACGATGTTCTAGCAATTTAGAAAGGCACGAGCTGTAAGACAGCTTTATGATTATGTCCTATACTTGGAGACTCTATTTAAAGAAGTATTTCCCAGACTTATTTGGTACTTATAATTCCATCATTGAGTAAGGGACTGAGAAGGCACTGGGTAGCTGAAAGGAAAACAAGAAAATGTTGATTCATGAAATTGTTATTTAATTCCAAAATATTAATTCTGCAGAAAATTGAAGATAATAGGATGAAAAATGTGTGTTTGAGTGCATATGACTGCTGCTGTATTCTTCAAACACAAAAGCAAAAAAAACCCAGTGATTTTCAGAAATCAAACAAACATTTGGGTGTTAGCCAATTTAGCAGGGAACAAAAACCATTAATTTGAAAAATTCTTGCCTTCTGGGCTTACACCTTCATTTTAGGGAGGATTATTATCAAGCAGCATAACAATATTAACAACCTTACCCAGAACCTCAGAGAGAGAATTAAAAATCCATAATACTATGGGCTTCTTTTTTGTGGCAAGGTTCATATGGAAAGGCTAAAGTTGATTGAAAGTAGAGAGTAGAGTTAAATGACCCTGATTCGGTGAAAAGTATGAAAGCCAAGGAAGCATTAAAAAAGTCATCATCATTCTCTGAATTTCAGGTATTTCTCTTCAGGCTACCTGCCAAAGCTCTTTCCTGCCAGGGAACATAAGCTGTGTGTGCTACTTTTTGATGGCATCACCCATGATAAACCTTAAATAGTAAGGGAGTTCATTTCAGATACAGATCTGGAGTTAACTTATCCAACTAATCTGGTCAGGAAATCTTGCTCTAAATCCTTCAGAAACAAGATATCTTGTGAGATTTTTAGTAATCCTGGATTGTGTCTGGGAAAAAAATGGTACATGAGCTGGTGTCTCTGAGGTTTCAGCTAGGACTAGGAGATACATAACCCAGGGAAATATAAACCCACAGGTGAGCAAGAAAAGTTTTCTCAGAGTCCATAATGTAAAAAGGATTAAAATGTGTGGGCTTGGTAATGTTAAAATTTTATTTACCGCAGGAAGTTTCAACTTTTATCAAATTCATTGCACCCAATGTTAGAATTTAAAGACTAAAAGAGAAATAATTCAAAGCCATTATGATTTTTACTCTGAAGTAAATTTATTATTTACTATATTATTCTCTAGTTGAAATAAGATGGTAGTGCTTATCTTAAAAAATGTCCTCTGTCCCTTTTAGTGATCTAGATGAGGTAGCTTGGTAGAAAAAGTGGGGTTAGTCTCAAAATCTAATGTTGAAGAAAGAAATTTTCAATAAATTGTATTTGTTTCTCACTATTTGCTATGTAACAGTCAATAGGCATAACAGATTTTTAAAGAAGATTTCAATGGGGAGGTTCAACAAAATATTGAGAAATGCAAATATTTTGAATTTCTGTTCTCAGCCCTTAGATGTATTATGTAACTTTGAATCAGTCTTCCTCTTCCTGCCAATATCTCTAGAGATTTTGGGTTGAACCATAAATATCTCTGGACCTCAGATAAGCCATCTTTGAGATGAGGGGGGTTGGGGCCGATTGTATCTGTGTCTTTTTACTGTAAAATTACATGTTCTACATTATTTCTTCATTTTTTAAAAATTCCCCTACTGACAAGAAAACCTTAAATAAATGAGTAGTACTTACTATATGCTAGGTAACTTAATATTATTCATAACAGTAGAAACAATGAGACTAGGAGGTATTTTGAAACTAAATTTTATAAATAAGGATATTGAAGCTTGGTAAGTTTAACACCTTTTCCAATCTCATGAAAATAATTACAGATAGAACAACAATTAGGTTTCAGGATGATTAAAAAAAACAAAAACAAACAAAAAACCTGAAATACTTCTACTGACTATATCATATTCATTTAAGTGCAGTAAGCTCAATATATGTGTTATTTTAAACATGCTTTTAAAATATTGATTGTATGTGCTTTGCAATTATATCTATTGAGTTAAATAAATGACAAACTTAACAGCTTTTGTCCCTGTCCTTTAAGAATTATAATGTTGGTTTAAAGGGAAAAACCAAAAGACCAAGGAGACTGTAACTTGGATAAGTCTACAGGAAGAAACTGTAGATACCAATGAGCTGCTGAAGGAGCCCAATCCACTTCCACCTCCAAAGCACAGAGATTTGCTTCTGAAAGAAGGTAAATGTCAAATTTCAAGAAAAATAATGAGGTTAGGGTTAAAGCTATACAAAGCTTTTCTAAGAGCATAATCTTGTTAAAGTGTTAGAAGTAAAAGTTGGAAAAATATTGAAATTAAAACAGAATTGTACAATAACAATAGCATAGTATTGGAGCACAAGCAAATGATGCTGTTTGTGCCACACTGCAAATACTAGATGGTCCGATGAGCGATTACAGAAGTCACATTATCACTTCCCATGCCACTATGAGCCCAGGAAAGAGTCCTTTTGGTGAGATAAGGAGGACAGATAGATTCAATGTCACTTTTTTCTAAGGAAGGAAGTATTACCTCTGAGGAGTGTAAACATTTAGCATTAAATAAGATTTCTTAGGGCGTATAACCTCTCCCTTGCCTTCCTAAGATGTGTTTATGTGCCATTGTCCAAACTCGTATATTCCTTACTGTGTATACACAAATTTCAACAACCATTATTAGATATTTCAGAGCATGTGTTTTATCATTTTTTATCCTAAGACTTTTTTATATCTGGTTTCTACATATTCTATAAATAATTTAACAATCATTTCCTTAATTAAACATGCATGCTCACTATAGGAGGTGTACAATATTAAATAGATTGCAGGAAGTTGCCGCTGTTAATATTTTCTTGATATCATAGTATCAATTACTGTCTGAAACAGTGGTTCTGTGTGAGGACCATCTTAAGTCTCAGTGGTTTAAAACAAAACATGTTTAATTTGGTAATTTTTCTTCAGGTCAGCTGAGTGTGGATCCTCTAGACTAAACAGAGATGGACTTGATTATAATAGGCTCTAGGTGGAGTGTGGGTGGGCTTCCACACACACACTGAACAACGCATTAGATTTTTCTCTAAGTTGCTCAGCAAAGGATCATGAGATATAAGTGAATGAATGTTCTCTAATCCATCTTGACCTAGCCAGTTATGCAATGATTGCCCTTTTCAGTATGATGGCAGAAGCCCAAGAGAGATAAGCAGGAGCATAGCATTCCTTTCAAGGCAATTACACACTATCATTTATATCCATATTCTATTGACCAAAGCAAGGCTAAGCCTCATATTTATTTTTCCGCAATATAAGTTAGCAGGAGTTTTATTTTTTCAAGATTAATGTTGCTACAATTTCTAACCATATTTTTTCATTATTAAATGCAAAGATAGGGCTTTACAGTTTCCAATTATGAATTTGTGAGTTATAGAATAAACTACTTTTAGTTTGTATTTATTTTTTCTAACAGGCAAAACTTGATAAATTATTTCAATAAATAAATAGCCTGTACTACCATTGGAAAGAGACTGCCACACACATAGCTAACATATGAGAATGAGATATTACCTCCTTATAAAATCTGATAATTAAGTCATCCTTCTATGGAAGCAAGTATCATAAATGTTTCAGTTTTATTATTGGTAATTTAATTTTAAATATGTGAAGTCATTCGTGCTTTTCTTCCATGATTCAAACTATAGTTCTTTTATTACTGGTTTTCCACAGTCTACTTATTTGTCTCTCATATTATATATACCCATTCCCCAGGTTATATAGAAATTGGTTCACTGAAATTAACAGCTACTTGATATGAATTTAAATTGTTTACCAAATATAGTTATCAACTCACATTTTAAAGATAGTAGTTTGTATTGTAGGAAGAAAAATATTGGAGACATGTAAAAACATATCTAGATAAAAATTTCTACATACTGAAAATGTGTGTGTGGTTACTTACTCCTTTTTAAAAAAATAAACTCAGCATTTTATGATCAAATAATTTACTGTTTGCTTTTGTAATTTCTACTTATCTTCATCAAATTTCCTTTCCCCTTATTTCTTTTATATTATTCAATTTACAGATCATTTACTGGAAAATTATGTGTCAACTCTCTAAATCTGGAAATGAAAACATTAGAAAGAAGACATGTATAATTCAATGTTGTCTTAGCCTGTTCAGGCAGCTATAATGAAATGCCATGGACTATGTACCTTATAGACAACAGAAATGTATTTCTCACCGGTCTGGGGGTTGAAAGTCCGCGATCAGGGTGCCAGCGCGGTTGGGTGAGGGCCCTCATCTGAATCTCTGACATCTCAGTTGTGTTCTCACGTGGCAGCAGAAAGCCAGGGAGCTCTGTGGGCTCTCTTCTATCAAAGCACCAATCTCATTCATGAGAGCTGTGCCTTCAAGACCCAAGAATTTCCCAAGGCCCTACCTCGTAACGTCATCACATCGGAGTTAGCATTTCAACATATGAAGCTGGGGACACACACGCATTCTGACCATACCGAACAGATGTGCACTTAGTCTCTGTCTTCTTGGTGAGTCTTCTCACTGCAGTATTTTACTCTAGGACAGAAAGGTGTTGTTGTTGTTGGTTTTTGTATATATCTATGATTCTTTGTGGGGCAATTTAGAGAAAAAAATGATACACCGTTTAGTGGGAGAAAAAAAGATCTCTGAGTTATAAGAGAGAAGTAAAATAGACCAGAAAAGTTTTATGAATTGTGCATGCTCAGTAAAATTAACAGCTTATATTGGAATATGCTCGAGTTATACAACCTCTTTAACAACTGCTGGGTTTGTCAGCAGAAGGCTACCTGTGTATTTAGCCAGGCAGCTTTATCACACTAATGCCACACATTCCACAACCACTTTTGTGTGAATTTAACCTTAATAATGGCTAAGTTCACACCAGAATAACTGCTGGGCCATTTAATGTCAGCTCATGATTTATGAGGTTTCCTGTGGTGTTATAGGAGGTGTGGGAGTTCCTTTACTATATCTTTTAATTGAAAGTAAAAATACAACTTTGCATTGAACATTTTAGTCGAAATAAACTATTTATAACTTTTATTAAATTTATGAAATGACTAAAGAACAGATTTAACTAGGGAAAAAGTGACAATAGCCTTATTTTGTTCTTTTGACAAGAGAATGTTAAAAGAAAACTCTTCTTTGGTCAATAATTTGGAATATTAGGTAATAATGGTACTGAGCATTTGAAAGCCAATTAAAAGTTAGAGTGCATCATTTTTAGAGTGTGATATAGATTTCTTACTAACAAATTAAGTTGTAATATTAAAAAAAACTTCAACCGAATATTACTCTTAGTGAAAAATTTTCTCTTCTTTCTAAAATGTTACATTTCTCACATGAATCATGTCTCTGAATTTTACACTTAACTGTTTAATGAAATAATCACATTTACACTTATTAATTATTTAAATGTTTAGAAATACATTGAAGAAAAGGAGAGAAGCAGATAGAACTCCAAATGTGAATATCAAGTACCAAATATTTGTTAGAACCATATATTCACAAGCGAAGGACTTGATACTGCTTATAAAAATAATGACGACTTTCATAATGATCATTTGCCTCTTCTCTACGCCATCAGTAGCCTAACCCTGGACAATGGTGGAGCGTATTTGAAGCTATGTCTGGAATGCTTCTAGAAACAAAAATGGTTGAAGAACTGCAGGTTTAAGGAGAGGCAGCTGGGTTTATCCTGGAATATCCTTAACAAGCTTACGGCAAAACAGAGAGATGAACTTGTAGCTCAGCGAAAAGCCAAGGTCAGAAATCTGAGAAGACAGGATAATGAAATGGAAAATGATTTATCAATATAATCTATATGGAAGTAAGTTCCCAGAAGAACTACAGTTGTGAGAAAAGATCAAGGTTACCAAAAGAAGCAATAGGACAAGTGAGCAAATTAAATCTCAAATAGGTTTGCGGTCATAAATACCATTTTACAGAGCACGGTCTGCAAGGTCATAGTATGGTCATGGGGGCATTTTCGACACAAATCATTAGAATTTGATAGGAAAAGTAGATATGGTGATGCGTTTAACAAATTGTTCACATGTCTGTGTTTGCCTGTGTGTAAAATCCTGGCCTCCAACATTAGATAATTGACCAATTTTCAAGTATACATTTAAAAACAATATAAAAACTGACTATATAAACACCTTCCTGTCAGGGAAATGTGCCCCTGACTTCTGTAAGTCACAGGACCTGTACTGTGGAGCCTGGTTTCTAGGATGTGACATGACAGAAATTTAATTTTGGGAGGAAAGGCAGGTTGTCTCCCATGATCTGAAATAAAGCCAGAGAATTTGCAAAGGGTCCACAGTTAGATAGTTTGCTAGGATGAGAGGTTCCAGCAATTTCTCACCTTGTTCCTGAATGTTGAAGAAGTGTGGGTTCCTCCATGGGCCACCGGGAAAGTTCTCAAAGGTCTTCTGGGGATGTTCCAAATCTTGAGATGGAAAGCTTTCTTAACTACCCCCAAATTTACACCTTCCAAACATTGCTCCCCTTTAGGTTCCAGATATATATGTATTCACATTCCTGTTAAACATCTTCACTGGACATCTAATTTGCAACTCAAACTTCTCCTGTGGAAAAGTGAACTCCCGGTCTTTATTTTCACCATTTCAAAACTGCTCTTGCTTAGTTTCCTTTTTAGTTAAGGATGAAAATTTTATTCATCCCTTTACTTTTTTACTCACATGAATACCTTGGAATAAGTCTCAATCTCATCCTTTCTGTTAAATACCGCATCCAAAGCATCAGCGAATACGGTTGGTGCTACCTAGGTATACGAAAGTTATTTCCAGAACCCAGTGATCTCTCTCCACTCCCCTGCTGTCATCTTGATCCAGGTCATTATTATCTTTCATCTGAATTTTCCTACACTCCTCACTGGTTTCACTGTTTCTGGACTTTACTGACACCATCCGAAACCTAAAGTCTTATTTGCTGCCTATCCCTTCCAGATGACTCCCTTGCTCACATTCCTCAATCCTTGGTGAACCTATCGTCCTATCTGCGAGGCCACCCTGTCTATAAGGGCGTTCCCTCTACAACATTGGCTGTCTTTCTACCCTACTAGTTTTCCTTAGTAATGATTACTGTATGTCATGTTTTACTTATTTTGTTCATTTTCTATTTTCCCACTAGAACAAAAAATGCATTACGTGTTATACTTTGGTTATTTAGCTGTTTCAGAATCCACACATAAAATTGTGCCTAGTATAGAGTACACCAATTTTGCTGAATGAGTAATTGAAGTTTAACATATTTTAAATTAAAAAAATGAATTTGCAGTAACACATTTTCCCTCAGTAGAATGGAAATATTGCTAATTTTACTTTAAATGCTCTTTGCTTTTTGAGTAATATAATGAGTGTTTTCAAATACCCTGTTGTAAATTTTTGTCTATATCCTGTAAAAAATAAAATTTTATATTAGCAACATAGCTATTTTTGAAGACTTTATAATATATAGTTTTCTTTATTTCTTAGTATTTAACTATCTTTTTAAAATTCCTCTTTAATCAACTGCTATATGTTTTTTTATAAACCAATGTTGAAGACCTGTAGAGAAGCCAGTATTTTTCTCAAGTTAGAAGTAAGATTTTCTGTTTTATCAATCAGTGCCAGCCCCAGTTCCTATGAGATATATTTTAAAGCCAATGTAAGAGTCTATGTATATGCTAACAGAAAACAGTATTTGCCTTTTTCGATGAACTTTTCTGAGTTTACAATGAACTAATTTTAAATACTCTGCCTAGGTATAATTTTAAAGATGGAAGCTTATTACCCTCATGTGAAAACACAAAGCAAAAGTGTGCAAAGTTTACAAATGTGTTATCTCTTAAACTACTTCTTCAATCCTCTTCTACCTTTTTAAGGAATGATTCCCTGTGGTTATACAGAAAATGTGAATATCCAAACACAGTAAGAGTAAGATGCAAAAGTGATTCTATGCATTCGACATCTATCTCCTTGTAAGCTTTCAAAATAATTATGTAGGCATCTCCAGCATTGCTTTACAATATTGTCCTTGGGTAAGTTTTCTTCAAACTTTGCTACAGTATACCGAGTTCTTTACTGAATGGCTGTTTGTCACTGCTTTAGTACAATAGTGACTTATAAACAGTGTTTGTCAATACATAGTAAATGGTAGAAATATGAATTTCAATGCTGTATACAACGTGATAAACTTAAATTTGTATAGGTAACATTTAAAAATAAACAGAAATATTTTAATTTTCTGTTATTCTGGTGGAAAAGTTGCATGTTATATTGACATAAATTAGGGCAATTCTGTTAGATAAATGAGAAGCAAAATGGACCTTGTAATTTGGAGGAAAGTCAATATATACATTCAAATACTCTATAACCTATATATATAAATATCCCTAATTTGTATATGTAAAATAGTAAAATTGATTGATTATAGCCATCCCTATTTGGCACAGATAAATGCTTGACTTTAGTGGATGTATCAATCTAAATTGGCTAGACTTTCTTACAATAATTTCATGTTTGTTTTTTGTTGTTGTTCAAGTACAGTTTTCTCCATTTTCTTCCCACCCCTCCCTGCCTCCCATCCTCGAACCTGTCACCTGTGGCTTTGTCCATGGGTCCTTTATACATATTCCTTGACGGCCCTTCTTCTATTTTCCCCCATTACCCCCTTCCCCCTCCACTCTGGTTACTGTCAGTTTGTTCTTTATTTCAGTGTTTCCAGTTATATTTTGCTTGCTTATTTGTTTTGTTGATTAGGTTCCACTTATAGGTGAGATCATACGGTATTTGTCTTTCACCATCTAGGTTAAATGGTTTAAATAAGTAAGTTCATTTTTCTCCTCACATTATGTGTCTCGTAATGTGCTGTCAGGGAGGCTTGATTAAGGAGGCAAGATTGAGCAAATAAAAATAAAGAGTACCCGTTAAATTCAAATTTTAGATAAAGAATAGATATTTTTAAGTGTATGTTCTATGCAATATTTGGGATATACGTCTACTAATTTTGCTGTAGTTTGCATCTGAAAATTGAATTTGACTGGGTGGTATTCATTAACAGCCACAATCCTCGGTCATCATACAAGAGAAAGGAGAATCTGCAGTCTCCATATAAGAGAGAAATAGGTCAGACCCCTCTATCTCACCACATTTTTTTCCTGTGCTATTGCACACTATCCAGAAGAATGTTCATTTTTCCATCTTCTATTGAGCACAAATTAATTCAGCTTGTAGTTGTCCTCACCAGGTTTATAACTAGCTTGTCGTATTACACTTTGAGAGAGTAAGTTAAATAAAATATTTCTCATATATTTATATTCTATTCTTTATTAAAATAATAATTTATTTTCTACTAGATCAATAAGTATGCTTAAGAAAGCTATAAAGGCTTTGGTCATACCTATGTGATCATACACTATAAGCTAGAGAGAATACTTGAAAATTCATAATTATATAAAATGTTTAATAAAGTTAAGAACAAAATACAATGTAAAATTGGGCAGGTAGGTATCTTGGCTAATAAAAATAAACAACTGATGGAATAATCAAATTGCACTAATTTTTTAACTGGTACTGTAAACGATTTTTTTAATGAACAGTGACCCTAAGTTTATTTTCATTTAGAACAAGTCTTGCGTTAGAAAGATTTAGAATCTAATTGTTTACATATTTCTCTAATATTTCTTAAGAAAGAAAGGTTGATTTTAACTATATACTGCCAACCTCTTCCATAGAAAAAAATTATACTCTGAATTTATTATAAATAGCTACTTGAACTTAGTAACATGTTATCTATCTACTGGAATTGCAAAGACTAGTCAAGAGCAAACTGGGTTAACTTTAATGACGGATATTTTGGTTAAATTTGGAAGAATATATTAGATGTTTGTGTGCGTGTGTTTAATATTCAATTGTGATCATGTTAAATATGTTATTTGGATTGGTATGCCAAACTACTGGTGTGCCCACAGAATATATATTTGATGCAGATAAACAAAAGATTAGTTAATCACCATTCTAAGGATGATTGAAAGCATGTTGGTAATTGGTTCTTAGTTGGAAACACATTCCTTAATGTTTTCTTTGCTTATTTGTTTGTTTTGCCTAGAGATGAGGAATTTACATTGTGGCTCAGAGAACTTGCTGTACAATCTGGAATTTCTATGGGCCTCTTCAGTTTTAAGGATGCTCAAGTATAATTTGAGAGTATTGTTAAATGGGATGATACAGATTTAATGCTTTCTGTGTTAGAATCTGAGAATATTTGTTATTTTTGTGAGTAGTAATTTTTAGATTATCAATTCTGTTTTAAAAAAAGAAGGGATGACTCTGAATTATATGCATCCGTTTTTTATATTTTAGCCTAATCCTGCTGCTACCACAAAACAGCATGAAACTTACAAACAACAGATATATTTTGCACAGTTTTGTATGCTAGGAAATCCATTAGTAAGTCACCTGCATATTCAGTGCCTGGTGAGAGCCTGCTTTCTGGTTCATAGACTGAGTCTTTTTGAGTGTTCTCCCATGGCATAAGGGGAGAGGGGAGTCTCTGGGCCCTCTTTACAAGGGCGCCAGTTCTATTCAGGCAGGCTGCACACTCTGACCTTGTCACCTTTCAAGGGCCCCACCACCAAATAGCATCCCATTAACATTGGTTTCAACACACTACATGTGATTTTGGGGGAGACAGAAACATTCAGTCTACAGCAACGTCTTGCTTTAAATATAACACTATCATTATTAATAGTAATTATGTACAATTAGGGGTATATTTGAGCTCCAAAACGTTATTGTTAATATTAAAACATATGTATATTATCCTAAGCTTCACCATAAAGACTCATTGATTTCTTAATACCACATTGTGTTTATCACGACATAAACTATTATTTACCAGAAACTGCATGTCTTGATTATATTCTCACTGTAATGTGCAGGGAGGCACTTCTCATTGTTACTGCCATTGATAGCATATTGACACTATCAAGGCCATGTGAATCAAGGCTGTGAAAAACTGAGAAAAATTGTACGATGAAGTTCTACAAATAGAAGAAATTCTCCACATCTGCAGTCAAACACCTCTCACAGACCATAAACAGATATTAAGAATATATTGTAAAGGTTACAACTAAATATGCAGAACACCAAAGAAGTACCTACTTTAGTGTTTTCACTCCCATTTTTTCTGTCCTAGTATTTTTATTGGCCACTGTGACAGGTCTGGTATCACCTCAGACTCAAGAAAAGAGGAAACTTGAGAAAAACAATTAGAATAATTACACCATCTTTATAAAAACAGATCTTAAAGTTATTTAATAAGTATTTTTCATCAAATGACTTGAAATTTCTATTACCTTGCTAACTATTTCAGTAAACTGGCAATTTGTGACAGCTTAAAACAGTAGTCTAGAATGCCATTCAAGCTTGTATAATTCTTTATAGATGTTCTAGAACAACATTTCAAAATGTTCCCCAACAACAACAGAAGAAATGACATTAAAAATTTAAAAAGTTTACCACCCATAATCTCTCCCAAAGATATGAGAAATGCAAATGATAAATGGATGTGGTCTCTATTCACAAATTAGAAAATCAAAGCAAAGAGAGAGGCTAGAAACCTGTTCAAGGAGCATTATTAAATGAGAGAATGGCAATTAAAAGAGTTGCAATCTAATGTAATTTCCACTTAAATAAATGATGCCTTTTTCTGTATGAAGAAAAAAATTTCTTTTTCCTTATTTTTCTTTTCAAGAGAGGGAGAGAAACATTGATGTGTGGTTGCCTCTTGCATGCCCACAACTGGGACCTGGCCTGAAACCCAGGCATGTGCCCTGACTGGGAATCAAACTGGCAACCCTTTGGATTGCAGGTCTGCACTCAGTCTACTGAGCCCCACCAGTCAAAACAGAAAAAAAATAAATAAATTGTGGACACCAATTTATTTTACCTCCCAGGCACTTTTCATAGAAACTTACTGGGTCTTTTACCAATAAGCCACAATTTGAGGTTCTTAATCCTCAATAGATATTTTAAGATCTATGATAAGAGATGAGAAAACCTCCCAAAAGGCTCAACTGTCTGTACTAAAAGCATTATAAATGCTCCTAAAGCTATGAGAATTTGTTCTGATCACAGAATAGTATTTCTGTCAAATAAATAGTTCAAAAACAAATACAAATAATACTTCAAAAATTCTCATTATGTAGAATGTTTATAAAAATAATTTTTAAATGTTGAAGGACTTGAAATGTTGAAATGTTGAAATCCAAACAGCATTTAACATCCCTTTCCTTTCTCATTCATTTTCTTTACACCAATTAACTTCTCCAGGCATTTCCTCTGCCTAAATACTTCTTACCCATGTGCCCCCTATCATTCAATGACTATTTCTTTTCACCTGAAGTTTTGTTTGCTTTATTCTGGTCCCCAGATTCTCCTTTAGTAAAGTTTGTAAAAAAAATAACTGGAAATGACAGATCTACCTTAGAAATTCCAGGATCAGTCACAAAATAGAAATTAACAGGTGAGTACGAACCCTGGATATAGTATGGAGAATGGAAGAGGACACAGAAGCCATGGGAGGAATTTCTCTGGGGGTTTCATACATTAGTAATTATTGTTTTTACCTTAATCATGATCATATATGCTTTTTGAATTTCAAATTCATATTTTTAGATTACCACTTCTGTACTACATTAATTTATTTTTGGTATTTCCACTGTGATATCTCACAAGGATTTCACAAGTAAAATATTCAAAGTGAATATCATGAAATCCCACTCCAATGCCCATCTGATCTTTCCCAGAAAACTTGTCTGACATATAGACCAAGTAAAGGAGACAATGGGAACGTGTGCATTAAATATGAGTAATGCTAAGTTAATATACTTTAGAAAATATATTACATACATTTCATTAAATAATAATATTTTAGAAAAGATCTAGAAGTTAAATCTTTCTCTTCTAGCACTTGATGGGTTTATCTTTGTCCCCTTTCAGTACAGATACTGTACCCTTGAGCCCAGCAGGGTAGAGCAAGGAGGATGGAGTTTATGCAGATCCTCCTAATCCTAATAACCATTGTGGTTTTTATTCCATTTACAATAGAATCCGCAGTGGAAGTTCTAAAACACTGGGATTACTACACACTGATTTGCATTTTAAAGTAATAAAGCTGACTCCTGTGAAGGATGGATTAAATGAGTTAAGGAGTGGAGACAGAAAAATAAGTTTGGTAGCTGTTGTAGAAGCCTGGTTAGTTAGAATGAGATGAAAACTTGAAATATACCACTGGCTATAGAGATGGACAAGAAGTGAAAAGAAAGTCATCAATATAGAAGGTAAAAGAGTCAGGAAGCAATGATTCATGTGATGTCCATTTTATCTGGGGAGAAGTACGATGAATTTGAGAATTGTTGAATATTTGTGCTATTGGTAAAATAAATAAACAAACAAAAAACAACCAAATAAATGCCAAGCCAGATTCGGTTTCCTGGAATGAGCTGGAGTGAGGTGGAGAATTATGGTTCTGTTTTACACATGTTAATTTTGGGAATCTAATTAAATATCTTCATGCAGTTCTGCAGCATAGATGGATAAATAGACCTGGGGACACAAATTTGAATCCTCAAGGCTCCTGGCCCATGATAGAAATGCAAATCACGATCACAATATATCACCTCACGCTTGCTGAGATGATGCTCATCAAAATGATAAGAGATGAATGCTGGTGAGGATGTGGAAAAAGGGAAATTGTACACTGTTGGGTGGGATGCAAAGTGATACACATTTTATTCATTTTTATCTGTTTTCTGGAAAAGTGATTGTTTTTGTTTTCCATCGTACATGTGCCTGGATCCGAAAGGTTTAGACGGATTTTATGTTTGTATGTCTAAGGAGAAAACATAAATGTTGAGGCCACAAGAGTTTAAAGGTTCTGCCCCCTAAGAGGAATCCCAAAGGTTTAGAAAATGTAAGGAACATTCTGATCTATGTTCATAGCTGTTTGCCTGATGCACACCTATTTTTCCTCATTCATTCCCTGTGATAGAGCATGTATTTAAGTTACTGTTTTTCATTTAGTATTTTATACTGAATATATGCCTTATAGTAATGAGACTAAATTGTGTTTTAAATTGTGTTAGAGATGAAAGAAAAATAGCACCAAGTTGAGAACTGTATTGGTTAAGAAAAGGTTTTAATGCCAGGAGAAGAATAAATCTGCCAACCAAACTGTATTAATATAAGAAACTTAATTTCTGACTCAGGCAAAGTTCTCTGCAAGAACATAATTCTCCAGAACACCTGTTCCACGTGCAGCGACTTAGTGAACTTGGTAGCCTCGATATTGTGGCCGTGTATTCTCAACACAGTGTAGGTTTACAAACAAAAATAGGGGAATTTAGAATGTAACAACAGGTAAAATATTTACAAAAATGAATCCATGATGTCTTCTAGGACTCAATCCATTAGTTTTTGCATTTATTTATAGAGAAGATATTCTTTCTAGCAGTACATTTCAATAATTGATACACCAAGCTTTACTTCTCAGTCTCTGACATAAACCAACATCCCCTTGTCACCGGCATTCAGTTCTTTATTCCTTAGTCTGTGTGGAAGACTGTGTGAGACTGGGCTGGCCACTATAATAAGAGCATAAGTAATGTATGGCATTCGGGAGCTGAGGCAGTGAAGAAAGAGGCTCCACCATTCTGCAGTCTGTTTCTTCATTGGGGAGGCACTGTGTAGAGAATATACGGCCACAATATCGAGGTTACCAAGTTCACTAAGTCGCTGCATGTGGGATATGTGTCCTGGAGAATTATGTGTTCTTGCAGAGAACTTTGCATGAGTTACAAACTAATTTTCTTGTATTAATCCAGGTTGGTTGGCAGATTGATGCCTCTCCTGGCGTTGAAACCTTTTCTTGACCAATATAGTTCTCAACTGGGTGCTATTTCTCTTTTGTCTCTAACACAATTTAAAATTTATTTCCCACATTTGTTGATGGATAATTAAGAAATGAAAATGTATATATTTATAGTATACCATGTGTTGGTATTTGTATACATTATGAAATGATTACCACATATAGGTAATTAATATGGATAATATTCACCATTTCACAGTTGTAGGTGTACATCTGTGGTAAAAACAAATATGAACTACTGTCTTAGCGCATTTCAGGTATACTACTCAATATTTTAATTACAGTCACCACGTTGTAATTAGATCCCTAGAACTTAGGCATCCTTCCCGAGAACCGTATCCTTTGACCAGCATCTCCTCATTCCCCTCTCTCTCCAGCCACTGGTAACTGTGGTACTCTCTGTTTCTGCGAGCTTGACTTCTTTGGATCCCGCCTCTCAGCGAAGTCATGCAGTACTTGTGTTTCTGTGCCTGGCTTATTTCACTCAGCATAATGTTCTCCAAGTTCATGTGTTGTCACAAATGGCAGGATATCTTTCTCTTTTAAGGGTGAATAACATTCCATTAAATTATTTTCATTTAATGGCAATCCTTTTTTATGGTGAGAGAAAGGAAATACATATAAAAACCAAGAATCTCATGCACTCCGCTTGGCAAAGGCCTGAATGCCACTGACCAAGGAACTGTGACACTTGTGTCACCTCTTTTTTTTTTTCTGGCTACAGCAGGAAAAACATACAGGTGGCGTGACTCTGTGTGGGCTTCCTCAGCAGTGACCTTAGTAGAAAGTGCTGTGCAGCTGATTGCCTGGCCGTGACGGAGCAGGATTCAATGGCTGCGGGTTCACTAGTGGCTGATGACAGACTGCAGCTGTCCACAGAGCCACCACAGACTGTCCGCAGGTGACCGGAACAGCGGCCACAGCGTTGGTAACAAAGAACCACTTCAGACCGTGTTACAGCAGGAATCAGAACAAAGGGTTCCTTGCAGGGGGTTTTCACCTAAATTTGTACACTTGGGGGAATTTAACTTAAAGTGTACAGCATTCTCATTATTCAAATTTGTTTTTTTCCTTTAAAGTGTATTCATTCAAATTTTAGAATATTTAAAACATTTTATGGGGTCTATAAGATACGTAAGAATTTTCCAAAGACTAGTTTTTTGTGTCATTCTTTCAAATGCTGTTTTTTTTTTCCCCTCCTCTATAACTCACATTTCAGGAAAAGGTTCTGGAGGCCACACTCACCCCATGGTACAATCTCTAATCCTGCACAGTCATTTCATAATATCGACACAGTAGGCAAAATTAATATTTCTGTAAGATGCTACAATGGTGTGGCTATAGTGAGAGAAAGAAACATGTATAAAAAAGAGAACTGTGGAGGGAAGTCACTGCAAAACCACTCATATAACCCACCAAACCCAACTCGATATACCTTCAACTTAGCTGCCCCTCCACCACATCCCTACAATCATGCTGGGCAGCAGAAGCATCCCCACACATAGAAGGGAAGACAGAGGGGAGATGAGAGCTTAAGAAAGGGGAGTTGGAGAAGAGAGGAAGGTGAGGATTGTATCAGTTAGGGCTCCGCAGAGAAACAGAACCAACAGAAGATTATATACATACACATGCATTCATATGTATACATACATACACATACATCCATATGTATACACCCATACACATAAAAATGCATGCAGGCATGTCCTAAGAAATTTATATTGAGGAATTGGCTTACACATTTGTGAGGTTGGCAAAACTGTAATTTGTGGGGGAGTCCAGCAGGCTAGGAACTCAGGGAAGGAATCATGCCACAGGCTTGAGGCAGAATGTTTTCTTCTGGAACCTGAGTTTTTGTTCTGAAGGCCTTCAGTTGAATGAATAAGGCCCCCCTACATTATGAAAGGCAATCTCCTTTACTTACACTCAGCTTATGGTAGTTGGTAACTGCATCTACAAAACAGCTTCCCAGTTGCACCTAGAATCCCAGTTGACTAAATAAAAGAGCCCTGTGGCCTTGACAAGCAGGTACATTAAGTCAACTCATGTGTGCAGTATTCACAAAAACAAATGACAATGAGGTACATGTTGGTAATCCGCGTCGGCCTCATGTAAACTCTGCCCAACATAAAAAATGCCCAGCAATGGTGCTTAATGACACTACTGGA
Organism: Desmodus rotundus; assembly: GCF_022682495.2. Classification (NCBI taxonomy): domain Eukaryota; kingdom Metazoa; phylum Chordata; class Mammalia; order Chiroptera; family Phyllostomidae; genus Desmodus; species Desmodus rotundus. Next base: position 16,872,708 of record NC_071388.1, on the reverse strand, counting down.
AGTCACTGTATCTTCAGGTAAACTTTCAACACTTAATGGAAGTTCCGTGTTGTACATTGCATGGAGGTCCAACACTGGAACAGCCTGATGGGAGAAACAGATAGTCGTGCAGATGACGGGTTTGTCATTTGGCCCTTTATCTTTTAGAAACTGAAACAGCATTCACCTTACAAACAGCACTGTAGGGCACAGACTTGTCTTGGTAGCAGCTTACATCTCTCTGTTTGGTCAACGGTCTTTGTATTTTAAAGCTTCTGTAAATGACCATGGTAAAACAACAAAAGGCCTGGATGGAACATCCTGAATCATTGAAAATGATAGAACTCTGATACCTTACATTATGTCTCACTTTATACTTGCTCTTTATAATTCAAACTCATTCTACAATGTAATCCTTCTATTATAAATAAAAAAATTCTTTTTAAAAATAGATATTCTAAAATAATGAAGAACTAGAGGATTAAACGAATCATTAAAACTTTGAAGAATCCATGGGAGTACAAAGAGGTAGAGTGATAAAAAGGTAGGAGAGAGAGGCAAAAACATAGCTGAAGTGAGGTAGAAAATACATTTTTTTATAATAACAAAATTTATAGTAAGTAAACTAACTTTACGGCTGTTGAAAGAACTGATTTCTTTTTAAGGAGGATTACAAAATCCTCCCAGGGATAAGAAAAAGCTGTTAAATATCAATTTACATTAGATAAGAGTTTTGCAGTATAGTGCAGAAAAGAAATCTGAACCTTTATTCTGTTATTGTAGCTAGCTTATGCTTTAGAAGAAAGAAAAGAAATCAAATGTATTTATTTAATCCTTTTTGTGAGTAATACCCAGGATGAAGATTCATTTGTAGCTTTTTTTGGTGCTGACTTGAGTATTAGGTCTTCACATATATTGAAGTAAACTGTAATACATTTTGATCTTAAGACTAGGATATAGTTTCTTTTAATTTATGAAAAAGGAAGATTTCTGCATAATTAAAATGTCATAAATTGTCTAAAATGTTTACCAGGTATCAAAATGAAGATTTTTACTGTTTTTGTTAATAAAACATATCTATTTACATTTTTATGTGATTCATACTTCCTTTCACATTGAGTTACAGAAGGCGGATAAGTCCTTAATCCAATATATTTGTATACATATCTAGGAGAATGTATTACCGTTCTTGTATTTTCCCGTAAGACCCAAAGCAGTCATTGGGCTACTATATTTTGGTCAGATAATGATCAGCTTTAGAATGAAATATACTTTGCCTTTTATACTTTTCTACTCCTGAAAAAGTAGATAGATGATATAAAATGGGAAAAAAATCAGTGTAAAGATATGACATAGAAAGAATTACATCAGTTGTTGTTAATAAAATTCCCAGAAACCTGGATCATTGTTGGAGAATTAAAAATGGGGTGAGAAGTTTATGCGTGCTACAATATGGATGAACTTGAGAAACACTAGGCTAAATGCAAGAATCCATACATAAAAGGGTACACATTACATGATTCCATAATTATGGGAAGTCTGGAATAGGCAAATCCATAGAGATAAAAACACTATTTGCATTTTCTTTTCTGCAAGGGAAGAGAGATTTGAAAAGACTAACATGAGCAGGTAGGTACATGCTACTTCATGGAAGTGACTGGCAAATCTACTTATATGCATCATGTCTATTTCATAGGACAAACCAAATAACACAGACATGCCCACTACTTGAGGAATTGAGACAACGCAGGTCCACCGTGTCTGTAGGAGGAGCGCCAGATAGCTTGATGAGCAGTACTAGGTTTGAAAACAAGGCACGTTTTAACATATTACACTTTGAGCTGTGATCATGTGTTACTTAACCAAAAAGTGTATTCTATTTAAAAATGCAGTTCAAGTAAGAAAAGGAAGATAGATACAGTTACTGAAAATCATCAGTTTATAAAACATGTTAAGAATATAATTTTATAAAATCTCTATATCTATCCTTCTATAGCTGTCTACTATCTAACTCTTATCATATCTTTTTTAAAATTTATTTATTTATTTTTATTCAGTTACAATTGTCTGCATTTTCTCCCCTTCCCTCCATCCCACCCAAGCCAGTCCCACCTCCCTCCCCCACCTCTACCCTCTCCCTTGATTTTGTCCTTGTGTCCTTTATAGTAGCTCCTATAGAACCCTCTCCCCACTATCCCCTCCCCATTCCCCTGTGGCTATTGTTACAATGTTCTTAATTTCAATGTCTCTGGTTATATTGTGTTTGATTTTTTCTTTTATGGATTATGTTCCAGTTAAAGGTGAGATCATATGGTATTTGTCCCTCACCACCTGGCTTCTTATTTAGCATGCAATGAAGACGGCTGGAAAATATACATAAGTGTAATCATATTGGTTATCTCCAAGATATGAATAACACACTCTATAGATGTACTTTCCTAGAGTTTTCTTTCACAAATTTTCTAAAGTGCATATTTATGATAAGCATTAAAGTACAAAATGCAATTTTTAATGGGATGAGTGTTTTTTAATTGCACATCAACCTTTGGCTCTTCAATATACTAGTATTTTAATTCTACACATTGCCCTAGTATTTTAATTCTACAAATAATATTTTCTAGTCAATATTAATGTTTAACTAAAGGGCAGAAAAATCATAGTCTTTCCTTATAGTAATAGGTATGAAATTATAGTGATCATACAGTTAAAATATTTTATGGCCAAATAATAATGAAGTCCAGTGTGGATATATATGTAATCTAATACATTTTAAAATTATAATGGATATTTTTTTCTTCACTTAATGTAAAAGAATGTTATTTTTTAGATACAAAGCAGTATATGTAGAGGATAGGGCAGTAAATAGAATTACAAGCAAAAAGGACGTGTACCAGAACCTATAAGGAGAGAGTCCTATGGAAGAGAGTAATCACCTTGAGAGAAGCAGTGATTTTCAGTCCAGAGAAACTTCCAGCCTCTAGTGGTAGGTCTTCGAAGGACCCAGAAAAATAAGTACCCTGACATTACTATGCTCCCTGTAGTATCTCTTTTGGGGTTCCTGTTGACTGAACCAATCTGGGAGAAGAATCACGGGAGTCCTTTGAAGCGCTCATATCAGTCAGGCTTCAAGACATTGATGACAAGGAAGTGGAATGGGGATGTAAATTAGAAAGGCAACAGAAGCTCTCTGGAAGATGTATGATCGCTAATTTATACTTTGAAGAAACCTATTGTAAATATATTTTATGAAAACAATTTTTATTATAAGGAAAATAATAAATATTTTAAAAAGCAATAGTGGTTAAATGATAATGCATTGTTAAAATTATAATTTTTGTTCTATAAACAATTACTTTGGAATTAAAAATATGAGAAATAATGAGAGATTTATCATATACTCATATAAATTTACATAGCAGCTTCCTAATTTTTCCCTCTTGTCTGTAAATTTAAAGTGTGGAAAACACAAAATCTAATCTGTATGTTTAAAGGAGTCAGGTAAATATGAAAGAGACAAACTATCCCTTTTTTCTCATATATTACAAGCAATTAAAGATTCAGAGACTATTTATTTATACATTGAAGCTGTGAAAAATTTACTTTGCTCAATTAAATAAATAGGCACAATATAAGGGTGAACTTTAGAGAACAGAAGAAAATACTTGGATTAACGATTAGATAGTTTGAATGTGGAAACAATGTACTTACTTTGCATGTAGATTGTAATTTGTTCCATTGCATGCATTAATTGTGGCAAAGGTGGCTTGCTGAACTGCATATATTTATGCTCCTCTTCGATTTTGCAGAGCTGTTTGGGGAAGCAGTCCACCTGTCAACCACTCCATTTTCCAGCTCCCAGTGGAACCGTGATACCATTGCATGCTAGGATGGGCGGAAGTCATTGAGGGGCTATTGTGGTGATTGCACAGTTTTAAAAAGGTTCTCTTTTTCTTGCCACACTGTTAGATGCAGGGGAGTCTGGAATCATGGATGAAAGTAACCTGGATCCTATAGTCACCACCTAGTAGAGAGCAGACTAGGAGGACCATTTGATATGTCATATCAGTATTTTACTTACCACAGGAAAGAGAAGAAATTCCGTGTTAGGGCTCTGAGATCTGGAGGTTGTTTGTTTCAGTATCTAATTTTAATATCCAGTCTAAAATAGTAATCAATACCAATAAAACCCAGAAAGACAAAGAAGAAAAATTAAGGGGAAAAAAAGAGTCAGCAGCAATTCTAGACATAATTACTATTAATACTTATATATATATATATACACACCATATATAATATTTACATTTTACATAATACATGATATGTATATTTCATACAAGTGAATATAAAGTGAACAAATCTTGTCTTCTGTGTGCAGTCTTTTCTTAAATATCATTCAGCACATTTGAATGCTTTCTTTCAGATATTGTATTTTACAGTTATAAAATGTATCTTTGATTCTATTTTCATAAATTACAATTTTGTGTTGAAATTGGTAATTTTCACCTATTTTGTCTATCATTTGCTATATTATATTGAACACATTATGTATGCACCCTTGTTTATACTCCCTTCACTATTTAGATTTTCACTGTATTTATTACTAGTCATCTTTTACGTGTCTCTGTCTGCATGTCTGATTATTTTTTTAAAAAATATAGTTTCCAGAAGGTTTTAATTTTCTGCTAAAGAGGGTTTTTTCTTTCTGCTGTAGGAAAATAGTTCAAAAGAGGAAAAGCATTTTTTATTGTTGTTTGTATACAGTTGCCTCCATTTTTCCACCACCACTTTCCCCAGCCCTACCCACGCTCACCTCCCACCCTTAATCCCACCCCCGCCCCTGGCTCCATCTATGGGTCCCTCATACATGTTCATTTACGTCCCTCTCCCTTCATCTTTCCCACATTCTTTCCTTCTCCCCTCCCCTCTGGTTACTGTCAGTTTGTTGTCGATTTCGATGTCTCTGGCTGTATTTTACTTGCCAGTTTGTTTTGTTGATTAGGTTCCACTTACAGGTGGGATGATATGGTATTTGTCTTTCACCGCCTGGCTTATTTCACTTAGCATAATGCTCTCCAGTTTCATCCATGTTGTTTCAAGGGGTAGGAGCCCCTTCTTTCTCTCTGCTGAGTAGAATTCCATTGTGTAAAATGTACCACAGTTTTTTGATCCCCTCATTTACCGATGGGCACCTAGGCTGTTTCCCACATTTGGCTATTGTAAATTGTGCTGCTATGAACACTGGGGTGCATAGGTTCTTTTGAATTGGTGTTTCAGGGTTCTTAGGGTATAATCCCAGTAGAGGAATTGCCAGGTCAAATTTTTACTTTATGAGGAAATTCCATACTGTTTTTCACAGTGGCTACAGCAGTCTGCATTCCCACCAACAATGTGCTAGGGAAATATAATCTGAGATTATATATATATATATATATATATACATTGTGACAATATATAAATAAAATGAGTTTGGGAGACTATATAACTTGAGAATGTTAAGGTTATAGAACAAAGAATACACTAGAAGAGATATAAGTAGGTAACCATAGAAATGATATTGTATGGATAATCCTCGATTTTAAAGCCTCTTTTTTCTCTGTAGTAAATATAAATAAGAACTATTTTCTCCTTCATTATATTCAAATAAGATATATCTACTGACTTCAATTGTTTATTGTGTAAGATATCAAGAGTAATATAATTCTTGAAACCAAAGTCAAGTTATGAACAATGGTGAAGGATGGATCATGGTCACTCCCTTACTTTCTAATATAGGTTGATAGGCATTCGATAGAAGCCAACTTCATTTAGGTGTCAGAGCCTTGGATTGGGGAATTTCTAAGTGAGATTCCTTTGCTACTTGCTTGTTAAGTTCCAGCTTTGTCCTCACTTATAGATCCCTGGGATTCCTCATGTCCACTTGGACTATCGTCCTCATCATCAGAATTCACAGGTCCATTCAGTGAGACTGCACACCCCCTCCATCATTTTGTCTGCAAGCATTCTGCCTAACATTACAACAGTCTCAATGTATTCATTAAGTAGCTAGCGGCTTTTTCTTCACTCAAAGTTGAAATAGTCTCTAGATTTGAAAATACGTTTAATAAATATGCAGCAAATTGTAGATTACTTTTTAGAGCTCCAAATATTGCTAATATGTGAAATCTCTGATTCAACTGCAAATTCAAAATTTTAGATGACAACTCCATTGCAATGAACTGCAAACATACTATTTTTGTTGTATAATAAAATGTAACTTTATTAGGGCCCTAATTTTAAATAATGTTAATTTTTTTAAAAAATTACTTTTTATTTCAATACTATGCAATTTAAATTATATGCTAATATATATGGGATTCCTAAAGTATTAAGACACATATCCTGATTCATCAACCAAAATTTTAGTCAAGATCTAAAATCAATGGAAGGTTTAATGCTTTTAAAAATAGATAGCACAGCTTTAATTAAAAATGTCAGCAATGTAATTACTCCTTAAGCAAAAGGACACAGAGAGGAAAATTGGATGATACTCAAATTGAGCATATGAGGAAATTAATTTGTGTTAAAAAAAGTAGCAATTAAATATTTCCATGGCAGCATGAGACATCGCCATTTTAACTCTTTTACTATTTTGCAAAGTAAAGGTTATTCAATTTATTTACCTTAAAGAAAAATGTAAATCTCTAGAAATATGGAGAATAGCCATGGTTGCAACACCCCAAAATGCACACTATCTTAAAATAGTTCCAGGGTAATTCAGATTGTACTTGACTCTACGGCTTTTGTTCTTTCATTCCTGAAATAAATTATTCACATTAAAATTTTACATCCCCTTTGAGATTAGAAATGCTGACATTTTAACCTAAGTTTTGTATTTCTCTAGATGATCGCCAAAATATGTACTGCATGATATCTGAGCAGATGGACCATTTAAAGTTTAGTCAGCAGGAAAAAAGTTGTCTTCCCCTTAAATTCTATGACACTGGGCACACAGATTCTTCATTCTCAGTATCCTTCCTTTGTAACAGAAAAAGAGAATCTCAGAAAGGTAATTCATCCATTTATGCACAATCCTGACATACATCCTCAAAGAAGTGATAGATTTATTGGATTGAAAGGTATATTTTTAATCAATCAAAATGGCTGTATTATAATTTTATAAATACAAGGATGATAAGCCTTACCCCTTCTATACATTCTGTGATGGGCCTTTAGACTAAGAATAATGTCCATTTTGTCTTTCAATGCTTACTGTTTCTCTTTTTTGGGGAAGGGGGTGTGAATTGCTGTCATAAGTGATAGATGAATAATGTACCTGGTTACTGAGTAGATTGAAACGCTATGTCATGGAAATGATCACAGGTCATAGTCAAAATCATTTCTTATGCTTTATCTTTGCCTGATTTCATAGCACAAGGAAGAGATTAACACTGTTTTCTTTTCAGTTATCATGGGTTGTTCTGTATCTGTCTCTGAAAACTTATTTTGTTCCATTAGTTCTAGAAACAATACTAGAGTATAAAAGCTTAAAGAAACATTTATGTGGCTTTTGTGCTAAAATACTATAATGAAATAAAACTTTCACCAAAATATGAAAAATTCATATGCATTTACTGAGATATGACTGAAACCATTATATTCTGACAGTAGAATAAAGTTTAAATGCCAGTAATAATTTAGATATTATTTTCTAGTTTTCATACACTAATACATTTCTTGGTTGTAACATTTCTAAATGTTCTACATATTCAAATCAACCTAACCTCATTAAAAAGCCTTTTTTTTCTCTAAAAACTTCCTGAGTATTTATGAGATAATATTATTTTAAAATTTACTTTTCATTACAGCAAATATTCTCAAATGATATTATTGAACATAATGCATCCTCTTGGAATCAAGTGAATAAAAATTCAATGAGGTGAAAGTGGTAATATGATGACACTTTGTTAATGTAAGAATATTTCTGTATTATTTTCCTTGGCAGGGCAGCATTGTATATGGTTTCTCCAGTAACATTCATCCTTATCTATCAGTGATTAAATCTACCTTAAGGAAAATGCAAAATATTTTTACCTTAAATTATTCAATGTTATTTGCTATTTGAAGTATTTAAAAATTTCAGTCTTTAGTTATTTACTTTTAAAATTCTACCTTACTCCATTTGATATAGATAGATAGATAGATAAATAGATAATAGATATCGATATCTTTTTTCTGGAAGAAAAAGACTGAAGTACTGAAATTTTGTACTGTTTTTGTTGTTGTTTGTTCAGTTGTTTGTGATCATGTTGAATGCAAAAATCTAAAATATCTTGAGGTAGGGCAAGTGTATATATGGTTGACAAAGAAATATATGTCTGAAACTCTTAAAAGTAATATAAACCAAATTTGAGAGTTGGTAATTATAAAAATGTATGCATGAAAATAAAACACCTGGAAGTGCATGTGTAGAGTGCTCACAGACAATGTGAGAAGGCACAGTGTGCTAATGGGATCCTGGGAATCCATGGTGACGAGTGGGCAGCCAGAGGAAGAAGATTCAGAGAATGTGGAGTAAAATTTTGATGTCTTGGAATCACAAATGAAAGAAAGAGAGAATCACGATGCAAAACAATATGCCAATGGTATAAAGCGCTTCAGAGATATTTAATAAGAGTTAAAATGTTTTCATTGGATTGAGCAAGTAGTAGATTTTTGAGGGTCACATTTATGAGTCTTTCAGTGGAATGGTAAAAACGGATGCTTAAATGCAGTAAGTTAAAAAAGCTGACGCAGTGATGAAATGATTATAAATCATCGTTTGGATAAAAACTTCCTTCTGATACCTGGGAAAACTAAACATAGGCAAGAACAGTGTTAAGTATTGGAGGAAGGAAGGTTATACTTTGAGATACTTTCAGCACCACGGCATCTATATTTTACCTGTTCAGGAGGAAGCAGGACGCTGCGGGAGAAAAGCTGAGTGGTAAGAGAATTTGTCTCTTTGGAAATAGAAACATGTCAGGCAAGTAAGTCACAGTTTTGACATAGTTACCTTGAGTAAAACTGTGACTTAAAATAAATTAAGGAGAACTGATACTTAGTAAGAATGAAGGATAAAAGAAGTTATGCACCAGACTCATTTCTGGATGCTGATCTGACACATTTTTCTGTGTCAAAATCTATGCACATAGAGAATTTTAAAGCTCTTTAAACAAAATGTAAATACAGGGTGTCAGGTGAGCCCAGAGCTTACTCACTTGTGATACCTGGGTCCAGATGGCAAATGCAGCTCAAGATCACACTCGTGAGGTAGCATGCAAGCATTCACTCAGGGAAAAGGCAGTGCATACGCTGGCTGCAGTCTCAACAATCGTACCTGGCATTGTATAATGAGTATGAGAATATAAGAGCCTGTGGTTCTTTCACTACAGATTTTCAAATATTTATTCCAATTCACAGTAGCCACGCATGTCTTAAGAATGGTTGCAGGGGGCTACACTGCAGTCGGTGGGAGCCGGCAGTAAACAAAGACCGTGAGATTTGTAGCAAAAGGAGCATCTGCCATGCCTTCACTGACTTAAAATTGAAGGCAGCTGTAGGACATGAGATGTAGGTGGCCTCTAGATATTGTGGATATGATCGGTTTTGCTGTTTGTATTGATATTGGTCATGTTAGTGACTCTTTTAGAACCCTTTAGTGTCCTAGTAAATATTATTTTTCTGCATTCTTTCTAAACCAAATACTAAATCTTCATGGGAAAATGGGGTGCTTGTTAAGCTGCCTTGGATTGTCAATTATGGTTAATCATGCTTCAAAAGAAGAGAGGATAGACTTTAATAAAACGTCTAACAAATGATCTCTGTTTGGTGGGGTTTTTTTTAACATCTGTGGTCATTGTGTCCTCAACATTACTTTTTGTGACAGGATCTTGCTCTAGACAGATCAACATTTATATAACACTATGCTTTGGGATTGGAGCAATTGTAGTATCCTGTTTTAAAGTCCCGGACATTGTTATAAAATAACTTTTTGTGGGAAAATCTATACCAGGCATCCCTGGCCTTGGAGTCTTCAGCTAAACATTATAATTTTTGTAAGCACACAGGTTAATTATCCAAATAAGGCCCTTCTACAGTGATTCTGTTATATTAGATATTCTTTACATGATCAGTTTTAACTAGTTCAGCTCTTCTTTTTAAGGTGTGACAAAGATATTTGCACTGATAATATTTTGAGTGTCTACCTTATAATTGCATGAGAAATAATGTGTAATATTTTGTGCCTTTTTCATCCTTACCTAAGGACATGCTTATTAATTTTATAGAGGGGGAAGGGAGGAAGATAAAGAAGGAAAGAAACATTGATGTGAGAGAGAAACATCGAAAGGATACCTCTTTTACCTGCCCCAGCTGGGGCCCGATCCCACAACCTAGGCATCTGCCCTGACTGGGAATCAAACATGTCCTTTCAGTTACAGGATAATGCCCAAACAACTAAGCCACACTGGCCAGGGCTTGTGTATAACCCTATACAAAAGGGCTTTTAAACATCCTAGTTTTCATATACCACTTTGGCCTATGTCTTTTCAAAATGGTAAAAAATTAATGAATGGCAACTTCTCTATTATGTATGCAATTCTTAAAAATAATGAAGTAAACTTCACTCATGTAATTGAAGAGCAAATTGGAGAAAATCCCCCAGAGAAATGGAAATCTGATAGTATTAAGAGGAAAAATATTTAAAAAGCTAATCTCTATTTCGGCTATGAAATGAATTTGAATAGCAAATATATCTGAAAAGAATTTTCCGTGTGCTTAAGACGTCCCCTGTGACCTTTCCCTCCAGGTGTTAGCACAATGATTACATTATGCTACATGGGAAAAGGGATGTTGCAGATGTAGGTAAGATTGCTAGGAAGTGGAATAAAATAGAGAAATTATTCAGGTGGTGCTAATCTAACCACTGGAGTCCTTTTAAAGCAGTTTTCTCAGTTTGTGGAAGATGAAGCCAGGGCGTGTTGAAGCACAAGGAGCACTCACCATGACATCTAGGGCTTGGGAATGGAGGGAGCATATGGAAACAAATTCAAATGACATCTAGAAACCCAAAGTGGTTCCTGGCGGATAGCCTAAAAAGGGAACAGAAACTCTAGTCCTACAGTGATAAGAAACTGAATTCAGCCAACAACCTGAAAAAGTTTGAAAGAGAATTCTTCCCCAGAGCCTCCACATAAGAAGTCAGCATCTTGACTCAACATCTTGACGTCGGGCTCATGAGAAACTAATCAGAGACCTAGCTGAGCCTGTCTGTAATTCTCATCTGAAATACTAAAAGGATACTGTTTCAAGCCACCAAATTTATGGTAATTTGTTACTCAGCAGTAGAAAACTAAAACAGTCCTCAAAGAATTTTCTCTGAAGATAATCATCTTAAGGTTTGCTAACTTGAAATAAGAATGATTACCTCTTTTATAATTATACCATAGGAGGTCACAAAAATGACCTCAGTGTATGGTTGGTTGCTATTTCCATTAGCATTCTATTATTCTAGAGATATTATAAATGTTGACTCCACCAAGAACAAATACTTTATTTCCCCATTGGTGAAATAAAAACTGTAAAACTTTGAAGTGAACTAATATGCTAAAGATCTCATTGGTGAATGTGCATTTTATTTTGCATTAAAGTTTCAGGCAAAAAATGAATATCTACAGCTGTATGTGATAGATCATATCATTTGGCAAAAACTTTTGTATTCCGCCATGGCTTCTTTGTGGGTTCATTCTACTTTCTTTTTTTTTTTTTTTTGGAATTTTATAAATAGTTTAATAAAAATTTACACTTAATTTCATGCTTAATTTTAAACAAAAAATAATCCTGCTATGATTCTCTTAGGAGGTTCCAGAACTGTATCACATCAAATGCCAAGTCATGTTACTCTGAGATTAATCAAATGACTACTGGAGCCTGCAGAGCCAACAGCCCTGGAGGTCAAAGATCCCAGGATTGGACACCAATAGTATGTTGCATTCTATCCAAATTTGATTTAGCATTGGATTTTATTGTATCATCAATACACTGAAAGTTTTTTAAAGACCAAAAAATAAATGAACATGTTTATATTAACTCAAATAAAATAAACCAGTGATGTCAAATTCTAATTTCCACACATATTTAAAAAAAGTAAATTTCAAAAACAATGAGTTTCTATTTTTTTTTAATTTATTTATTGTTATTTAATTACAGTTGTATGCCTTTTCCCCCATCCCTTCACCCCACCCCAGGTGAACCCACTTCCCTCCCCCCTCTCCACCCTCCCCCTTGGATTTGTTCATGTGTCCTTTATAGTAGTTCCTGTAATCCCCTCTACCCACTGTCCCCGCCCCCACCCCCCACCCCCGCCCTTGCTATTGTTACATTGTTCTTAACTTCAATGTCTCTGGTTATATTTTGTTTGCTTTTTCCTTCTATTGCTTATGTTCCAGTTAAAGGTGAGATCATATGGTATTTGTCCCTCACTTCCTGGCTTATTTCACTTAGCATAATGCTCTCCAGTTTCATCCATGCTGTTGCAAAGGGTATAAGCTCCTTCTTTCTCTCTGCTGCGTAGAATTCCATTGTGTAAATATACCATAGTTTTTGGATCCACTCGTTTGTTGATGGGCACTTCGGTTGCTTCCAGTATTTGGCTATTGTAAATTGTGCTGCTATGAACATTGGGGTGCACAGATTCTTTTGGATTGGTGTTTCAGTGTTCTTAGGGTATAATCCCAGCAGCGGAATTACTGGGTCAAAGGGCAGTTCCATTTTTAGTTTTCTGAGGAAATTCCATATTGTTTTCCACAGTGGCCTCACCAGTCTGCATTCCCACCAACAGTGCACGAGGGTTCCCTTTTCTCCGCATCCTCTCCAACATTTGTTTGTGGATTTTTTTATGTTGGCCACTCTGACCGGTGTGAGATGATACCTCATTGTGGTTTTAATTTGCATCTCTCTGATGGCTAGTGATGCTGAGCATCTTTTCATATGTCTCTGGGCCTTCTGTATGTCTTCCTTGGAGAAGTGTCTGTTCAAGTCCTTTGCCCATTTTTTAATTGGGTTGTTTGTCTTCCTGGAGTGGAGTCGTGTGAGTTCTTTATATATTTTGGAGATCAGGCCCTTGTCTGAGGTATCATTGGCAAATATGCTTTCCCATATTGTTGGTTCTCTTTGTAATTTGGTGCTGTTTTCTTTAGCCATGCAGAAGCTTTTTATTTTGATGAGGTCCCATTTGTTTATTCTTTCCTTTATGTCCCTTGCTTTAGGGGATGTGTCTGTGAGGATGTTGCTGCGTGGAATGTCTGAGATTTTCCTGCCAATGTTTTCCTCAAGGACTTTTATGGTGTTACGGCTTATATTTAAGTCTTTTATCCATCTTGAGTTTATTTTCGTGTATGGCGTAAGTTGGTGATTGAGTTTCATTTTTTTGCACGTAGCTGTCCAGATCTCCCAACACTATCTGTTGAAGAGACTGTTTTTGCTCCATTTTATGCTCCTGCCTCCTTTGTCAAATATTAATTGATCGTATAGATTTGAGTTTATTTCTGGGCTCTCTATTCTGTTCCATTGGTCTATGAGCCTGTTTTTATGCCAGTACCAGGCTGTTTTGATTACCGTGGCCTTGTAATACAGTTTGATATCAGGTATTGTGATACCTCCTGCTTTGTCCTTCTTTCTCAAAATTGCTGCTGCTATTCAAGGTCGTTTATGGTTCCATATGAATTTCTGCAATGTTTGTTCTATATCTGTGAAATATGTCATGGGTACTCTAATAGGGATTGCATTGAATCTATAAATTGCTTTGGGTAGTATGGCCATTTTGATGATGTTAATTCTTCCAATCCATGAACATGGTACATGCTTCCATTTGTTTGTATCTTCCTTAATTTCTTTCTTCAGTGTTGTGTAGTTTTCTGAGTACAGGTCTTTTACCTCCTTGGTTAGGTTTATTCCTAGGTACTTTATTTTTCTTGTTGCTATATCGAATGGGATTTTTTTCCTGATTTCTGTTTCTGCAGTTTCGTTGTTGGTGTACAGGAATGCCTTTGATTTCTGGGTATTGACTCTGTATCCAGCTATTTTGCCAAATTCATTTATTAGGTCGAGTAGTTTTTGAGTGGAGTCTATAGGGTTTTCCATGTACACTATCATGTCGTCTGCAAACAGTGACAGTTTCATTTCCTCCTTTCCAATTTGGATGCTTTTTATTGCTTTTTCTTGTCTGATTGCTGTGGCTAGGACTTCCAATACTATGTTGAATAGGAGTGGTGAGACAGGGCATCCTTGTCTAGTTCCTGATCTTAGTGGGAAAGCTCTAAGTTTTTGTCCATTGAGTGTGATGTTGGCTGTAGGTCTCTCATATATGGCCTTAATTATGTTGAGGACTGCTCCCTTTATTCCCACTTTGCTGAGTGTTTTTATCAGAAATGGATGCTGTATCTTATCGAACGCTTTTTCCGCATCTATTGATATGATCATGTGATTTTTGTCTTTGCTGTTGTTGATGTGATGTATGATGTTTATTGATTTGCGAATATTGTACCATCCTTGCATCCCTGGGATGAATCCCACTTGGTCATGGTGGATGATCTTTTTAATATATTGCTGGATGCGGTTTGCTAATATTTTGTTGAGAATTTTAGCGTCTATGTTCATCAGCGATATTGGCCTGAAGTTTTCTTTCTTCGTTGTGTCTTTATCTGGTTTTGGGATTAGGATGATGTTGGCTTCATAAAAAGAGTTTGGGAGTCTTCCATCAGTTTGGATTTTTTCGAATAGTCTGTGAAGGATAGGGGTTAGTTCTTCCTTAAATGCTTTGTAGAAATCTCCTGTGAAACCATCTGGTCCAGGGCTTTTGTGTGATGGGAGTTTCTTGATGACTGCTTCAATTTCCTTTGCTGATATTGGTCTGTTCAGGTTTTCTGCTTCTTCTTCTGTCAGTTTTGGAAGATTATATTTTTCTAGAAATGTGTCCATTTCATCTAGGTTTTCAAATTTCTTAGCATATAGGTCTTCATAGTAATTTCTTACGATCCTTTGTATTTCTGTGGTATCAGTTGTAATCTCTCCACTTTCATTTCTAATTCTGTTTATTTGGATCCTCTCTCTTTTCTTCTTGATAAGCCTACTTAAAGGCTTGTCGATTTTGTTTATCTTTTCAAAGAACCAGCTTCTGGATTCATTGATCCTTACAATTGTGCTTTTAGTCTCTATGTCATTTAGTTCTGCTCTGATCTTGGTTATTTCCTTCCTTCTGCTTGCTTTGGGCTGTCTTTGTTGTTGTTCCTCCAGTTCTTGTAGGCATAGGGTTAGGTTGTTTGTGTGAACTGTTTCTAACTTCTTAAGGTAGGCCTGTATTGCTATGAACTTCCCTCTCAGGACTGCCTTTGCTGTGTCCCATAGGTTTTGGGTTGTTGTGAGTTCGTTTTCATTTGTTTCCAGGAAGTTTTTGATTTCTTCCCTAATCTCGTTCTTGACCCATTCATTGTTTAATAGCATGCTATTCAGTCTCCATGATTTTGAGTGTTTTGGGTTTTTACCCTTGGGGTTGGTTTCTAGTTTCAGACCCTTGTGGTCAGAGAAGATGCTTGATATGATTTCAATTTTCTTGAATTTGTTGAGGGTTGCTTTGTGTCCTATCATGTGGTCTATCTTTGAAAAAGTTCCATGGACACTTGAAAAGAATGTGTATTTTGCTTCTTTGGGATGAAAAGCTCTGTATATATCAGTTAAGTCCATTTCCTCTAGGGTATTGTTAAGTGACACAATATCTTTGTTAATCTTTTGTTTGGAAGACCTGTCCATTTTTGATAGTGGGGTGTTAAAATCCCCTACTATAATTGTGTTGCTGTCAATATCTTTCTTGAAATCCTCCAAGATTTTCTTTATGTATTTGGGTGCTCCTATGTTGGGTGCATATATATTTATAATGTTTATGTCTTCTTGGTGGATTCTTCCTTTGAGTATTATGAAGTGACCTTCTGGGTCTCTCTTTATGGCCCTTCTTTGGAAATCTATTTTGTCTGATATGAGTATTGCTACCCCTGCTTTTTTTTCCTGTCCGTTTGCTTGGAAAATTTGTTTCCAGCCCTTCACTTTCAGTCTGTGTAAGTCTTTTGTCCTGAGATGGGTCTCTTGTAGGCAGCATATGTGTGGGTCATGTTTTCTTATCCATTCAGCTGTTCTATGTCTTTTGATTGGAGCATTTAATCCATTTACATTTAAGGTTATTATCGATAGGTAGTTATTCATTGCCATTATTTCCTACCTGTGTTCCTCTGTCTGTCTCTTTTCCTTCCTTTCCTTAAAGCAGTCCCTTTAGCATCTCTTGCAGAGCTGGTTTGGTGGAGCTGTATTCTTTTAGACTTCTTTTGTCTGGGAAGCTCTTTATTTGGTCTTCTATCTTGATTGAGAGCCTTGCTGGGTAAAGTAGACTTGGTTGGAGGCCTCTGGTTCTCATTACTTGGAATATTTTTTGCCATTCTCTTCTGGCTTGGAGTGTTTCCATTGAGAAGTCAGTTGCTAACCTTATTGGGGCTCCCTGGTATGTTACTTCCTTTTTCTCCCTTGCTGCCTTTAAGATCCTCTCTTTGTCTTGGAAATTTGCCATTTTAATTATGATGTGTCTTGCAGTGGGTCTCTTTGGGTTCCTCTTGTTTGGGACTCTCTGTGATTCCTGGATTTGGGTGACTTTTTCTCTCCTCAGATTAGGGAAATTTTCCATCATTACTTTTTCAAACAGGTTTTCTATCCCTTGCTCTTCTTCTTCTCCTTCTGGTATTCCTATTATACGGATATTGTTACGTTTCATGTTGTCCTGCATTTCCCTTATTGCCTCTTCATTCTTTCTGAGCCTCTTTTCCTTTTCTTGCTCCTTCTGGGTGTTTTTTTCTACTTTATCCTCCAGCTCGCTGATCCGATCCTCTGCTTCATCAAGTCTGCTTTTAATTCCTTCTACTGTGTTCTTCAATTCAGAAATTGTATTCTTCATTTCCTCTTGGCTCTTGTTGATATTTTCTATTTCCTTTTTCATGTTGATATAGTTTGCAGTGAGTTCATTGTAGTTTCCTTGTAGTTTCTGGTAGTTCTCTTTGAGCTCAGAGAGCTCAGTGAGCTTCCTGATGACCATTGCTTTGAACTCAGTATCTGATAGTTGAGTTGCCTCTTTTTCGGTTAGTATTCTTTCTGAGACTTCCTCCTTTCCTTTCATTTGGGAATTGTTTCTTTGTCTTCCCATTGTTTGTGAGGCTCTTCTTGTTGGCCTCTGCTTCTTAAATTGCTTTGTTCTGAATCCCTGGGTTTATGATATAAACTTCTATGGTAGAATGCCAATGGGATTCGGTGGTGCTGTCTCCTTACTCTCCTGTGCTCACTGGTCTTGAGCTGACGTTTATGTGTTCAACACGGTCTAACTCTAGTCTTTTCAGCACTCCAGGTTTTGTTGTCACACCTGTGGGAAAAATAGAAAGGGGGGGAGAAAGAAAAGGAAAAAACAAACAAACAAACAAACAAACAAAAAAAAAAAACAAAGATGGGAAGGAGGGAAAAAGGAAATAGGAAAGGAGGAAAGGAAGGAAGGAGGGAAGAAGGATTAAAGAAAGATCGGAGGCAAGATAAGAAGGAATTTTAACAAAAATTAAAACATAGAAATAGATAAAAGAAGGCAGGAAGAAGACATAAAAATGGTAAAGGATGGGAGGAAGAAGGAATGAAAGAAAAAAAAGAGAGAGAGAGGAAGAAGGAGTTCAGGGGGAAAGGAAAAGGAAAAAAAGGAAAAAAAAAAAATCTTCTGTTGGCTTTAAACCGTTCAGGTTATTTCTGCTGTTGTCCTGTGTGTGCAACGGGAGGGGGTGGTTGGAAGGATTGGTTTCACTCTTCTTCCTTCCTGGGTCACACTCTTCACTGTTTTGTAGGTGTGGTCCCTGGCAGGCAGTCAGGCCGTTGATCAGCCAATCCAGCAGCTTTGTTCTTGGGACTCTCGAGTGGCCGCTCCAGCCGCTTTGGCTCCGGACGCGTGCGCGCGCAGCAGGGGAATCCAGCCGCTTCGGGTTTGTGACGTTATTTGGGCTCTGAGCGCGCAGCCGGCCGACCAATCGAGCTGCCCAGGCTAGGGAGGCTGGCGCGCTGCAAGCTGCTGGTTTAGCCGCCTTGGTGTTACGACTCTCGCCAGCCCCTTTGTGCTTGGGAAGTGCGCATCCAGCGGGCCCTATGCTTGGTGAGCACGCAGCCCGCCGCCGAGCCAGAGGCTCTATGCTTGGGGGCCCGATCCAGCCGCCCGGGGCTTGAGACTCTCGGGTGGGCGGGGCCGCCCTGGGACCGAATCACGCGGTACTCGGTTCCGAGGTTTTGGGTCTGTGGGTGGAGCAGCTAGTCTCTGCTCCAAAAGATCTCGGAGGTTTCAGGTGTGGGCGCCCCTCCGGGGTTTCATGTATGGGCCCCGTTCGCTAATCTGCGTGCGCGCGACCGCGCGCAACCGGACCTCAGGTGAGTGCCGGTGCTGCTTATCCCGCGTTCCGCATTCGCAGTCCAGGGGCGGAGGGGGGAGGGGCGCCAGGGGCCTCGGCCACCACCGAGAGTTCTCTAACTAGCCCCTGAGTGTCTCTATTTTCTTTTTCTTTTTGAGAAATTCCTCCTTTTCAAGCCCCCCTGGTCCAATCAAGCACCTGGCTGCTCACAGCGCAGCCTGGCCCTCTCCCAGGATTCCTGCAGCAGCCCCTGCGCCAGGGCTGGCGCCTCTGCAGCCCTTGTACCGCGCGGTCCCGGTTCCCGGGGACCTTATTGTCCTTGAGCACTCTTCTTACCGTCAGATCTTTCAATGTCCTCTATCTTTGGTCTCTAATCTTCGTATATGCTGGAGTACTGTTGGCTGTTCGCTCTGCTCCTCAGATCAGCTAGGTATTTCCCTGGCACTGAGGGGAAGTGGATTCCGCTCCCACCTATGTTGCCGCCATCTTCCCTGAGCCGGGTTCATTCTACTTTCACACACTTCATTGACGAAACATGAAACTTACCTTGGTAGATGGAAAGAAGACAGAAATGAAAGTGGGTCGAGTTGTGCAAAATGCCAGGAGAGGGCATAGCCAACTTCCCCTAGTCCATTTGGAGCTTTTACTATGTGCTGTGAAGAAACAGTCCCCAGGGGAATGTGGCAGCTTCAGCCTGAATTTCACTTGCAGCCACGGTCCCACGATGAAGATGCATGGAGGTGACTTGACTGGGACTCAGCCCAAAGTCTGGAATCCAGCCTAGTCCAAATGTATCAACCTGAACTCAGAGGAAATCAGCTTAATCTCAACGAACATGCATATCTCTAACTATGAAATAAATGCTTTTCCTTGAGCCATTGAATTTTGAGGAGTTTTAATCACTTTCTTTAGTGGGGGAAATCTGTTTTAGCCTCAAAATAATTATGGTAAATAATTATGCCCTGTAGTAAACTCCATAAATATTTCACGACTGAAACACATGCAACAAATAAATCAGTAACAGTGAGTAAATCCAGTTCTTGACCACTCGACACCATCCTCCAAGGCTGAACAGAAGTTTTCTACAATGTGCTGAGAGTAAAGGGGATGTTTAAAGTTCTCATATATTACTGGGAAGGAAAGGATTAAGCAACTGAACTATAAAGTCTTTAATCCTATTATAGAGGGATGAGAGCACTTTAAGGAAGAAAAGATGGCTGGTTACAGAACTCACATTCCTTAAAGAACATTAAAGACAAATATACTGGTAAACAAAGGAAAAGGTCTTGGCAGAAATAGAGTATTTATCTTTAGAATGCTTTTATTGAATAGACCTGGTTGGTTAGGATTAATACAAACAAACCTGGAAATTCTGGATTGACCTGCATGCTTTCCCAGAATTCGTCAGGTGAACTGTATAACAATCTGGGTGTAAAATGGAAATGTTTGATGAACCGAATTGCTCATTTGGGTGTGCACAGTTTGCGTAGAAAGCTCATCTATGAATGTGGCCTGGAGAAAGTCTGAGAAAAAAGGACATGGGGGATGAACTAAAGCCTCCCCACATCCTTTGTTTCAGCTGTGCAGCTTGAGCTCTCGTATGCTGTGAATGATTGTTAGTAAAGCTTGAAGTTAGTGAAGAGCTCCGATAAATGTGAGTCTCTTGGATAATCCAGTTCTTTTTGGGTATCTAAATCATGTAAAATAATTACATTTAGTTACATTGTATACTTGTAATTGTTAAAACATGGGAGATAGAATGTCCCCTTTATATGTTTTTACTTTTAAATAGGTGCCTAAGTTATTCTTAATTCTTAATTTCAAGTTTTAAAATGTAATTTTTATGTAGATGAAGATGTATCTAGACATACATAGATGAGTAGGCCTAATTTTTAAATATTTCTGTTATATCAATCAGTATATTATATAGGGGAGGAAGAACCTTTCCTCTACCCTCAAGGTTCTTTTAGCTGACCTAATAATTGCTACGTGTGAATCAGATTAACAAGAGAAAATAACCAAACTGAATTGCAGATATACATATGGGAACCCCACATAACACGAGAGATTCAAAGACAGAAAGGGCAGTCGAGGCACATATGGCATTCCAAGCTAAGAGTGAGGGATGGTGCCTAGGGCTGCAGAGGGGAAGAAGGCCATTGTAGGCCAATGTGATGTTCAGTAATTAGCAGTTTGCCCTGACATATAGATAAGTCAAACAAAAAAGTTATTTCTGGGAATAATTCTTATTATGGACAAAGCACTTCATTCATATTATTTAAAGGAGAGGTTAAATGTTTCTTATGGGCCTGCAGGGACTTGATTGCCTTCTGCTCAAAATAATCCATTTGGGGAAGACTGTCCTGAACCTGTACATTTCCCTCCTCTGCAACTTCCAAAGGTTTGGTGATAGGTTGCTTCATATTTCATTAAACCAGTCTCCGTCTTGAGAACAGGTCAGTTCAGTTAAACAGTTGTGTTTCATTTCAGGAAGTGGCAATGATGGTAGGTTCCCAAAGTTAGGCCTATGGTACAAGCAAGTAAGTATTTTTAAAAAAATTTTTATTGTTATTCAATTACAGTTGTCTGAACAAATAGGTATTTAATATGAGGCACCTTTAAGGAAATAGAAGAAAAACAATGGTTAATGATTGAAGCAGAATAGAATCCCAGTTTCTGAGTTCTGATGGCAGCCTTTCGAGATGATATCTAGATGTCTGCCTCAAAAATGGAGTGAAGGAAGCCAGCAACAATTTGATGGATTCCCCTGGTTTGCAGGTTTCAATGTCTCTAGTGATTTTTCTGCAACAGGAACAAAGACTGTGTCTACATTTTATTAATATCTCTGAAGTTTAATTTTTCAGTGATTGCATTTATTTTTAGAGAGAGGGGAAGGGAGGGAAAAAGAGAGGGAGAGAAACAGCTATGCAAGAGAGAAGCATTGATCAGCTGCGACTCTTGCGTGCCCCAACCAGGGACCAAACCACAATCCAGGTATGGATGCTGACCCCTGACTGGGAATCAAATCAGTGACCTTCAACTTTGTGGGGCAATGCCCAACGAACAGAGACAAACTGGTCAGGTTGGAAGTTTACATCAAATTGTCTAACTGTATCTTTCACGGCATGGAGAAAGGTACAGTTTTAGTTGTCGTTATTAATCCAAGCTAAAGAATAGGAGAAATATCAGTAAGGTTGTTTCGGGGAGTCATAGTCAGACATAGGAGAAAACTAGAATTCAGCATCCAGTCCACTTTACAAAGAGAAAACAAAAACCTCCAAAGACAATAAACAATTAGATCTAGAATCTAATATCTACAAAATATCTATATTCAGTAATACAGTAGATATTAGATTACTGAATATAGAGATTACTGAATATAGATATTACTGAATATAAATATTCAGTAATATAAAGCATATTCAGTAATATAAAGGTATATTACTGCAACATAATTTTTCTCTCAAAAAGCCCACCCTTATTTTTACCAAAGATAGTCTAAGACTAATTTATTTGCAAAATAAGTCATTCCAATAAATATGGCTATTCTATAAATCCTACGAGAATAGTAATTAAACATATAGTCACTTTTAATGTTTTTGCTAGAATTTTTGATAAGAAATATTTAAATTAAAGTTTAAAAGGTCTCTCAAGGCCAGAAATGCCAAGGAAAGAGCTCACCACTAGACTTTGGAATACCCATAGATTTGATTGAATTCCTCCCTTCTCAAGGTCCCCAAAATATCTCAAGGTTTCTGCACCTACTGGTAAGTGACCTTTTTTACTCACCTTGTAAGGCTGTTGGGGACCCTGCAACAAAGGTAACAGATGCATATTTCCAAGGTTTTTATTAGCCTCCATAAGTTATCTTAATTCCTTAAAGTTGCCTGGTTATATCTTAGGCTATGAGTGTCTTCTTAAATATGAAATTCTAGTCAAATCCTTTGTAATATAACCAGTTTCCAATGATGTCCTCTTACAAATAGAACAGATTTTCATTGAACTTCTGCAAATAGAAATGCTGTTATGAAAATGACACCTTCAGCTAACCATTATAATACATCATGATACATAAAATTATTTTATTAATGATATATGAGTATGTATTGGGATTCAAAGGACAAATTATTTTTCCTATCTTGAGCACATAGCAATATGGAAAATAAAAAGTAACTTAACATAATAAAGCTACCTTATGTTGAGATGGAGATTATCTTTGAATATCGAAGATTAGGCTCCACCTCACTGGCCAAGCAATCCATTTCCCGGTGCTACTATTCAGTCAGCTTCACAGATGACTGCAACACAGGGGAGAGGTTTAGAAATATGTGTATTATGCCAACTTAAAAATACACTGTGGCATACAGTACTTAAGCTAAAATTTTTGCAATGCCTGTTGGGAAACAAAGTACACTAAATGCTAAGTGGAAAGAATAGATGTTCAATTTAAGCTATAGGGAAATATTAGATATATAGATTTAAAAAATCTCAATCCCAGCCTCATGAGGCCTAAGTATTTCATAATCAAGTCTTTCCCTGAAACTTTTCTGAGGCTGTAAATAATTCCTTCCCACACTGCTCTTAAACATAGCAAACAACATTTTACTGTAATAATTAAACTATGTGTTGCTAATTTAAAGTATTTTAATACTGAGCATATAAAATATAAAAGTATAAACCATTCACATATCATTGAAAATAAAAAAGGAATGCATGAATAGAGTTGATATTTGTATAGTGTATAAAATATAACTTATGGCAATGAAACAACAAAGTTTTTAGAGACATTTCAGAAGAGTATTTTAAATATGTTATGTAGCCGATATTAAATTTTTATTAAAATTAAAATAAAACAAATATTTCCTATAAGTATGATTAAATGTAAGTATTTTGTAAATAAATATTTTGAAATACTAGTTTCTAAACATTTGTATAAAAGTGAGACAAGATACAGATTTATTTAAATTATATGATTTTAAGACTTTGATATTTTCAAACTGTTAAAGAAAATATCCAGGAAACACATACAGGTAAATAGTTATGTACATAAAGAGATATTCACCAGTCCAATTAGAGGATCTTTAAGCATTTTGATCAATATATCAGCTGTTTTCCCAAAAGAAACCTTACAGGCAATAAGGGCTGGAAAGAAGTATTCAAAGTCATGAAAGGCAAAGGCCTACATGCAAGATTGCTCTATCCAGCACAGCTGTCATTTAGAATGGAAGGGCAGATAAAGTGCTTCCCAGATAAGGTCAGGTTAAAGGAGTTCATCATCACCAAGCCCTCATGAAATGAAATGTTAAAGGGACTTCCCTAAGGAAAAGAAGATCAAAACTATGAACAGTAAAATGACAACAAACTCATAACTATGAACAACAACTAAACCTAAAAAAACCCCAAACCAAAAACAAACTAAGCAAACAATTAGAACAGGAACACAATCACAGAAATGGAGATCACATGCAGGGTTATCAGCAGGCTGAGGGAGATGGGAGAATGGGGGAAAAGGTACAGGGAATAAGACACATAAATGGTAGGTAAAAAATAGACAGGGGGAGGGTAAGAATAGTATAGGAAATGGAGAAGGCAAAGAACTTATATGCATGACCCACGACATGAACTAAGTGGGAGAAATGTTGGTGGGAGGGGGTTGCAGGGCAGAGGGGTGGTAAAGTGCAGGAAAAAAGAATGGGACAACTGTCATAGCATAATCAATAAAATATACTTAAAACATAATACTGTATTTTTCTTGCACAGTTATTAGAGTCATAACAAGACATTCTAACATTCAACACAAGACATTTTCATGTAATGGGTTTATTATTCCTTTTAATTAAAAAATCAAGTCTGACTCTATTTTATCATTTTTTATTTTTTATTGTTGTTTAGGTACAGATGTCTCCTCCCCTGCCCCCCATATCTCCCACCTGAGATAACTTCGAAAGCAAACTAAGATTTTATTTACAAGCTCAATATAATATCTAGACACTCTCAGAGACATTGTCTTGGTTCTTAAATAAAAATATGTTCTCAAAGCATGAAATGCCATCATTCTAGCAATTCACCTATTGATATAGAAAAACTTATAACTTATTTACTATTTTACTTATTATCTGTTAATATCAAGATTTTGTTTAGTTGTGTTTCTATTTAACAACATAGTTAAGATATCAATAGAAAATAGTCTCATTTTTAACTTGGAAATGCAAACATTGCCTGTATCTCCTCTAATCACATGGGAATGATCATAAACTAATTGAATAACCAATTTCTCTTGCCATCTAATAAAAGCTCCAGATTTCAGAAAAGGTAAGGGGGCATCTCTCACATGTCTCTCATTATTCATGGTCTACTATGAAGTTTAAGGGTATGAATAAGGGATATAGGTTGGCATACCTCTTCTTTGCCTTCTCTAACAAATATAGACAGTCTGGTTTCTAGGGTTTTTAGAAAGTGTCAAAAATCATTTTTCTCATTTACTCACACATTGCAGAAATCAGTATGATTAAAATTTTAGACCCAAGGATAAAAAAGCTTATTTTTAAGACAGACTTAACTTGTTAAGATGGAGAATTTGTTTAATATCTAACTCACATAATTAACCTATTTTATCTAACTAGTTCTTGGTATTCCCAGAACATTTATGCTCTAAATCAACACATTTGCTAAATTCCTTTTTATGTATAGTATATTTTAAATTCTAATATGATCAACAAAAAAGTGTTAGAAAATGCCCTGAGACGCGTGCTGTGATGAGACACACAGGCACAGGCAGCTGTACGTGCTGTGGCAAACTTTGATAATTTTATTCTGTATAATTAAAAATATATAATCTTAGGGGTTTTGAGGAGTCATATTCAATGCTCCATCTTAAGGCAAGACATGGCTTTGTGCATATAATCTATATATGTGTAGGGTTACATTTAGAAAGCAGTTTTTAATTAAGAACTTTTTTTTGAGGACTGTAAGAAAATTGCTATTTTTTTTCATTATGCTAGAACATTCCAGGAAATATAACATTGTTTAAGGTTTTGTTTGGTATTGCTTTTGCCATTAAGATATTATCAATGTAATATTGGAAAGTAATGGTAAAATAATTGAAAATGACATTAAGAATCATAAAGTTTTAAAGGAACTAGAGATAAATCTATCAAGAGAAAGAGTACCGGAGGTGTGAGATGATGTCTCATTGTGGTTTTGGTTTGCATTTTCCTGATGATTAGTGATGGTGAGCACCTCTTCGTGTATCTGTTGACCATTTATTTGTATATCTTCTTAGGAGAAATGTTTATTCAAATTCTTTGCCTATTTCTAAGTGAATTATTTTTTTTCTGCTGAGTTATAGGAGTCTTTTATATATTTTAAAGATAAAACCCTTATCAGATATTTCATAAGTTTCCTTCAAATCTGTTTTCTCCTTTGCTGTGTAAAAGGTTTTTAGTTTGACGTAGTCCCGTTTGTCAGTTTTCACTTGTGTTATTTGTGCTTTTGGTGTCCTATTTAAGAAATTATTGCCAATACTTTTGTTATGAAGCTTTTCCCCTTTGCTTTCTTCTAAGACTCCTCTAGTTTCAGGTCTTACATTTAAGTCTTTAATCCTTTTTGAGTTGAGTTTTGTGTGGTGTAGGATTGGTCCAGTTCTTTTGCATGTGAATTTCCAGTTTTCCCAACATCATTTGTTTTAAAGACTATCCTTTCCCAGCTGTGTAGCTTTGACAGCCGTGGCAAAATCATGTAGACATGGGCTTGTTTCTGGGCTCACTCTTCTGTTCCACTGATAATATGTCTATCTTTATGCCCGTTGATTGCTGTTAGCTTTGTAATACATTTGAAATCAGGAAGTGTGAGGCCTCCAGCTTTGGTATTTTACTTTTTGCCAGGATTATTTTGGTTTTTCAGGGTCCTTTTAGATTCTATATTAATTTTAAGATTGCTTTTTCTATTTCAGTAAAAATGCCATTAGAACTTTGATGGGCATCACATTGAGCAAAGGTCTAATTAAAATTCTACCCAATACAAACAAATTGCATTTTCAGAAATGTTTTGATGTTCAAATTGATTCATAGAAGAATTATATACTTGCTTGGAAAATATTTTACTCTTAAAGCAATCTTATTTTTATTTTTTTTGAGAATTACATTTTTATTATTATTTTCTTGTTTATTGTTGTTCCAGTAAAATCGTCTCTATGTTCCCCCCACCACATGCCCTGACTTCAACCATCCTCACCTCCCATCTCAATCCTAACCCCCTTTGGCTTTGTCCATGTGTCATTTATGTATGTTCCTTGACATCACATTTTTATTTCTTTAGGAAAAATTTTTTATCAGTTTTCTGATCTACTCCACATGTTACACAGGTTAAATTTTCTTCATTTTCTTACACACTTACACAGATGTTGGAAAAAATGTTTATTCACATATTTTCATCTTTTATAAAAAACACAGGCAAACTTGGCAGATGGCAATTGACAACTTTAAAAGCATAAAAATACTCCCATGATGATGATAAAGACACTAATCAAGTGCAGTAGTTCCTCTTTATTCGTGGAGATATGTTCCAGAACCCCAGTGGTTCTTGAAACCTCAGATAATATCAGACTCTATACATACTATGTTTTTCCTATGCATTCATATTGATAATAAAGGTTAATTTAAAAATTAGACACAATAGGATATTAATAATAATAACATAAAAATGGAATGATTTTGACAATATTCTCTAATAAAAGTTATGTGAATTGCTTTGGCACAATTGTCAGGTAAAGAAAAGGTTACTTTAAAACAAGCACTGCGATATCACAATGGTCTGCCTGATAGCCGAGAGGGCTGCTCAGTGACTGAGGCAGGCGGAGTGTCTATGGCGTGGGTGCACTGAACAAAGGGAGGGTTCACATCCCGGACAGAACGGAGTGGGAGAAGGTGAGATTTCATCACACTACTCGGAACGGTATGGAATCTAAACCTTAGGGACTGTTCATTTCTTGAATTTTCCGTTAATATTTTTGGACTGAGCTTGGTCACTGATTACTGAAACTATAAAAAGTAAAACTTCTGATAAAGGTGGACTATTGTATAAAACCATCATTCATAGGCCTAACTTCTAGACCTTAGAAAAATAGCTGAACAGATTAAAACTGACCTTAGAAAGGATATGTACACATCTCATGGTCCCCTTTCCCTCAAAATTTGTTTATAAAATATCAATAATATTATGATCTGCCATCTTTGCTTAACCCTATATATTTGGTAATTTTTGGTTAAAATTACAGTTCTTTAGAAGATTGTAAATAAGTAATCTCAGTTGTACAGGAAGGTTCAAATATAGCAAGTTAAACAGAACAGAACATTTTCTTTTCTTAAAACTCTTAGTTACAAACATTAATATTTTCTTTGAAATAAACCTGCCTCCAAATCAAACTATTTCAAAAAATTAAAATGCCATTAGCCACTCATAAATGTTTACTTTTTAAACTCTTTAGCAGAAGGGTTAATTCAAAGATGTTTTACTAAAAATAAGATTTTTGTTATTATAGAAGTTAAGTTCAATAGTGGATCTATATTATTTGAAGACATATAAGAACAGAGAATGTAATTTTTGAGTAGTACCACATATTTATGTAGGTCACTGAGCATCTTTATACACTTGAAAAATGAAATGCATAGGGGTGTACATGGTGATAAAGACACTTGACCTGGAGCTGTGGCTACACAGTACAGGGTACAAATGATGCACTGAAGAATTCTGCACCTAAAACCTTTATAATTTTGTTAACCAGGGTCACCCCAATAAATTCAATAAAAGGAAAAGAAATAAAATAAATAATAAAATAAAGGAACCAAATTAGTCATAGAATATAAATGGCATCATAAAACTTAATACCTGCATAGTGATTAGAGTTTCAAGTTCCCAAGTTCATTCAAGTTTTTATTGCTAGTAAAAATTAGATGAAACTGGTGAAATACATAATTAAGACACTGACTATACAAATGCTAATTGTAAAATGAATACACAAAGGTCATATTTGTCAGAAGTAAATTTTATCCTCAGTATTATTATTACTACATGTTTGTTGCATTGTATTAAAATATATAAACCAATATGGATTTGCAATGATGCCTGTTTCTAAGAAAAATGATTGGAATACATATAAAAGACATGAAGTGATATTGAATATGTTTTAAAAGTATAAAATACCATTAAATTGGAGGTATTAAATGCAATATATTAATTTGGTCATTTATTTAACCTGTATCCTAATTTGTGTCTTAATATATAAATGAATGTATGTATACACATATGTTTATATAGAAGGGGAGACCCCAAAACAACCAGAATTATCTTCTGGAGGCCGGGCTTCTTGTACTGCAGGCTTCCCCCACCTAGGTGAGTGTTCCAGGAAGCCATCTGTACCAGAGTACCAGCTAGCATTGTTGTGAGAGGCTGTGTTCTGCTTCAGAGATTTTGTTTTCAAGACTCTTTCAACATGTTCTCCCATTTCATGATGGATGATTCTCAAGCACACCTGTTCACACTGTGCTGTGTGTTCAGCAGTTTTTGTCCAAAACGGCATGACCTCCTTGTCCCCAGCCTTCCTACTCACTCAATGTCTCCCCATGCAACATTTTTTTGTGATTCCCTGATGAAAAAAGTCCATAAAGGGAAATATTTTGCTGATGTAGAAAAGGTGAGGCCAAAAATGGCAGAAGTACTAAAAGGCATCAAAATCAACGAGTTCAAAAGCTGTTTTTAGCAGTGGAAAAAATGTCTCAATAAGTGTGTTGCATGAAATGGAAGTACTTTAAAGGTGACTGAAGTTTAAACATATAAAAATAAACACACAATTTTTTAAAGAAATGAATTCCAGGATTTTTGGGTCCCCCCCATGTATATACCTATGTATTGATCGATTTGCATATACATGCATTTATATGTTAGGGTGAAAGGAAATAATGTTCTCTGAATGATTGTAGATAATCTTTAAATTTGTAATTAGTAGTTTATATAGTTAAATAATTTGGATATTCATTTATATGTTAAATCAATTCAACTGTAAAATGTTATAAGGTTGTCTCAAAAGTTTATCAGTGAAAACTTACATTCATTCAGCAAAGTAACAAATGGACTAACTTTAACTTTTATTTTGCCGAACAATGTATTGTATTATTAAATTATTAAATTTTTAGGTTAAGGACATATAAATTTGTTCAAAACTCCTATGTAGGTTTATTAAAAGTGGTAAGAGAACCATTGCTTTAGTCCTTGAGGGCTAAATTATATGTAATAATTGGCTTCTCTCTACTTAGGTACTTACGTGTGAATTATCAGGCAATTACGTCAGTCAAAATTGTCTGCTATTCAGAAAGCAGAATGTGTGAACTGTTAGATAAATTCAGTTTATATGAAGAATGAACCAAGTTGTCAGTCTAAATATAGAGCCATTGTAGTTTCTGAATTATATCCGTTATCTGCCTTAAGTTAGCAATTGAATAGAATGATGGCTAGATTTAGGGATGCTCAGGCATAACCTTAAAGAAATAATTTTAATACTTGATAACAGAAGTAGACACATTTATTAGTAATAAAAGTGGCAAGATCTATTATTGAGTTATAGGAGAGAATAACAGTGAATTATGGAAAATCATAATAAAACTGGTCTAAAATTCTCAATGGAAATATTCATTTGCATACTTTAAAATCTAAGGAAATATTTTTAATTAAAATGTCTTAGCAAATTATATTATAACTAGAAAATGAATGAATAGAATAGTTGAAATACATTGGTCTAATTATTTAATTGTTTACTTTGCTGTACATATTAGTTAATTATGAAGAAGGTCAGCAATCAGAAATTACAGCTCATAAGAACTCATATGATTTGCTTATATCACTTCAAATTTCTGTTTTATAAATGATTACATGTTTTAATGTTTCAGAGAGTGCAGGATTCTCTAGTTTTAATATATTTATATGCTTAATTTATTTACATGTATGAACTCTTAATTCAGTGAAATGACTTTTGGATCCACAGTTTATACTACAACTTTTTCCAACTACCCTTCCATGTAAAGATCAGATAAGACCAATGGTGGCAGAACTGTAAGACCAATCAATTTTTATAATGGTTCAATTACCTACATATACCCCCACCCCATTTACTCTTAAACAAGAAATTGGAAGTTATTTTAACTGCTTGTAAAATGGAACAGTGAGAAACACAAAAATAGCAATTTAGTAATACCTATTTTATTGTTTCTTGAAAGAACACAGTGAATATAATACAATTTTAAGAACCTGGGGATTTTTAGGTGAATTGCAAACATGTCAACATGATGCAACACATAGAATGAAAGCTTATTCCCATTCATTAAACAATACTTGGACATGGTGAAAGAGTAAGTGAAAGCTCCTTCCGTTTCTCGGAAAGGAGGGGCTCTGTTACATCACGTTGCCTCTGGAAGTTAAGCACTAGGATGTGCCCTCTGTGCCCTTTGCTTAATCTCATTGCCTGTCAGCTTTGCCGGCTCCAATTCAGTAATAAAACTCTCAGAATATTAGTTACCCAAAAGGCTTTATTTCACATATTAGAAGCTCTCTGGTTTATATAATTGCAGAGATTTCTTACTTAAGGTCAGTTATTAGGTTATGTGTCACATCTCTTAAAAATTAAATATAGCCATCTTTATCTTTCTGCTCCACCTGAGGAGCCAATGTGTCATGCTTATTACCCAGAACATAAATTGCTCTTTAAAATGAATTAGATTTATTTGGCTTAAAAAACTTTGATAATTAAATTAAACATGATCTTAATTATACTTGCACTTTAAGGGAACAGGCAGCGATGCTTCACTATTACAAGAGGAAAATATAGCTGTCATTATGCCCCCAGTTTCAGAGATGATCCAAATTTACTTTCACTTATTGGTAATAAATATGTAAATATTCTGGCAACTGCTTTACAAATTATCTAAATATTTTTTATTAAGTATCTGTGTTAATTTCCAGTATAAACACTACTTTTATATTTATTATTACAAAATTTATTTTAGTCCTTATTTGGTGTAGATTTTTCTGGCTGTTTTGAAATAATTTTTAATGTAATTAACTAAGCTTTCATGACATATTTCATTTCCTAACCCAAAATTAATTTTTTCAATAAATTAAAATAATCAAATAATACATATTCAATGCCTATGGTCACTACAAGCTTTGGGAATGAAAATTTAAACCTTATACCCATTCCCTTACAAATATATGCCCATAAGCTTTTCACTTAATATCATTTTTTTATCTATAATTCAGAACAATAAGGTACATATATAAATTAGCACAGAACTTGAAATATTATAATCAGCCAGAATAGTAGTTGTATTTTAATCTTATTTTAGTTGTATAATATTTTATATAAAGACTGCCTAATATTTCTTTGAAAGTCTAGTAATTTTATTTTCTTTTGTTTTAATTTTGCTCTAACCTATATTTGGTATGCTTCTCCAATGATAATTTCTACTTTGGCTCAATAAAGTATCGGAGGGTTAAAAAGTG